>NW_027513332.1:617259-925889 GCF_048772815.1 Callospermophilus lateralis | reverse complement strand
AGAGTTGTTTTATAAGTTGACTTCAAAAGTATAACAAAGCTATAATAATCAAAATAGCATTGACATAAGAACAGACACACAGTGAAACAGAGGAGACAGCCCAGATAGGGAACCACACAGATTCACTTATTTTCAACAAGGGCGCCAAGAGTACTTTACAGCAGAAGGATATTCTCTTCAATAAATGGTTTTAGGAAAAGTGTAAACCCACTTGCAGAACAGTGAAATGATACACTTATTTCATACTTATATAAACATTAACTCAAAATAAAGTCTTTTTAATTTTTTTTAAAAAGTCTTAATTACAGAATGTGACTCTACAAGATTAGTAGAAATAAAAATAAGTGGAAAGCTCTGTCACCTCAATCTGACAGTGAATTTTTGAATGATTCCAAAGCACAGGCAGTAAATGTAAAAATAAATGAGATTACATGTAACTAAAAACT
This sequence comes from Callospermophilus lateralis, assembly GCF_048772815.1. NCBI lineage: Eukaryota > Metazoa > Chordata > Mammalia > Rodentia > Sciuridae > Callospermophilus > Callospermophilus lateralis. The sequence continues at coordinate 925,443 of NW_027513332.1, read as the reverse complement.
GGCTGAACAGAATAAGAAGGTCTCCATAGGTTTAAGAGAAAACCTAAGGAATGAGAAAAATGTCTTTGACAACTACATATCTGATAATAAGCTAATACACAAAATATAAAAGGAAATCAAACAACCCAATAGCGAGAAAACAATTTAATTGATTAAAACATGTGGAAAGAAATTGAGAAGACCAATGGAGGCATCCAAATTTCCAACAAGTATATTAAATGCTCAATATAATTATTGTTCAAAAAGCAAATTAAAACATTAAGATATTACATAATGCTTGTTAGAATAGTTATTATCAAAATAACAAAATGTTTGCCAAATATGTGAAGGAAAAAAAACCTCTTTCACATGTTGATGGAGATGTAAGTTTATATAGTCATTATGAAAAACAGAATGAAGCCTTCTCAAAAATATTAATAGGATGGAATTTCCTAAAAAAGAAGAAATGTAGAAGTTCATCAGAAAATTAAAAACAAAATTACTATGTAATCCAGTACCCCCACTACTGGGTATATATCCAAAGGAAATATGTTATATCAGTATTATTCACAATAGCCAAGATAGAAAAGCAGCCTAAATATCCATCAATGGATGATAGCATAAAAATGTCCTATAAATACACAATGAAATATTACTTAGCATTAGATAGTGAAATGAAAGAAATCCTTCTGTCCTGTCAGGGTCTGTAAGCAAGTCAAGATGGCGCCTGGCATTTTGCCAGAGGGAGTGGTTTGTGAAGTAACACCAGGGAGCCATTAAGTGTGGAGATTCCTTATTGGTTGACTGCTGTATCTAGTTTATGTTAATTAAGATAAGCTTTGTGGAATGTATATATACCCCTCCTGTCCTACAATAAACGGCTCCCACTCCTGCTGTATCAATATACACAAGTTGTTTGTCACGCCCCCAGTTATTTTGCCCAGCCAGCCGGGCTGCGGCACTGTCCACAACAGCATGGTTGAACCTAGAAAATACTAGATTAAGTAAAATAAACCACACACAGAAAGACAAATAATTCATGATATCACTGATGGGTGGGATGCAAAGAAGTTGAATTACTAAAAGTAGAGTAGAATGGTGGTACTAGAGACATGGATTATGTGTAGGGGTGGGAAGGTTTATAGATGTATTGTTCAAAGGATACAAAATGTCAGAAGGAATAAATTCAATATGTACAATATGGAGACTGTGGCTGTATATCGCTGAGAATAGATTTTAAGTGTTTTTACCATAAAATGTGTTGTGAAATAATGCATATATTAATTCAATTGTGCCATTCTACAATGTATAAAAATGTGAAAACATCATATTCTACATAAAATATCTTTGCAATTTTTTATTTTTCAGTTAAAAATATATATAAATCAATACTGCATACACAAATGAATGAAGGAAAAAGTCTGAATTTCCAGTCTGGATTTTGTTGATATTTATGAATTTGACATATATCAAGCCATAATTGTTTAAGTATAAAGACCTTATTTTGAAACTGGGAATATATATATAAATATTTTGCAAGTTGTATAAATATATATGCATATAAGTTATGACATGATTGTGGAGCTGACAGCTTTAATGCCAAGTTGGTTCACTAATCTATCATAGCATTCATGTATTAAACCACATGTTTGATGTCTGATTAAATTAGTGGTTTTCTAGGTAGGTTAACAGGCATGGATTACCTAGCTCATTTTGAAGTTAATTGATTTTTTGAAGATAAACTTGTAAACAGTCAATCTAACTGATCTTTGAGAACTTTATCTAATATATTGTCTAAAGACTGAGTATATTCAGAAAATGCTTCTCAGTTTATTCATTTCACAAAAAAAATTGTTCCATATTCGCTTGATTTCAGAGAACACAGGCTAGATTTAGACATTAAGTAATTTTGTAGCACCTCTGGTAAAATACACAAGTTTGTTGTGTGAGCCATTCAGTTTCATTACTTTAAAAGTAATGGAAATAATATTTAACTACCAATTCTAAGGTGTTTTAAATACAAATGTATAAATTTACTCCTTCATATTGATACAAAATCCTCATTTTATTTATACTAAGTATCAATTCTATAATATTTTGTTTCTATCAGATTTATCTTATTCTATGGGATATTATTATTATTATCCTGGGTGGTTGAACTCAGGGTTACTCAACCACTGAGCCACATCCCCAACCCTATTTTGTATTTTATTTAGAGAAAGGGTCTCACTGAGTTGCTTAGTGCCTCGCAAAATTGCTGAGACTGGCTTTGAACTCATGATCCTCCTGCCTTAGCCTCCTAAGCTGCTGGGACTATAGATATATGCCACCAGCCCAGCCATGGGATATTATTAATTAATGTGAATTTAAAATAAAATTAGATGTAGGTGCATATATTTAAATTAAATTCTATGTATAAATATATATTTATGTATAAAAATATATGTGTATGAATATCATTTATATAAATGTATATAAATATATTTTCTCTATATATGTTTATTAATATATAAATATATGTGAATATCTGTTTCTCTAAAATTTCATTGGTTCCCATTTAGTGAAGCTGTATTACTGATTTCTGAGCAGAACTATTTGATAAAGGATTCATTATTACACTTGGGTATAATTTTAAACAACCAGATTAATTAACCATTCCATCTATCTCACCTTACATCTATACAAAATGTTTTTTTTTTCATTCCCTTTTCTGTGCAATTAGATCAAAATCTGAGAACATGAAAGGTGCTTAATACATCTTTTCCCTCTTTTCAGAAAAAAAAATGTGTGCCTTGAAGAGAGAAAATACAAGATTTAAGGGGTGGCAGGTGATTTTTTTTTATTTTTTGAACTTGAGTTGTTCCAAAAAGCAGAGTATGTTTAACAAAAGTGCTCTTTATAGTCTCCATTTGCTTTGTGAGCTTCTGCACATAGTGTTTATTGACAGCTATCAATGGAAATTAGAAAGTGATGTGATCCTTTCTAACTCTTCCAGAATAGACTGTTCTTCCCTGTTCTGACATATGATTGACACATCCTATTCTGATGCCATCACTAGGGACAGTTTAAGATGAAAAACAATTTCTCTAGAGCTTTATGAATTTCCTGTGACTCTTAAATTTTTTAGTGGGTATCCACTTGCTCAGAAATTTTTGGAGTTCTTAGGAGATAGTGGAGCAGTACAAAATGATTCTTAAATCTCCTATGTGTACCGATTATATAAGCTGATGGCTTAATATTTTGGAAATAGTAAAATAAGTCAACATTTTATATCATATGATAAAATGACATTCACATAATTTAAAAAGATATCATGATTGATAGCCTTTAAAATGAATATCTGTCCTACATTTTTATCAATTACTGTAATTTCTTATAACCCAATAATCTAATCTTACATAAAATATCAAGTCACTCAAGCCAATCTGAAACAAAAATACTAGTCCACAAACCAGAACTTGATCAAAGAGCTACATTTTTAAAATACATTCCCATAAAGTTACCACATACATACATCTGGAATATTTGCACCTTTTCAGTTTATTACTAATTTTAATTAGATTTTGTGTAATCAAAATAATACCAAGATAAAAACTGAATATATTTCTGTAATAAAAATTGAGATAATGACTATAGTTTCTGATGCATTCAATGTGAAAAAGGCAATAATGAATATTTTTGAAGGCATTTACTCTATGTAATATTGTTTTTATGCATTATTATCATTTGGAAGATTTTGTTAAAATAATACAAGTGAAATATCAGTTTTGATGCTGTTGTGTAAATATGTATCACAATATGGTCTAAAAGTTTTAAAATTAGGATAAGAAGATTGTCATTTGTACAGTTTATTTTAATACTAATTTTCTCTAAAAATCTCAAAACCCTAAAGATAGAGCTGCATATATTTTTTTGTCAATATCATACTTTTAATCATTTTGAGTCTTTATATAATCACCTAGTTTTTACTAAAGTTACAAAAATATTTCACTTTCAGTCCTCTGCAGATTAAATTGTAAATGTGCCAGGGCTAACAATCAAAGTGGAAGTGTTATAATATTTTATCAGGAAAGGGGAAAAAAGGCTTCCACAAAAATAACAAACTGGCTCTAAAATATAAGTACCCATCAGAATCACATGGATTCTTATTAAATATTCATTTCTGTTTAACCAACCCAGAGATTCTTATATATTTGGCCTTGGGATTAGTTTAGATTTGTATTTTTAATAAGTAACTTTGTTTATTCTTTATTATGTAAGTTCCCAGTAGAAGAAATAAAATTAAGCTATGGCAATTTAAAAATGCTTTACCTATAAACAGCAAAGGTGACTACATACAGAGGAAATACGAATAACTTATTGAAATCAAAGGATGTCCCCATCTGTAAAAAGTGTAGCACTTGATTCTTCATTTAGCAAAAGAAGATTAAACTTTCATGGTCCTATCCAAATATCTTTGGAAGTGTATTAACCAGACTGATTAATTATTTTTAGAGGGTTTGAAATCCACTTTCTAAAATTTATATATACACCATTTAATCATGAAATATACATACAAAAGATTGTATGGAAGGAATGTGCATAATTTAAAGGGTTATAGTAAAATAATTATGTGTTAAGGATTTGTATAAAGATGTAAAATACACCCGAACCTTTGAATATCCCTTTTTACCAGATGTAATCATTATCTTGAATTTGGTGCTTTTATTCTGTTGCACTTGTCCTTTGTTAACCCAGAGATGACTGTCAAATTGTTGAAAATCTAGCACTGAATGATTAGGAAAAAAAAAAAAAGAAAGTTACCACATACATAAAGCTTGAATATTTGCACCTGGAGTAGAGTCCTCAGAGCCCCTCTGCGGCCAGGTCTGAGTGCATTCTGATTGTATGAGGATGAAAGAAGGTATAATTTCATGGGGTAGTGTGTCTTTCATTCTAAATGCAAAACTGGAACCTAAGAGGCTTTTGTGAAATAAAAGACCATGAAGCATAAGCTTCATTGCAAATCTGCCTCGGATGGGAGGTGTTAGTGAAAAAGAAATACATCCATAGGGCCCTAGGATACAGAACAGAGCATTTTGGGAAATTGGCATGGTTCAAGAGAGGGACACTTGTTGTATGTAGGATAACAGCTACTTAAAAGAATTTCAACATTTTTACAGACAGTATTAGCACAAGGAAACAGGTTATTTTCACTACATTCATCTCTTTCTGTACATATCCCGATATGATACAATATATGACAATATATGACAATGACTTATCAATATGTGTATGATCTGATATGATAAATCTGCACACATAAGCATATATATTTATTTTTGCCCATCTTAAATGTTACATAAATAAATTCATACATATACGCCCTGACACTTCTTACATCTTTTTTCTTTTCTAGATATTTTTTACTAAAATTAATTTTCATTAATTAAATTTAATTTCATTAAAAATAAATTAGAAACTTAAATTAAAGACAACTACTTTGCTCTTATGTCTAATCTGGCCAAGTACTAGAAATGCAACTTTTATAAAAGGACTTTGGTAAAATTTGTCAATGCACCAATTCTATCAAAAACTTTAGATAGGAATAATAAAGTTCAGTAAATTAAATTTTAGAAAGCGTAAATGAAATATTCAAAAATCACGGGAATCTCTTCCTTAAACATAAAAGGCTTAAATAATTTTCAATGTAGCTTCTTAAAAACAATAAGAAAATTGGTTCACAATTGCTAAATGAAATAATACTGAGGGAGTTCTTGGGTAACTTTAGAGCTTCATTATGCAGTCCAAAATCAAAAAGATAGCATTTTTATTTAAACTGAATAGAAATGCACATACTGGGTCATGACTTTTCCATCTACTTGGATTACAGAGATTTATTCATCAATTGTTTTCATCAACCAACTTGATGGTTCCATGTTTTTCCTTCTTCATTTAAAAGAATGAACATTTTTCCAGTGGAATAGCTCTTCTCTGGTTATTCATGTTTCCTCTGAATGCAGTCACCTTTGCTGCTTATAGGTAAAGCATTTTTAAATTGCCTATGAGGTACTCAGGCCAGTCCATGAGCTGAGCTGGCATGCTGGCATTGGTATACAATGTGTGCAACTTGATCACATCCACAGTGATCATGCTACAAGTTCTTTCAACAACGCTTTCAAAAAGTATCATATTCAATCATTTTCATCATCATGTAGAGCTTACTGTTAGTTTTAGTGAGCTTTTTTTTTTTTTTGCTTTGGTGACCAAAAGACCTGATAAAAACAATTTAGAAGAGAAAAAGTTAATTTGGTGCTGTGGTTTCAAAGGTCTCAGTCCATATACAGCCAACTCCATGACTCTGACTCCAGATAAGGCAGAACACTGTGGCAAAAGAGGGTGGCAGAAGAAAACAACTCAGGACATGACAACAAGGGAGCAGAGAGCCAAAAACATAAATCCCAATGATACATCCTCAGTGACCCTCCGCCCCGTCACCACCTGTCTATAGTTATAACCCATTGAATCCCTATCAGTGGATTAATCCATTGCCTTCTTGATGAACATCTTTGTTGTTCCATTGTATTTTGCTATGTCAAGAGTGCTGACTTATTTTTTCATGTTTTCTGGTGGATTTCTAGTATTTCTGAATAGGGAATGCATATTAAAATAGGAAATATAATTCTGAGTGGAATTGGTAGTGACTATAATAGGTAGTGAATTTAATAGGCCCCTAAATAATTTATTATAAACTCCATACTTTTCATCACTAAATTGTATTGGCCCATGTAGTAAATAATCATTTTTTTAAAATATAGGTCTGCTTCTTGTATCTTTTTAAAAAATTCTACTTGTTAATTGTCTCAGCCCATCCTCTGGCATACTCTAGTAACTGGCATAATTTTCAGATGAGCCTTATGAAACATATGCTGTCAGAAAATTTTGTTTCTTCTTGTTCCTTTAATTCTTCATATGATTTTTAGAACAAATTAACAAATTCATAGGAAAGTCTCCATAGTGACATATTTAAAACTGAGATTTTTAATCATTGAACTTTTCTACCTATGACTATAAGTATACCTTCTCATTTTTTTTTTCTTTTGGGTATGGGGTTTCAGTTCACAGTATTGAACCAAGAGTTTTGTATAGGCTCAAGTACTCTACCACTTAGCTATATGAACAATACTTTGCTTTTTTTTTTTTTTTGAGACAGGGCCTCTCTGAGTTGCCTAGGTTGGCTTAAAATTGTGATCCTCCTGCCTCAGTCTCCAGAATAGCTGGGATTACAAATGCCCTACCATGGCTAGTTTTGTTTATATTCCTTTTTTTTTGTGTGTGTGTGTGTGGAGGGGGGACCAGGGATTGAACTCAGGGGCATTCTATCACTGAGCCACATCCCATCCCTATTTTGTGTTTTATTTAGAGACAGGGTCTCACTGAGTTGCTTAGTGCCTCGCTAAATTGCTGAGTCTGGCTTTGAACTGGCGATCCTCCTGCCTCAGCCTCCTGAGCTGCTGGGATTACAGGCATGCACCATTGTGCCTGGCACATGCATGTTCTTACTTAATGTTTCACAATAGAAAGAATGATTTTTTAAAAGTCATGCATATTTTCCTTTCTTATTTTCATGTGCATGGTATGTTTGTCACTTTATATAAATGGAATTTTAAAGTAAAATTTAATGATTTTGTGTGTGTAAGAAAATGCAGTGAACCACATTTAACACTGATTTTGTATTTCTTGGTAAAATAACTCATTAGGTCTTATCTACATTCTGTAAATATTTTACAAGTTTCTATACAGACCAATATATGAGAAAATGACACTATTGTCTTCAATTCAATTCTTATGATTTTTTTCTTTAATCCTTATTATCTATTACTTTTGTTTAATGTTAAATGAGATGGTGATAATTACTGTTTTATATTTATATTTATATTAGAATTAAAGTTTTGACTTCTCACCATTGTGTATTTTGTTTGTCACAGGGATTTTTTTTTAACCATTGGCAGATAATAACTACGTATGGTTATGGGACACAATGTGATATTTCATCTCACTTATACAGGATACTTAGATTATCAGTCATCTCAAATATTTATTATTTCTTTGTGTTGAGAACATTCAAAATCTTCTCTTCTGGCTATTAACAATATTAAATACTGTGAACTGTTATCACATCTCAGTGTAATAGGATATCAGAACTAATGTCTGGCTGTGACTTTTTCTGTGTTAGGCTCTCCCTGTTCTCCCATTAGCCAGTCTTAACCCCTATGTTGACCTCTATGTCCATGAACTCAGCTTTTTTTGAGATTCCACATGAATGAAACTATGTGGCATATGTCTTTTTATACATGATCTATTCCATTTCACACTATGATCTCTATGTCTATAATGTTGCTACAACTTATAAAATCCTGTCTATTTATGGATGAATAGTATTCTACTATGTTTATATAACGTATTCTGTTTATTCATCCATCAGTGAACATCTCAGTTGATTCCATACCTGGCTATAGTGAATAGTATCACAATAACACAGGAGTTCATGTGTCTTTTAAATATTGTGATTTTATCTCCATTAGCTTAGAACAAGATTGCTGGATCATATGGTGCTGACATTTTGATACTCTTTGTTAAGTTAAATAAGTCTAATGTTAGTTTATGAAGATATGCGTAGCCAATGTACATAAATGATACCAAAAGCTACTATTGCATACATTGAAAGAGTTCGGACTTTTTTAAAATTTAATGTGTTGATATGGAAATTTATATAAATCAAATCTCTAATGAGGAAACATGATGAAAAGATTTTTCATCATGATGCTTTTCTGTCTTTGCTTACCACATTTGGTTTGCTAAAATTATTTTAAGATTTTCTCATTGTTCACAGGTGACAATAAATTAGTTTAATTTTTTTCTATTTGAGTGCAGATATATTAAATCCTTAAAAATTATCAGAATACATTTCTTATTTTGTTACTTCTTAAAATTTAGGTACTATTGAAGTTACCTCTTGCATACTTAACAGGAAAACATTAAAAATCTATCTGGATATAAAGTTTTGTCTGTGAGAAGATTTAAAATTAAAGGTATAATTGATAATTATTTTACTACTTGTGTTATGATAAAAAAGTTTGGTCTTTATCCCTGGTTCTTGCTTCAGGGCTCACAAAACCCTAGCAATTTCCTGAGTCGTAAGAATGATAAGAATATCTTTTTCTCTAGTGACATGACTCTTGATGGGACCCTGATAATTTTACCATAGGGTTGGTCACCAGGAAAACCAAACCTGATTAGAAAATGGGAACTTTCATCAACATCCACTGACCCAGAGGTAGAAAGAGTCGTTGGGGATTGAATCCTTCATCAGTTCTCAATGATTTAATCATGCCCATGTAATAAAATCTCCAACCTAAAACCTGGTGTAGAGAGAGCTTCCAATTTGTGGGAGAGCAATGCTTCTAGATCCCTCTCGTAGAAACTGCACTGCTTTGCACATTCTTCACTCTAAGTATATCATCCATTAACTGTTCCTGACTGCAGTCCTTTATAATGAATTGAATTGTTTTCCTACCCAAACTGGAAAGGTTTTAGATATCCCTACTGTACTCATGTCTTTGCTCAGTAGTTGCCAGAGCCTCATGTTTCTTCATGTTCTAGAAATCATTCCAGGAGGCACGTGAGAAGCTCTCTATTTTTTTTTTGTGTGTGTGTGCCTGTGTATGCATGCTTCTGCCCCCACCTATACACACTTGTTTAGGGTGTGTGTGTGTTGGGGTGCTTTTTTACTATTTTAAGACTGCAGAGAAATATGTATAAAAATAGCAGTTCTCTAAGGACCTGTTCTCTCTCCCTAAAGTAACTTCAACCATATTGTGAAGAGGCTAGAAGTATTTCTCAAGAAAATTTATTAATAAATGTTAGATTGTTTCTTATATTTTCTTAGGGAATTCTACTATGATCTAGTGCTCAGTTTTAGAATGTGAATTAATTTAGCACCTATTTTGCTATTCTTGGTCTCTAATCGAAAGAATTACATTTTATAAAATTAATAACATGCTGACAACAATTCCATATGCTCCACATTCCAAAACGTTCTTGAAAAGTTCCTTTTCTGTCTCCCATAAACAATATTTAATTTATTATAATTCATAATCAGAAAATTAAAAATATTTTTACGTCTCTCACAGTCACTCCATGTTTTTGTAATTTTTATTTGTTCTTTTTGGCAACACAAGACAGTAGAATATATTTTGGCATATTATACCTACGTGGTGTATAACTTCCCATTATTGTGGTTTTATATGATGTAGAGTTACACTGGTCATGCATTCATATATGAACACAGGAAAGTTATGTATGATTTATTCTACTGTCTTTCTCTTCCCATTTCCTGTCCCTCCCCTTCATTCCCCTTTGTCTAATCTAATGAACTTCTATTCTTCCTCCTGCAACTCTTCCTGTATGTTAGCATTCACATATTAGAGAGAATATTTCACCTTTTTGGTAGGGGGGATTGGCTTATTTCAATTAACATGATAATCTCCAGTTCAATCCATTTACCAGCAAATGCCATAATTTCATTCTTCTTTATAGCTTAGTAATATTCCATTGTGCATATATAACTCATTTTCTTTATCCATTCATCTGTTGAAGGGTATCTAGTTTGGTTCCATAGCTTAGCTATTGTGAATTGAGCTGCTATAAACATTGACTTGGTTGTGTCACTGCAGTATGCTGATTTTTTAAGTCCTTTGGGTATAAAGTGAGGAGTGGAGCAAGTGGGTCAAATGGTGCAATACACAGAAGTTTTACTATTATTATATGTATGTTATTATCCACACTATGCATTGTTTCCTTTCTACTATTCATCTTCAAGTCTACTTTAGTATACTATTCTAGTATACTTCTTTATTTTACTGATTTTTAACACATTTTAGTGAAGTATCTATCTCATTGCTTTTTGAAGTATTTCTATCTCATTGCTTTTTGCTTACCAGCAATGTATGTATTTGTGTATTCATCCATAGGATAATCATCCTGATCCTAGAGAAAAAACTAGCTCTTCAGTTGTATGCCTATGTGTTGGTCAGATTCCATTAATATAACAAATATCTGAAATAAATCAACTAAAAAAGAGAAAAGATATATGTATTATCCATTCATCTGTTGAAGGGCTCTAAGATGGTTCCATAGTTTAGCTACTGTGAATTGAGCTGCTATAAACACTGATGTGGCTGTGTCATTGTAGAAGCTGATTTTAAGTCCTTTGGGCATAAACTGAGGAGTGGGATAGCTGGGTCAAATGGAGGCTCCATTCCAAGTTTTCTGAGGAATCTTCATACTGCTTTCCCGAGTTGTGGTACATATACAGAATGAAATATTACTCAGTCTTAATACAGAATAAAATTATGGGCATTTTCAGGTAAATTAGTGGAACTAGAGAATATCATGCAAAGTGAAATAAGCCAATCCCAAGAAAACAAAGGTTAAATGTTTTCTCTGATAAGCAGATGCTGATCCATAGTTGAGGGAGGTAGGGAAGAATAATGGAACTTTGGATTGTGGAGAGGGGAGTGAATGTGTGGGGATGGGAAGGATGGTACAATGAGACAGACATCATCACTCTATATGATTAAACTACTGGAGTGACTCCGAACCATGTATAGCCAGAGGAATGAGATGTTATGCTCCATTTGTGTACAACGTGTCAAAAGGCATTCTACTGTCACTTGTAACTAATTAGAACAAATAAAAAAATTTTAAAATAAAGGAGCAAAGGTGTATTTTGACTCACAATTTTAGAGTCATTGCTCATTTTAAAATCATTTAGCTCATTGCTTTTGGACCTGTATTGAGATGGTATGTCACTGTGGGAGCACACGGTTGAGGAAGCTGCTCACCTCATGCTGTTCAGGAAGTACAGAGAGAGGAAGAGAAGGGGCAGGGTCCTAATATCCTCTTTAAGGTCATGCCTTCAATGATCTATCTCTTTCCCAATAGGCTGGGGCATATCCCAATATCACCACAACCTGGTAATAAGTCATAAAGACGTGTGACCTCAAGAGACATTCAAGATCCAAACCATAGAGCTCCATATAAGAATTATATGTTGTGTTTTTCTCTCTCTCTCCCTCTCTCTCTCCTTATTTTTGTGTGTGTATTCAAATAAAGGTGTTTCCAGTAGATTTTATATTCAATAGTAAGCTTTATTTTTTTCAGAGAAGATATAACTTATTAAAGTTATTATAAGATATATTTTACTAAATTACTTGATATAGCTTTACTACTTCACTCTCTTTTTCTTTCCTATTTTCTTCTCTTTATTAACTTTATTTCCTAACTAAGGAAGATAGATGCTAGTTCCCATTTGAGAATTGATTAAATACTCTGTTCTGAGGCTAATTTACTTCCTAGAAAAACATCTCTCTATGTCTCTCAAAATTTAACGACCTGATTTCAGTTCAGAGGAGAGTTCCTTGTGTCAGTGGTACTTTAAAATTCAGATAATCAAATGAGACATTCTTTTTCTTGACCTTCTTAGAACGTCTTTATAGTAACTCATCTAACCACAACTTGGCTATCATGTTGTATTGATTCTTTATAAAAAAAAAATGTCTCAAGTACATTGAAGATAAGTGACACCTGATATTACTTTGAAATTACATAAAATACATGTGTTGTTGACTCAGTTATTATATCAGTCAATAAGAGTGACACAGACTAATAAGTTGTAGAAGCTGCAACTGATATACAGACAATTTGACAGCTGGATTCTATGAGCTACTGTTTGCAAAACATTCCTTTTTAAACTATGAGATAAGGGTAATAACATAATAGTCATATTTGCTTACAACTTTCATCTCTGAACAAGTAAATAGTGATCATCACATACTAGATTGGTTCTTATTCTTGCTCTATGAAAGTTTTTATTTTTTTTATTTTTTTAGTCTGCTCTTTGGGACTTTGACTAACTAAATAAGTATTAAAAAAAGGCAAGTCTTTACAAAGCCTATACAAGGTTATTGGGTGCTAGCTACAGATTGCTGATAAAAGGATGTCTAAACACTGAAAAAGGAGTTATCATCAAATACCAAACAGACTTTATATATATCCAAATTGATTTTGTAAATTAATCCAAGTCTAGGTACACACATTGAAACTAATGGAGTTCAGAAAAGCATTAAATAACACTCTAGCCAAATGAACTAGTCAATTTAACATATATCACTTGGGATTATGGAATAGATTTTCATTATTTTCATTTTGAAAAATGAAAATCCTACCAAATAATCTCTAAACTTTCCAAAAATCAAATTTCTGCCCAGTTTGACAGCAAATTCAACATACATATTGCTAAAATTTAAAGCATTGTATAAATTCATCAAAAGAATAAAAATACTAGATAATTTGATTTATAAGGTAAATTTTTTAAAAACTGATTCAGACATTGATCATGTTTTTTTTTTTCAAAGTGTTTTAAATATCCTACTAAACATACATATAGGAGAGGGAACTCAATATTTTGCAAGGAATTACTTCTGTGAGTTGTGATTGGACCTGGATTCTGAGGAGCAGAGGTGGTTACTGGTTCTATGTAGGCAAGATCACACTGTCTTGGCTACACATTTTATGTAAGATTGATATCCTGTCATACTCAGTCTGATTATATTTAAAGGTCTGTTTTTCCCAAGTTTTTTACAGGTTATATGCATAAACCAGAAGGGACACCATGATTTTATGATGTTGAGAATCTATTGCATAATTATTTGAAGATAAATATTTGAAACATTTAAGAAATGTATTGTTTCCACATATATAAATCATGTCTTCAAATCATCTTATTAATATGTTTCTTGAATGGCTATTTTCTCGTGTTTCTAATATATTTTGTTTTGTCAATGATCATTTAAACCAAGCACCATGATGTTTGCTTGCCCTGGGAGTCTGTATTTCTTAATGCACATTTGACTTGTCCACAAATTTATAGACCAATTGGAACATCATTCCAGGAAAAAAGATAGCATTTTTTTGTATGATTTAATGCAAACTTTTGAAGGATGGAAAAGACAAATAATGCTTTTGCCCAAATCATCTTAGTGGCTATATTTTCTTCAAAAATAATTAAACATCACATTTTATCCTAAGCAGTATATCATGTAAAGTAAGTAGTGTAATATTCATGCTCTTTCAAGGTCACTTAGTTGTATTTCAAAGGACATTCATTAAAAACATTAGAATCTTTTAACAAAGGAAACATAGTTCATTTTATAGGCTAATTAGTCAGTATATAGATCACTCAACCATCAAAAAAAATTGAACACATACATAAAAACCTATACTAAGTTGAAGTTGGCGTCTCATTTCTAACTGATATGGTGCTTAGTATGAACTTTTATGTCTCCAATTAAAACACTAGGGAAAACACCACAAGTGCATTCAAGCTTTTTCTAGTCAGTCAATCTGTCATCATAGTAAGCATGGCTGTCTGTTCTGCTATTTTCCAGTGCCAGTGTGATATTCACACACCATCTGCCGACTTCCACTTATTGCTATTCAGGCTCCATTGCTAGTTATTCATTTCTCATTTTGGTCATCATAAGTCAGCATGTTTGTGAAAATCCAGTACTGCTTGCTGAACTAATACATGTACAACTGCTGTTGAATTTAGGCTTTGGGACTTATATTGCTGCTCTGATAATTTCCTATGGATTCATCTTCTACAAAATTCATGGACTAACATATTGTACTGAAAGCTTGCAGTAAAATAAAGCATTCATTTTTCAAGAGGAAAGAAAATGAGGACTCATCAGACATGTTTTCTTCCTTTTCATCCTATTGTTAAAACTGCATTTTAATCGCATGCATTGAATGTATATTTATATTTAAGGCTCCTTGGATTTCTATCTTATAATTGAGTGACCCTTAATATTTTGCCCTGCAGATGTACATATGAGAATTTTAATTTCTCTAAGGTCAATGTGAAATATCTCTACTCCACCTAAAATGCTGACTTTCAACACAAAGAGAAAAAACTCATAGTTCATCATTGAAATAGATAATTATCATAACCTCCTTATGCACAACACCTCATATGATCCTTTTCTCCACTAAATTCAGAGACATTCAGTAAAAATTTGAGGCCTCTATCACTCTTTTTTTTTTTGAGGGGGGTGGTGGTGGTGGTGGTGGTGGAGGGTCCCAGGGATTGAACTCAGGGGCACTCCCCCACTGAGCCACATCCCCAGCCCTAGTTTGCATTTTATTTAAAGACAGCGTCTCTCTGAGTTGTTTGGTGCCTCATTTTTGCTGAGACTGGCTTTGAACTCTCAATCATCCTGCCTCAGCCTCCCAAGCTGTTGGAATTACAGGTATGTGCCATCACACCCAGATATTTTTATTATGGAAGCTTCTATATGGCATGCCATGTCTCAAGAAAATTCTTTCCTTCCCAAACTCACAAAGCCACTAAATACACTCTTTTAAATTCATAAGCTAAAGCTGATTTACTTACGCTCCTGAGATTCTAGTGTTTGCATGTTATTTATTTTATCATCAACTCTTTCAATTTTTATTTTATTTTATTTTTTTTAATTTGAGGCAGGGTCTTACTGATTTGCTTTTATGCTGTCAAAAAAAGAAAAGAAAAGAAAAGAAAATCTTCCATGATTTTACATAACTTAGTAGAATGACGAGAGATTGAGAGTTCTAGATACTCTGTTTAAGACCACTCTTCCTTTACCTCTAAGACCTCATGGACAAACACACTATTCTTTGGAAGACCATTCTTCCTTTCCAAATTCACCACCACCAGGCTTCCTATGGCCACCAATATGAATCTCATGTGTCCTTTCTTCTTCATTTTGTAAGGTATCAAAAGCCCAGGACTCCATCTCATCCTTACACTCCTGAGAACTATTATTGCTTTATAGGTTTGTAGAACTTCTTTTTTGAACTCTTCTTCCATTCTTTCTGATCTCATAAAAGTATTTCCCCCGTGTTCTCACCATAAGCTGTGTAACTCCTCCACCATGATTTGACTAAGTTGACAATCAGCTCTCCCTGGAGGCCAGTGCCTTTTTGAGTCTGGTAGCTGTATTCTTTTCATACTAGCTTCTATTGTATTTGGATATGTTGCTGTTGCATCCAAATAATGCAAATTTTGTGACTTGAGACTTCACAATTTTAGTATCTTACAGTTTTTGAAGTGATAAGCTTAAAATATTTAGCAGGGTCAGGTTTCTTTTTGAGTTTCCATAGGAGACTTGAACACTCTTCTTTTCCTGATTTTAGAGGCTGCCCATTTTTTAAGATCTTGATTTCATTTTTCTGACTTCCGCTTCTATCATCACATTGATTCTGACCCTCCCATCTCTCTTAAGAAAACCTGTGATTTGGCTCACCACAATAATTCAGGATAATTTAGTTATTTCAAGATTCTTAATAACATCTGAAACATCACTTTGTCACTAGTGCCAAGGAGTGTGTGAGCATATTGGGAGGGGTTATCCTGTCTACTACAGGGGCACGTATTTTCATTCTTGCTAACTGCAGATTTAAAAAAGTATCTTTATCCTCTTAAAGATCAAGTTTAAATTTTCACCTATAATTTAGTGTGTGTGTATATATATACACACACAATCTTTAGTGTGTGTGTGTGTGTATGTATATATATACACACAATATATATATTATATATATATTATATATTAATATTATTATATTTTATCATTAATATATTATTAAATAATATATATATATATATATATATATATATATATATATTGTGTGTGTATATATATACATACAGACACACACACACACACACACACACACACACACACACACTAAAGATTGAAACCAGGGGTGCTTAACCAGTGAACCACATCCCCAGTCCCAGCACTTTTTAATTTTTTTTCTTTTTTAATTTGAGGCAGGGTTTTGCTGATTTGCTTATGGCCTCACTAAGTAGCTGACACTAGCTTTGAACTTGCAATTCTCCTGCTTCAGCCTCACAAACTGCTGGGATTATGGGTATGCTCCACCACATCTGCCTCACTATTACTTTTTGTGAACATTATTATTTCTTAAAAATACATACATGATTTTAAATTTTTTCACAATTTACATTTTTTTTTACAAATAGTAAATATAGAATTTAAATTTATAACTCCTTAAATTAGTTCAGGCAAATGTGATGAATTAGGAAATGGTTTCCTTCTTATCTAATTTTTTTTTCAGTTGATAAAATTATATCTTCTGATTCTTTAAATGTGTAAGTGCCATTTTAGTTGTGTTAGTGAAGGAACAGAAAAATAATTTAAAATCCTCACAACTGAAAGCAATTATAATTCCAAGGTAATAAAATTCAATATATTCCCACTAATACTACATTTTTCTACAGTTATCATCTGTAGGTTTTTCTGAAAAATAATTAAAGTATCCCTGTGTGGAAAATTTTATGTACTATTTATATGTGAATTACTTGATAATTTTTTATCCATAAGAAATATGCTCTGAATAGTGAAAAGTACAAATATTATGGTCCTTGTTTAAAGGCAGTTTTTCTTTAAGCTTACTGTTAATCAGAAATTAAGTATTTTTTATTTGTAAATTGAGCTAATATTGTAATAATTAAATTAGTTATTATGCCAAGTTCATCATCCAATCTTACCCCTATTCCTAAGATCTCTAGTAAGTACATATTTGACATGACTAAGAGTCAAATGTCTGAGCTGACTTTCCATGTAGTGCAGCCTTCATTCTATAATCATTCAGCATCAGATTTCTAGTGTGCTGTCTTGCCTGTCCATTCTATTTTGAAATCCATGCCCTTCCAGCTATTCAATCTGTCCAAATCACTTTAGCAAAGTCATTGGTCTCCCAGTAACAATAGTTCTCTTCTCCTGCAGCTGAACAACTTCCAAAGGCAACAGAGACTTGAGTCAGGTTGTTTTTCTTCAAAAACAGTTTTTAAAAACTTAAATGGAACATTTTTTTTTGCTTGTAATAGCTGCAGGGAAAGTGAGGGGGGAAGAAAGGGTCTCTAACAGGATGGAGGATAGGTTTCCATATTGGTAGTGAAAAGGAACTAACTGGAACAACCCAAGGCAATCTGTCCTTTAATATGGGCAGAGTTGCCAAGGTACATAATTTTAGAGATATAATGGAGAGGACATGAAATCACCCATGTATGTGGGTAGTTAAGCCAAAATATAAAATTTTTTATTTTTGTTATATCAAATGAATGTCACTGGAAATAAAAGCAAAATGTTAGGTTTCAATTATAGCATAGGAGTCAGGTGGATGTGTCCTTAGGGTTAGGGTCCCTGTGTGGAAAATTTAGTTGTTACTTGACTTTGTGGTATATATTTCATGGCTACAGAATCCTTTAGATTGTGGATACCTGGGGCAGAGGAAAGAAATATGCTGATTTAGAAGGAAAACTAGAATACATGAGGAATTTGGGTCCCAAGCAATGGACTGGATTTAAAGATGATATTAAAAATACAAGAGAAAAAGTTTCAAAATGTAATATTCTTTATTATTATTATTTATTACTTTTAATAATTACCAAAAATCTATATTCAATGCAATGCCCATTTATGTGACCATCAGAAAAATCCATTATCTGTTTTGTTTATTTATTTAATTATAATGCAATTCATGCTAAACATGATTATGAAACAACTGCTGAGTATGACGTGGCAGTAATTATCACACAATGAGATGAATGTGGTACTTTTTGAGTGATTTTCTGAGATACTGGACACTAATTCTATTCTATAACTCTAAATGCGTTTTTGCAACTTTAATTTTGAAATATATGGAAGATGATATATTAACAGAACCTCACTTCATTGAAATGATTATAAATGTTCAGCAGATATTGTTTCTCCTATCCCTTGTACAGCATGCAACAGTATTAGCATAAACTTCTTTGTTAAAATAGCTTTCACTGAGAATATTTCACATGCGGGTTTGACACTTTTAGGTGAACAATAAAATTACACATTTTTCTCATATCAACTGTTTCACTATTTCAAAATGCAGTCTGTAATGTATTAGAGTACTATTATTTTTCTTATGTTAAAATATCCAATTTTGAAAAGCTTGCTTCTAGAAGCATGTGTGAAGTGCTTATCATGTACTCTCAACAATATAGAATAATGTTATCAGATAAAATGCATAAGGTAGAAAGCAGTTTTAAAACTATTAATTCTGTTTTTTCCCTATACTTTTGAAAATGGTATTGAGCATTTATATCTGTATTTAAAAATCCATATTTTAATGCAAATTTTTTATGTTGCAAATTATTTTGGTACTTCTTACATCTGTGAATTTATCATTTTCATTATCTAGTTTATATTTACTTATTTCATATTTTTATATATATATATATTTGTTTTCTTGAGACAGCCTGTCACTAGGGTGCCTAGGTTAGTCTCAAACTCCTGGGATTAAAAGCTCCTTTTATTTTAGTCTCTTGAGTAGCTCTCAAACATTTGCACCATGCCTAGGTTTTGACTTAGAACTTAAAATGCATGTCTGTATGTTTTGTGTTTTTGAAAAGGTAATCTCTTGGTGGAACGTATCAGTGAAGAATATTCATAAGAAAGAAATTCTACTATTACATACATTCAAATAATTTTTATATCCCTTTTACTATAATTTATAAATCATGTAAACTGATATATACATATCACAAGATAAATGATTATTTAACTTTCTTCATTCCAAAAATAATATATTGTATTGTTTGCTGAAAATTTTTTAATATTTTATAAAATAATAAAATATTGTCTTACAATTTTTCCAATGGAATGTAAAAATCAAGATAATTAAATTTGTGTAATGGAAGTTAGGCTATAAACCTTAGTCAAGCTCATATATAATGAAAATTCAGGGCTGAGTCTATAGCTCATTGGTAGAGTGCTTGTCTCACACGTGCAAGGCACTGGGTTTGATCCTCAGCATCACATAAAAATAGATTAATAAACAAAGATATATTTTAAAAAAAGAAAATTGAAATAGGCATTTCCACTTCAACTCCCCAAAATAGGTTTTCTAGTGTTTTGCTTTTGGATGATTTTTGTCTTTGAATTATAAATGACACTGTATACATATCTAGTCTGCAGGTTAACTTGTACATAAAACAGGAATTTACACAGTAATTTAAAGGTATAATAAGTGGATGCATGACTATAGATACCATTGGATTTGCAGCTCTGATATTTGGAACAGCTTTTGGTCAAAAAAAATTCATTTGAATTGTTATAGTCTGTAAACAAGTCAGGATGGCGCCTGGCAAAATGCCAGAGGGAGTGGTTTGTGAAGTAACGCCAGCGAGCCATTAAGTGTAGAGATTCCTTATTGGTTGACTGCTGTATCTAGTTTATGTAAATTAAGATAAGCTGTGTGGAATGTATATATACTGCTCCTGTCCTACAATAAAGGGCTCCTACTCCTGCTGTATCGATCTACACAAGTTGTTCCTCACCCCCAGGTTAGTTTGCTACAGCTGGACTGCGGCATTGAATTCCCTTTTTTGTCCATTTTTAGCAATCTGATTATTCTTCCATTCCTGGGTGCAGCTTAAAGAAAGTGTGCACATGTAATGCCGATTTCTGATGGTTGCAGGTTTATAGATTAAATACACCTGAATGACCTTCAAGAATATTAAAGTCCTGAGCAAAGACAGCTACTAAAGCACTACAATATACACCTCAAATACTTTGTATTTCTTATGCTAATGTGTACAATTTTTAAATATTTTGTACCAATATTAAAAGAATTCCAAACTCTATAATCTGGAAAAGCTTGTAACTTTTCATATAGTAACATTTAAATAATTTATTATAGGAGAAAGAAAAGTATGATAAAATAGTTCTGGAAACAATAATTCAAATTTGACTGTATATAGAAAAATTGAAGACTAGTAGATATCTAAATTTCCTATCTTTTTCTCTATTTGTAATATTGATTTTAAAAATTAGTAACGATAACCCATTAGTCCTGAAACAAATAAAACTCTTAAAATTTAGTTCTCTTTGTTCTGTTTTTTTGTGGTAATGAGAATCAAATCACACAGCAGAAGGATAATATACCCAGAATGTGACATGATGTACTCAGAATATGTTATAACATTTCTAATGATATCCTTTTCAAAGCTGTTGTTATTATTGCCATTGAGACTCCTACCCTCAGAGGATGCATCTGGTGAAGTAGGTAGGTCATTCTAATAGCCTTAAAATTTTAGATTTGTGGATTCTAGCTAACTCATCTCCACTGTCAAGGTGAAGCAAGCAAACAAACAAAACTAAACAATAAGAAAAGAAAAGCAGAATTTAAAATAGAACTAGTAATAGTGCTCTTTGTCTCTTCATCTATGAATCCTTTTTCCTCTTAATAGTTATTACTATTAAGGTGTGTATTTTAAATTGTATATTTTATATAATATGAAATTTATATTTATACACACATATATATACATACAAATTACCTATACATGTATATGTGTGTATGTGTGTGTGTGTATGTGTGTATTTCTTTGGCCTAGAGTAAACCTATTTTTAAAGTAACACAAATACTTTTTTGTGCTTATTGTGATTACTACGCTATTTTCTCTTCTCTCCACATTATGTACAACTCCGATGGAGCTGGGGTGGAATTCTCCTTTGGTTTGCTTGCAATTTATATCATCCAGCACTAGAGAGAAAGAACCAAGAAATCTGGAAAAGTTTGAGTGGTCACAGTATTCATAATTTTCTCACTACTCTTTCAACATCACCCTAGCAGCAGTTTTATATTGACATGAATGTGTAATTAAAATATCTGGTGTTGTTTCTTATCTCCTGTTTACTTTCTTTCTGTTATCATAGCCAGCCTCACTATAGCCCTGCTATGGTAGTAGCCAGTCAAGGCCCCCACCAAGAGGTACAAACCCAAACTCCACGTGGGCACTCCTCTGATCTCTTCAGACAGCAGCATCTGCTGGGAGTGTGTTCAACATGGAAGGCTGAGCCCTAAACTTGACTGCATTCAGAACACCTTCCAAAAGTTCTGCAATCTAACCACCGTAACCTCTCCTTTTACTCTCTGAGCTTTCATGGTATCCCTTTTCTCCAGCTGTGTTTAATTTTTTTATTTTATATTAATTTTTAAATCACCAATGTTTAATTTTCTTCTTTTATATCAATTTTTAAATCACCTGATTATTTCTTATATGTTAAAGATTTCTAACGCCTTATAAGATTTTTAAAGTTAAAAAAAAAAAGTTTTGCTTTTTTTTTTTTTTTTTTTGGCAAGGCATTGGCTGAAAAATACAGACTTTTCTGAATTTGTGAGAGAACTTAAATTGCAGGACAAATAACTCCTAGACTGAAACCTGTGCCTGGCACACTGTCACAATCATGTAATCCCAGTGACTTGGAAGACTAAGGCAGTTCACAAGGTTGAGATCAGTCACAGCATCTTAGAGAGGACTTACCCAACTTAGTGAGATCCTGTCTCAAGATAAAAATGGTTGAGGATGTGGCTCAGTGGTTAGAAGGCCCTAAGTTTAATCCCTATACCCAAAAATATAAATAAATAAATTGACTAATTAATTAATTAATTAAAATTTGTGGTGAGATAGGTACCCAAAGGGAGTAATGAGATAAGACCCTATGATGACCTAGGACAAATGCCACTAAATACCATGTAAATTGATTAGAGCATTCAGTCAGAGATGATTCACAAGAAACTAAGCATTAAATGTGGATTAGCATGAGAGTGTGAAGTTCCTCAGGCTGTATTTGTATGAAATTGACACCCTCTTACAGACTTTCCTTATAGAACCAGTGATACCAAATACTTGCCCACCCTCACATAAATATTTCACAATATCAGTTTTGAAAGAAGGGACAGCTCTCTTGAATCCAAACACTCAAGAATATGATAAGGGAATATAATGAACAACTCCATGTTCACAAATCTGAGAACCTGAATCAAATATTTGGAATATATACACCATTAAAATGATCTTCAAGAAAGAAGAAAGAATGTAAATGGAACTAAGTGATTATGTAAGTGAACATTCATACATTTTTAAGAACAACAAAAAAATCTTCAACAAAATATTAACAAGCAAATCCAGCAAAATACTGAATAATACACTACAACCAAGTGGGTTTCATTACCTGGAGACAAGTCTTTTTCAACATGTAAAAATCAGTCAGTTTCATTCACCATTTTAACAGATTGAGTGATCATGCAATCATTTCAATTGATGCAAAAAAGCATCTGACAAAATCCAATGTTTGTTCTGTTTCTTTTTTCTTTTTAAACAGGAAATTACAAACAAAAGGAAATGTTATTATGTTTGCCAAAGACAACTAGTCCAAACCAAACAAATGAACAAAAAACAAGTACAAAATTAACTTCAAAATGTATCTTACTTTATACTAAAAGGAATTCAAAATGGATCTTATACTTAAATGTAAACATATAGCTATACAACTCCTAGAATAAATCACAGATAAAATTTCATTTTAATAATAAGGGTTCCAAGGAAAAATGGTTGAATTTGGAGTTGGGGCCAGAAACAGGAAAGACTGAAACATTTTGTGGTACCAAAATATTAGGTCATAATTAAATAATTAGTTAATAACAGGCAAGTGTTAAAAATGGGCAAAAGAGACAACTTGGATGAGTTTCTGAAGACCAAAATTTGAAGCATGCCAAAATACATGTTCATGGTTCTGTATTAGTGTAAATAAAATATTGAATAAATGAACATATGAAGAGAAAGAACAAATACTTCTGTTTTCTTTTTAACACATTAGCCTCCTTTTTTAGAATTTAACTTTGGTCTTTGTCAGATTGACCTTTTGGTGTCTCAACTAGAGGGTGTTCTATTTCTACCTGCTATATATGGTAACACAGATGTTTGCCTCATTGTGATTTTGATGAAGCTTTCAAAAACAAGACTAGAAGATGCATTCCCTACTCCTCTGAATCTACTTTTTTTTCACATTGTAGTTTTCATTTCAAGAATTATATCTGGGAGTAAGCCTTCCAAAATATATCTAATCAAAATATATCTAATCAGTTACTTCTTTAAAATGTCTAAGTGCTTTGCTTTTGTTAATTTAAACCCAAAGCCTAATGAGTGCAGTGCAATTTATTTTTATACAATGCTCTATACCTTCTGGCTTAAGTCTACCTTTTACACCTCCTCTGATGTATACTGCCATCAGTATTCCTACTTTCTCAACACACCAAGTTATATACAATTCCCTGAGCATCTATGCTCTTTCTTGTCTTTGAAATTTTTGTTCTCTTTCTGTCTCTCCTCATGATTCCAGCAAATTTCATCCAGCAGCACCAACCTGCCTTTTCTAATTACTCCAGTCTAGCTTTCATCCTTCCCTTGGTTCTCCTGTAAGTGTCTATAACTCTATTATGATACTTATAGCATTGCATTATATATAAATCTTTTTATTGTTTTGGCCACTCACAAGACTGAGGATTTTCTAATGTCTAGCAGGAGCGTTGAATGAATGAAAAAGCATCTTGCCTTTCTCTACCTTTTTTTCATTCTCTTCTCTCAATTACACATTTGTGTGTGTGTGTGTGTGTGTGTGTGTGCATTCATACATGAAAGATATGTGCATCCCTATCTTTGTATAAACATGCACCAATAAATCTAGCTACTATCTTTATTTTGTAATATTAACTGACTTCATTGAGATGTGTTAACAGTTTCTTTTGATCTGCACAACAAACACATAATTGATGTTATTATTTTGTCCTATTTAAGGATGAGGAAACTGAGACTTAGGAATGTTATGTAGGTTGCCCAGAGTCAACTGAAATATTAAGAACAGAGTTGGGGCTGGCTTCCAAGCCATCACCAAAGTCCATAAGGTCAGCAACAGTATGACAGTGTTCCTTCTTTTAGTTCATTCTCTTAAAGCTGCTGCTCTTGTATTTTTTACCTTGGCTAAATAATTTTATTAAGTATTGATTGACTAAAAGTAGGAAAACACTGTTTAAAGATTTTAGAAAGTAGATTATAAGTAATTAAAGTCAAATTAAGAAGGTGGCAGTGACTTATTACCTTCCCATATCAATTTGCCAATATTTTGTACACAGAGATCATCACTATGAAATGATCAGGAGTCATCAGTTCAAAAGCTGTTTGGGCGTTCAGAATGAGAGTCACACAATCTGTTGTGTCATTGCATGCTATGATTTAGAATGCACCAGAGAATGACAGTATCCCTTGCTGTTCAAATGATCATCTGCAAGACTGTATCCAAAGAGCTAGAAAGAAAAACTATACTCATACAACCAGAGGCGGCTTTCTTTTTCTGGCTCCTTGAGCTGTAATTTTTTTTTTTTTTTTTTTTTTTTTTAGCAGAATCTCTTGCCGGGCTGCTTGCCAGTTGGTTACTTGACTGAAGGTTATCATGAAATGATGAAAGAAAAATGGGAGAATAAAATCTCCTTTTAAAAACTACCAATACTTTAAAACTTTTTATTACTTAATACATTTTCAGTATAGAATTTTTAATATTTTTTAATTCTTTAAATGGTACATTAAAATTAGAACTATTATCAGGTACCATTAGATGTTTTCAATACATGCATACTTGGGTCAGTGTTCAAATCAGGGTAAATACATTTATCTCTTCAAACATTTATAATCTCTCTGGTAGAAACATTCAAAATCCTTTCTTCTGGCTTTTCTGAAATATATTGCACATTATCATTGTCTTAAGTCACCCTATTATATACTAGAATAGCATGTCTCTCTAATTATAGCTTAGGATTTATTTATACTTACCTTAAAGAAGCAACTCGGTAGAGGTCAGATGTACCACACACCCATTTTCTCCTATCAATAACACCTTCCTTAATATGATACATTGTATTCAACATCAATACAACATTGTCATTAACTGAAGTCCTTATTTTATTTCAGTATCTTTTGTTTTTTTTTTTAATCCCTTTTACTCTTCCAGGGTTTTATCCACAATACCACTTTACATTTCATTGTCACACCTTCTTAGAATCTCCTTAGTTTTAATAGTTTTTCATAATTTTTATGACTTGGACAATTTGAAACAAAACTGGTTATATATTTTGGAATGTAGCTTAAGCAGAATTTTTCTGATGTTTTCTTTATGATAAGAACAGAATCATTAGGTTTTGTTTTATTTTGTTTTTTGGAAAAAAAAAACATGAATGTAAACTTCTATTTTCACCATGTCACCTAAAGGGCACATGTACTGAAGATGGCTTACCACTGTTGGTGTTGACCTTGATCACCTGGCTGTGATAGAGTTTATCAGGTTTAAACTCTAGTTAACTGTTCTCTTTTGTAATACTGTACTAATTGGAAGCAGTCCCTATGCCCAGTCTACATTTAAGGGCTTGCAGTTATGTTCTATCTCCATGAGAACAGAGTACCTACATAAATTATTTTGATTTCTCCTTTAGAAGAGATTTATATTTGCTCTCTCAATTACCCATTTAGTTAGTATATATTTTTTGGAGGTGGTGGGTATGAGGGATTGAACACAGGGTTACTCATACTGAGCCATATCCACAGCCCAATTTTGAACTGCAATCCTCCTGCCTCAGCCACTGGGATTTCAGGTGTGAGCCACTTCAGTCAGTTCATTTAGTTAGAATTTCTATCAGCATAGATGAGTGGACATTTAGTTTATACTTTGGGTTATAATCCAGTACTATGCTACTTATTTATTCCTCAATTTGTTCCAAATATGGCCATATGAATCCTTTGATCTGATTCTGTACCCCTTTGACATAATCTGAGAGTATGTACCTGTTGAGCATTTCCTTCTTTGGGCACTATTTGATGCCTCACACTCATTTTCTTCATTCACTGCCTTAGTATTAGAATAAGTAATTATTCTAAAGAGATTTTAAACTAGTAACATAAATAAAAGCTTATATAATTAGAATAATCTATGACTAAAGAGCTTAAAATATCTTATCAATAAATACAATATTATTTTGGAGAACTTTTGATTTTGGTCAATACATTAGGGTGGATTAAAAGTCATAATTTCAAAGGCTTTATAGTATTCAGGATACATTGCTCCCAATAATTTTTAAAATATCCAGAAGTATTTCTGGAAATGTTGGGTCTTCTTTTTCAGGATGATAAATACACTTACACTTTTCTTCTGAGGTTCATTTCACACTAGCAAAGGTTAAGATAGTTCAGTATTATGCACTGGGGTCTTATCTAAGTGAGACAGAACATGCCCAGGGCTAAGATTGGAAAACTGGGAATGAAATCTAACAGAATCATGCTTTGTTGCTTGCTCAGTGTTGTTAAAGGATTAGCGAGGCACAAACTGCCAAATTTGACACAGTGCCTTCTCCTCTCCGGTGTCAGCCTGCCAGAAGCTTCAGTAACACTAACCCAAGCAGTTTCACTATAGGTAGATGTTACACTCCATGAAAGAATAATTTAAATATTTATTGATTGATTTATTATCATTTAAACTTTGCAAAAAACTTGAAAATAGAGTAATTATAAATTATCATACGAAAAAATTAAAGTTCTTAGGACAACATGGCACAATAGCTTTATACGTACAAAAGTCTTGCACTTGACTTCTCATACTCCTTCTGTGTCTCCATATATACACACTCCTTACATACACACAAACATGTAATTTTGTCATGCACGTTGTTATCCCTAATATTAAAGGTGATACATCAAAGTGGTCATAAGGAAAAGCAATGGAATCAGGGTGCTCTAGTATCCTCTGTCAAATGGATTACAGACATGCTCAGTGACTCCATATGTTCATGTGTAAACTGATGGTTACAAATCAACCAAATATACCATAGTGCTACAAAGAAGTATCCAAGTTCTTGCCTGAAAAGTGGTAAAACAATTTCTAGCACATTTTAAATATTCAATTCATTCTCTTCTTTTTACTCCTTTCCTATTCTATCATAGTCTTCCATGTCAAAACACACTGATCTACCTCATTATTTTAGTGGCTGGAAAGTATACCAGAGTAGGAAATAACCATATGCAATACATTTGTTCTCTGATTAAATGACATGAACAGTTTTTCCAATAGTTTTCTTTTATAAACCATGAGATTTGTGAATGTAATTTTGAATTTTTTTGAATACACTGCTGTTAAAATCTATAGCCTAAATTTCTACAAGTGGGATTTCTGAATTAAGGACAAAGATAGTTTAATTCATTTTGACATTACCATTGATATCATCTCTACCAATTTACATAAATTTCACATTTATGAGTAGAACATTTTTCAAAATTTTGTTTTAATATCTATAATTTTCATGCCTTTTATTATAAGTATAATCTGTGTTCATTATTAAAAATTCAAGCAGTTTAGAGAAGAAAAGAAACCTCCCTCAAGTCCTCTCAACCAGAAATAATCACTGTTATTACAAAAACAATATTTCGGGCATTTTTTTATTTCACTCATTTCATATATTAAAGACAAAGAAATGCAAAGATAGGCCTTTAGATGAAGATAAAGTCTTTAAAATAGTGACTTATTATACCTATTATATTTCATTTAAAGTTATTAGATTGAATTTTACTTCAATAAAAATAAAAAGGCAAAATTGAATTGTATGACTTCTATAAATTATTCCTTTTACACATTAAACTATTTCCTGTAATATATATATATATAATTATATTTATATATTTCTTCTTTACTTTTTAAAATTTTAATTTGTTTCATTTTATATTTTATACAAATAAAGCACAACCTTTCGTTTCTCTGGTTGTACATGATGTAAAGTCACACTGTTAGTACAATCAAACCTGTACATAGGGTAATAATGTCTGTCTCATGCCACCATCCCCTCGACATACACAACCTCCCCTTCTCTCCCTCCCCTCTGTTCAATCCAAATTTCCTCCATTTTTCCCTTGCCCATCTCCCCATTATGGATCAGCATCAACTTATTAGAGAAAATATTTGGCCTTTGGATTTTGGAATTGGCTTATGTAGCTTACCATGATATTCTCCAACTCTGTCCATTTACCTGAAAATGCCCTAATTTCATTCTTCTTTCATACTGAATAATATTACATTATATATAATATATGTTACATTATATATATATATATATATATATATATATATATATATATAATATAAAAAATATAAAAGTATGGGATATATATATATATATATATATATATATATATATATATCCCCCACTTTTTAAATTCATTCATTTATTGAAAGACATCTTGGTTGTTTCCATGGTTTAACTCTTGTGAGTTGAGCTGCTATAAACATTGATGTGGCTGTGTCACTGTAGCATGCTGACTTTAAGTCCTCTAGGTGTAGACCAAAGAGTGGGATAGTTGGGTCAAATGATGGTTCTATTTCAAGTTTTCTGAGGAATCTCCATACTACTTTCTAAAGTGGTTGCACCATTTTGCAACCCCAACAGTAATGAATCAGTGTAGCTTTTTGACTCCACATCCTTGGCAGCATTCATGGTTTCTTGAATTTTTGATAATTGCCATTCTGACTGGAATGAGATAAAATCTTAGAGTAGTTTTGATGTGTATATTTCTAATTGCTAGAGATGTTGACTGACCATATTTATTCTTCTATAAAGTGTTTTTTCAGTTCCTTTGCCCATTTAGAGACTGGGTTATTTATTTTGATGGTATTTTTTGAGTTCTTTATATATCCTGGGGATTAATGCTCTATCTGAGGTGTATGTAGGAAAAATTAGCTCCCCTTCTGTGGACTCTCTCTTCATCTAATTGACTGTTTCTTTTGCTGAGAAGAAGCTTTTTAGTTTGAATCTTTCCCATTTATTGAATCTTGATTTTATTTCTTGTGCTTTAGGAGTCTTATTATGGAAATTAGGTCTTAAGCTGACATGATGAAGATTTGGACCTGCTTTTTCTTCTATTAGGTGCAGCCTCTGTGGTCTAATTCCTAGGTCCTTAATCCACTTTAAGTTGAGTTTTATGCAGCGTGACAGATAGGAGTTTAATTTCATTTTGCTGCATATGGATTTCCAGTTTTCCCATCACCAGTTGTTAAAGAGGCTATCTTCTCCAATGTATGTTTTTGGTGCCTTTGTCTAGTATGAGTTAGCTGTATTTATGCAGGTTTTTCTCTGTGTCCTGTATTTTGTACCATTGGTCTACATGTTTATTTTAATGCAAATACCATGCTCTTTTTTTACTATAGCTCTGTAGTATAGTTTAAGTTCTGGTATTGTGATACCATCTGCTTCACTCTTCTTGCTATAGATTGTTTTTTTTCTATTCTGGGTCTCTTATTTTACCAAATGAACTTAATAACTGACTTTTCTATGAGGAATGTCACTGGGATATTGATTAGAATTAAATTAAATCTGTATAATGTTTTTGGTAGTATGGTCGTTGTGACATTATTAATTCTGCTTATCCAAGAACAATGGAGATATTTTCATCTTTTAAGGTCTTCTTTACTTTTTTTCATTAGAGTTTTGTAGTTTTCATTGTATAGGTCTTTCAACTCTTTTGTTAGGTTGATTTCCAACTATTTTTTAAGCTACTGTATATTAGGTAGTTTTTCTAATTTCCCTTTCAGAAGATTCATCACTGATGTACAGAAATCCATTTGATTTATGGGTATTGATTTAATATCCTTTTACTTTGCTAAATTTATTTTTAGACCTAGAAGGTTTCTGGTGGAATTTTTGAATCCTATTAAATATTAAATTCATGTTATTAGCAAACAGTGATAGTTGAGTTCTTCTTTTTCTATTCTTATCCCTTTAATTTCTTTCATCTGTCTAATTGCTCTGGCTAGATTTTTCAAGGACTACGTTGAATAGAAGTTGTGAAAGAAACCATCCCTGTCTTGTTTCAGTTTTTAGGGCAAATGCTTTTAATTATTCTTCATTTATAATGATGTTGGCTTTGGGCTTAGCATATATAGCTTTTACAGTGTTGAGCTATGTTCTTATTATCCCTAGGTTTTCTAGCATTTTGAACATGAAGGATGCTGTATTTTGTCAAATGCTTTTCTGTAACTATTGAGATGATCATATGATTCTTATCATTAAGTCTATTGATGTGATGAATTACATTTATTGATTTCTGTATGTTGAATTAACCTTGCTTCCCTGAGATGCACCCCCACTTAATTTTGGTGCAGAATCTTTTAATTTGTTTTTGTATTTGATTTGCCAGAATTTTGTTGAGAATTTTTGCATCTGTGTTTATTAGAGATATTGGTCTGAAGTTTTCTTTCCTTGATGTGTCTTTATCTGGGTTTGGTATCAAGGTGATATTGGCCTCATAACATAAGTTTGGAAATTTTTCCTCTTTTTATTTTATGGAATAATTTAAAGGGCATTGGTATTAGTTCTTATTTGAAGATCTTGTAGGACTCAGCTGTGAGTCCATCTGGTCCTGGGCTGTTCTGAGTTGATAGGCTTTTGATGGCCTCTTCTATTTCTTTGGTTGAAATTTATCTGTTTAAATTATGTACATTCTCATGATTCAGTTCAGGTAAATCATATGACCCTAGAAATTTGTTGATGTATTCAAAATTTTCTAGTTTATTAGAGTAAAAATTTTCAAAATAATTTCTAATTATCTTCTGTGTTTCAATCATGTCTTAATATATTTCATTTTTCATCACATATGTTAATAATTTAAGTCTTTACTCTTCTTCTCTTTGTTATCATGAAAAGTTTTTATTTCATCATCAAATCTAAAGCTTAATTTTGCTGGATATAAGATTTTTGGTCGTTATCCATTTTCTTTCAGAGCTTGGTGTATGTTGTTCCAGGATCTCCTACTTTGAGCATCTGTGTTGAGAAATCTGCTGAGATCCAATTTGGTTTACCCCTATATGTAATTTGATTCTTTTTTCTTGTGGCCTTTAAAATTTCATCCTTATTCTGTATGGTAGGCATTTTCATTATAGTGTGGCTTGCTTTAGGTCTATTGTGATTTTGTACATTTGATGTTAATATGCCTCTTATCTTTGATTTTCCAATTCATTCTTTAGATTTGGGGAATTTTCTATTATTGTTTTATTAAATAGATTGTTAATTCCTTTGTTTTGTATATCTATGTCATCCTCTACCCATTAATTCTTAGATTTGGTATTTCTGTATTATCCCATAATTCTTGGATGTTCTCCTCATTGTCTCTTACCATCTTCATTGTTTTGTCTATTTTATTTTTAAGTTATATATTTTGTCTTCATCATCTGAGGTTCTGACTTCCAAGTGATCTTGTCTGTTGGTAATGCTTTCTATTGAGTTTTTAATTTGATTTATTGTTTCCTTCATTTCAAGAATATGTGTTTCTGTTATTGTTGTTGTTTTGTTTTGTTTTCAGAGTATTTCTTTATTGAAGTAATCTTTGCTTTCTATATTTGCTCACATAGTTTTTTTTTTTTTTTATTGAAGTGGTCTTTTGTTGCCTGTGTTTGTTGTCTTATATCATCTTTTAATTCTCAGAACACTTAAATTATGAACACCCTGAACTCCTTCTTGACATTTCTTCTACTAAAGCTGGCCATTGATTCTACTAATGTAGTATCTTGGCTTATTTGGGGCACTTTCTTCCTTTGTTTTTTTTTTTTTTCATGTTGTTCATGTGTCTTCCCTTCTATCAGTGTGGACCTGAGATATTGGTGTCTACCCTATAGACCTATAGTGTCTCTGAAAGTTTCCAATAGCTCTCCTTTAAGGGGGAAATCCATCTTAATAAGTCCCAATTCAAACAATATACATCCTTAAAACAAATAGTTCCTATTACGAAGTTAGAGTTTTGTAGCAATAGACAGAAATGATGTGTTTGATTATTATCTACAATATAAATGGTAGGTTTATGACAGGGTCTACAGTTTTTCATTGTGGACAGAGAGAGAACAAGGGTGTGTAGGTTGAGATGTTAAGGAGGTATGAGGTGAGGATATGGAGGTATTGGATCTTAGGAAGTGTGTATAAGGAATTAAAGAAGTTGACTTGTAGCAGAAGAAAAGAAAGAGATTCTGGGGATATAGGTAAGTGGGAATATAGTAGAGAATATAAATATACAAACAAAAATTAATAAGAAAAAGAAAAAATGTAACAATAAAAAGTAAAAGAATATACAAAAAAAAACCACTGTAATATACTATTCAGACATCTCAGTCTTCAGTAGCCTAATTCATGAAAAGAATTTGGTTTCATAAATGTTGAGTATGTGAGGGCAGGAAAAGAGAGAGTAAAAAAAGAACAAAAAGAAAATACAAAAAAAAAAACCTCAAAGGAAAATTAAACAATTATTTTTGTAGGAGTTCAGGTTCTTCCCTATTTCACTTCTTAACTAATAAGTGGAGTTGTCTGGTGTTTTCTGGTATCTCCACCCTCAGGATAGTGAAGGTGTTTGGTGTGGAAGGGTTCAGGTGGAACTCCTGGAATTGGGGGCATAGCACTTGCCAGTCTCCATTGGAACACTGCACTGCAAGAATCTCCTTTGGGTCCCACTTGTGTGATGTTGGCACCTGGTCTTAACCCCTTTGATTATCTGTAGAACCCACAATTCCTGCTCTCTAATTTAGTCTCTAAACTATATATCTCTTGGCCCCCTCTCATTCTAATTCCCAATCAAGAATCTCTCTCTCTGGAGGTCCTGTTGGCTAAGCACTGGAGCATACATACCTGTTGTGGGGAGCTGTTCTGTATCTGGCAGATCAGAATCAGGCTCCGAGAGCTACAGGCCAGCCATGTAACTGTAAGCACTGTGCCAGGTTGGTGGCTGGGGGTGTGGTGTTGAGGGACTATAGGTAACTTGATATTGTGTCTAGGCCTGAGCTGGTGTCCCAAGATGGAAGTTGTGCCAACTAAAAGATGGTGATGGTGGCAGCAAAGATGACCCAAGATGATGATAAATGTGTCCCAAGATGGAAGCAATTGCTTTCAGAGATGAGGCAGTGAGGAGAGACATGTGGTGGTATTGCACAACATGTTCAGAGATGCAAAACTGTGGCATGCAGTGCTGCAGTGGGAAACTGTCTCTAGACCCTGTCAAGTGTCCCCAGGTTCAGACTACCACATGGAGGCAACCATGGCAGTGGTTGCAATATCCCAAGATGGAGGCAACCAGGGGAGCCCCATATTCATTGACAGGAATCAGTACATGACTGGGGCCCATGTAGGCGTGGGAGGGTGTCTGGCCTCTTTCTTTTTTAGGTTGCCCAGTATAAGGAAGGACACTATGTTTATAGAATGTCCGACCTTAATAAAGCTGTACTAGTCAAGATTCTCCAGAGAAGCAGAACCAATAGGCTATATGTAGATATATGAGAGATTTATTATGCAAATTATCTAGCAAAATTTTGGAGGTTGAGAAGACCTACCATTTGCTATCTTCAAGCTGAAAAAGAAAGATATTCAGTGATATTATTCCATCTAGTCTGAAGGCTTTAGAACTAAGAATAACAATGTCCCAAGGCAGTAACAATGTCCCAAGATGGATGTTTTAGCTCAGAAAGAGAGAATGAATTTTCCCTTTTATATTTTTGTTTCAGTGGTATCCTCAGTGGGTTTAATGATGCCAGCTGACATTGGTGAATGCAGATCTTTACTCTGACTTCTGATTCAAAAGTTAATCTCTTCTGGAAATACTCTTTTAGATATTCCCAGAAATAACGTCTTACCAGTCACCTGAGGGCCCCTTAATCCTGTCAAGTTGACATACAACATTAACCATCATAAGTCTTAATAAAAATATTAAAATTGTATAAAACATTGTTGGGATACTTTGAAAACTACAAAGTCAAAAATGAGCAGACAAAGAGAAGTTTTGAAGACTAAAGTCTCAGTGTCGGGGAGAGTGACCAATTTCTGAGACTACTTGAGCATAGTCATATCTGACCTTGTCCTCCAAACACAATGATATAGCAAATATATATAAATAATTATAATTAACATAAAATATGAAAAAATTAAATATTATTCCCTTATTATAAAATGTATATTATTTAAACTGAATAAAAACAATAAAACTAGTTAGAATGACAAATGGTAATAATTACTACTAGAACTATTTAAGGATGTGTGAGAAAAATGTAAGTATTTTTATACGTATGTTTTTCTTCTGTTTTAAAATGTTATCACTTTTTCAATTTATTGTATACTCAAATTGTATAGCAAGTGTTTTTTGTGAATTACTAAAAGTATATGAGTTTTTTTTTAATTGCAATATAAATATATCAAGTTTTGAATTTAATTTTTAAGTGGCTGTTTTTCTTTCATGATACAATTAAATGTTTGCAATGTCTGCTTCCTTTTCCTATACTGCTTCTCTGAAAGTATAGTACCCTTTCACCTATAGAACATTCTTCTCTTTAAATGCTTGACAAACTGAATACAAAAATAAAATTCACTTTGCCTTTTAATTTTGCTCTTCTTCAGCCTCTGTGAAACTGATTCCTAGTGTCTTTCCATTCAAATAAGAATAAACTAAATATTTCCTAAGAAAATGATTGAGCGTGCACTGGAATCTTGTTGTTTTTGTTACGTTGTTGTTTTTTATACTGGGTATTCAACTCAGGGGCACTTGACCACTGAGCCACATACATCCCTAGGCCTATTTTGTATTTTATTTAGAGACAGGGTCTCATTGAGTTGCTTAGTGCCTCACTTTTTCTGACTTTGAACACATGATCCTCTTGCCTCAGCCTCCCAAGCCTCTAGGATTATACCTTTGCAGCACTGCACCCAGTTGGAATCTTGATGTTACCAGAAACAGCAGGTTTTTAAACATAAAAGAACAAGTTTTTAGATTTCAAAAAGTAGACATTCTTTCATTTTCCTATCAGCTTATTTTAATGGACCAGTTGTCGTCAATCAAGTCCTCGTCTATAAATTCATAATATAGTCAATCCATGTCCCCATCAGTTTTAAATTGCAGAGAAGGTCACATTGGCAAAGGTCATCAGCATCAGTCAGAATCAGCCCTTCAATCCTCTAAAGGTGGACTCAGATTCTGAAATAATATTAGCAATCATGAAACTACAAGCTGGGCACAGTGGTACAAACCTGTAATCCCATCAACTCAGGGTTTTGAGTTCAAAGACAGCCTCACCAACTTAGCGAAACTCTGTCTCAAAATAAAACATATAAAGGACTGTGGATATGGTTTAGTTGTAAAGTGCCCTTGGGTTCAATTCCCTGTACAAACAAAAACAGAAAAAAAAGAAGAAGAAAGAAAACTATCAGAAATACTAAAAATATATTTGCTACCTATAAGGGAAGAAAATTTTGGCATGAAAACATATTTGGAGAAAATAAAACAATTTTATATTAAGTGACTGAATTAAATTCATAGCTGTAGCTTTTATGTTTGGAATCTTTTATATGAATCCTTTAGTTAAGTATGGTTTTCTTTAAATGTGTTTCCTTGAAAGGACTAGAACACATAATTACTCAATATTAGATTATATTTTCAATTTTCACATAAAGTTTATGACTTTAGAATTAAAAATATAGACTTCAAAAGGCATAAATAGCCATGCTAATTATGTTCCTTTATGACAAATAAAACATATGTTTTCTATTTTCAATCTTTTTATTTCAAAGCACCTTAAGTGTCTAAGGCAATTAGAATAATCATTCTCATTTGTATAAAGAAAACTGAAATTAACAGGGTAAAGTTATCTCCACAAAGTCCTGTCATTTTCAAGTAGTAAATAGTCAATGTAATCAATAATGATTAAGCAGGTACTTATATGCCAAGCACTTTTATAGAGGCTACATAAAAAATGATCAATAAGATGGATAAGATCCACACCTTCGTAGAATTTTCATTCTGGTAAAAACTAATGGTAGTAGACAGTGTTATAAAATAAATAAATAATTTATTTAATCAATGCTGTGTCATGATTTCCAGTTAGATGTAAATAAAAAGTTAGTTGAGTAATATACTAAATGGAAGTTATATTACATTGGGTAATTTAAAAAATCTCTCAATGGAGACAGTTCCATCTATCATTTTAATGAAGACCTCAATGAAATATAAGCATCCAGGGAAGGTATCTGATTCTTAAGCAAAAAGAAAATACACTTGGTGTTTTCAAAAGCAAAAGAGATAATGGCTGAGGTTGTAGAAAATTGAGCAAGATACTGAAAGATGTGAGAGAAACTGGAGCCCTGACAGATAGATCAAGGAAGTGAGTTTATTAGATTATGAGATTCTCTCTTCTCAATGCCCTCCCTCTCTGTTAGAAGTATGCATGGATTAATTATATTTATCAGCATTAAAAAAGTAAGTTGCCTCTGAAGAAAGTTATGTGTTCTCCTTATTATTAAAATTTCTTCATTTATATTAACCATTCCATTCTTATTGCTACAATCAGACACTCTATGGCTTCTATGTTTTATTCAAAGAATAAGCCAAAGACACAGGTAAGTGAAGACTAACTCAAGAATCAACAACATTGATATTTATATGCAAGTTCAGAATGATAAAACTTGATTTGACTCAGCAGAATGGCTCACATGCTCTGCCAAAATAGAGGAATCAGACTAATTGCAAGAAAAGTCTAGTTTCCTAATCATATAGAAGATCAGTCATAATATAAGATTGAAGACAAGATATAAAACATGTTATATTTGGTTGGCAAATAGATATATAGTTTATTTTGCCTTTAAGATGAGTTTTTCAATTGCAATATTTTACTTTAAGCACAAAAAGTTTATTGTAAAGCCATATGTTTTAAAATATTATAAAGCCTCTCCGTATAAGACATCCCCACTCCTCTGCAAAAGTATCATTACTGAAGAACAACTGAAATTCAATATAATTTGATAAATATTAACATGTAAACATACTTATGAAACCAAGGTCAATACCATAACCCTCAATCAGAAAGTTTCATTGTGCTCCATCATAATCCTTACCTCCCACTCCTACCAGGACCCCCTCCACTGCCCAAGGCCATCACTGGCCAGCTCTCTAGTCAAGCACAATGTTTGATGAAAGAACTATATTTTTAAAAAAACATAGTGCACAAAAGTAATAGAAAATAGTGTTTGCTTCAAATATGTTATTGTCCTTACATGTTATTTACATAAATATATTCAAACTATGAGATACACACATTTTTAAATGTCCAAGAGGTAAGAGGTATAGTTTAGTGTTATATCATTTGTCTAGCATATGTGAGGCCTTGTGTTCAATCCCCCTACAAAAAAAAAAAAAAAAACTACATAGCGTAAATTTATAAAAATAGAAAGAATACTAAAACATTTTTTATTTCAAGAATTATAACAGGTGCAATTATCAAAGCCGTGTGGTGTTGGTGAAAATATATACCTATAGTTCAATGGAATAGAACAGAAATTTCAGTAATCTATCTGCATACATAAGATCAATAAATCATCCCCCCAACCAAGATGAAACAAAAATATAATTTTAAAAAATAATGATGAAAAATGTCTATCTGTATGTATTTTTAAATATGTCAATATCAGTTATTATTTAGAAACTGCTTCTTAAAAAACATGAACCAACACTGTTAAGACACCAAGAAGAAAATTTCCACCACTATAGAATAGGCAAAGATTTCCTAGGAAAGACTTTCCTAGGAAAGACTTTTCTAGGAAAGTGCAAACTACAAAGAAAAGAACAATGTTAGGCACTAAAAAATATTTTAAAAAATTACTGATCTTCGAAAGTCATACTCAAGGAATTAGAACACAAACATTGGAAAAGAGAAGTGTCTTTTTCACATAATACATAAGATTTTGTAATATTAGATAAGGGAAACTTTATAACTCATTAATGAAAATAGCCTGCCCAACTACAAATGACCAAAATATTAGAAGATTTAAAACAACCCATAAATATGTAAAAATGCTCAATATTTAAAATTAAATTGCAAAATCAAATGTCAGTGAGAAATTGCTACATGCATTAGAATGACTAACATTAGATAGTTGATCACACTAAGCACTGAGAAGTAGTGCACACCTGTAATTCCAGTGCTTTGGGCTCTGAAGGATGAGGCAGGTGAGTTCAAAGCCAGCCTCAGCAAAAGCAAGGCACTAAGCAACTCAGTGAGACCCTGTCTCTAAATAAAATACAAAATAGGAATGGGGATGTGGTTCAGTGGTCAAATGCCCCTAAGTTAAATCCCCCCACCCCCAAAAAATGATAGTGGATAAGACTAAATTTTGTTAAAGATGTGTTGGAACTGGAATTCTCATTCAGTTCTGATGGGACTGGAAAATGATGTGAGCACTGTGAAAATCAGTTCCAGATTGCTTAGAAGAAAACACACACACACACACACACACACACACACACACACACACACACACACACAAGTTGAAGGCAAGAGACATAAAAAAATATATCTAATAAAGGCTTGTTAACATAATCACTTTATTAATAATATCATAAAGCTAAAAAATACATAAAATTGGTCCCAATAGATACATGGATAAACAAATGACATATATTTGACAATAGGACACTGATAAATAAAAATGAAGACTCATAGAGGAAACCAAATGAATGAATAAAAATCATTTTACTACATGCAAAAGGGTAGACTTGAAATAATAAATAAATAAGCAAGTTATGTATTAGGTATTATGTGTTAGGTAAAGAAATTTCTATTAAATGTAAATTAAACTCCATTTGTATCATAAAAGTCAATTCTTGTCTTAACCCAGGTGTGGAGATCAGGATGCAATCTAGTGAGTAAAGAGAAAACTTCTGTGATAGGCAGAAATTTTCTGTATTTAGTTTGTAGCAGTGGTTTATGAATGCACAAATCTGTCAAATCACTTAAAATCCATTATTTTAAATAAATGTAGCTCATTGTACCTAGTACATTAATAAATATGCCAAGACATATCTAAAGGTATGGAAGTTCTGCTTCTGGTCTGTCAGAGTTTATTTCTAGAGAAAAGACAACATTCATACAGGCAACAACTATTATGTATTAAAGAAATGTAAAAATACAACAAAACAAAAATCTACCTTGAGTGCACTTAGAAAATGAAAAAAAAAATCAGGCAGATTCTGCTTTGGCAGAAGTTCTTATTTTATCCTTTAATCAAAGTGTAGACTGTAATCATTGTTGTTTGCTACCATGAAGACATAGAAAATACACATTTTTTTAGTCCCAAAAAGGAATGAATTTTGTGGTTATCAAATTCACTGACAGAGGGACAAACAATAAATGTTATTCATAAGATTATTTGTTTGTACAATACTATGTTTTGTATGATACAATATAATAATAATCGAAGAACAATATCAGAGGATACCAAATCTCTGTAAATATTCTCCAGTGTTCAGGTTTTCAGCTGTATTTCGAAATGCATTCATTTAGCAAACAGTGACCAAGTGAATCAGATCTGCAAAAACTGAATAAAAATAAAAACTGCAACCCGATATAATTTGAGTCCAACTTAGAAAATTATCTATAGACAAAAACAATCTATGCTTTTTAAAATATTAAAAAAGCATCAGTATTTCTACAATGTATCTTTCACAATGTTGAAAATGTAATCAAAACTTCTAGTCTTATGAAATAAAACACTGAAAAGAAAACTCAAATAACAGAAATTAATCATGAGAATTCATAGGAGAAAATGATTTTTAAAGTAGTTTCCATAACTATGGGTAATGCTATAAAATAAATCATGATCATGATAAATAAGAAGTTGGTAAAATTTTTGTGAAGAGAGAGACTATAAAGTAGAAATAATCAGAGATTTTAATGCTGAAAATAAAACATCTGAAATAGAGAAAATGCCTACCATATTAACATGGTAGGCATGGTAATATGTCAATTCCTCTCCACCAAAATAATTCCAAGATTTAAGACTAGGACATAAGAATATATAATCTTATCTGAAAAAAGGGACTTTTCAAATATGATTGTCTTCAAAAATATGATAAAGTTATTAAATTTTAATAGCTTTAACCTTTAATAACCAAACCTTCATAACAGATCACATGTATAAATGATATTCTAATATTCATCAAAATTTATTATCACCTAGAGCATGATTTGTTACATAATTTACAGAACCCAGAGCAAAATGAGAACATATTTCCCCTTGTTAAAAATTATTCAAAATATCAACATTATAACACTGTGGCATTGAATGAAATGGAGGGCTCTTCAGGGCACAGAGACCCATGAACTGCATGGATCAGCCAAATGCCCATGAAGCTGGCCCTGACTTAACAGGTTTTTCGCATCTCATTTTTTCTTTTTCTTTTTTCTTTCTTTTCTTTTCTTTTCTTTTTTTTTTTTTTTGGCCCAAGGATTGAACTCAGGGACATTCAGCCACTGAACCACATCCCCACCCCTATTTTGTATTTTATTTAGAGACAGAATCTCACTATGTTGCTTAGTGCCTTGCCGTTGCTGAAACTGGCTTTGAACTTGCGATTTTCCTGTATCAGCCTCCCTAGCTGCTGGGATTACGAGTGTGAAGCACCGTGCCTCTCCCACATCTCACATTTATAACTGGGAGTGTGCTTACTAGCTTCTCTGTAAGCTGTGAGAGTCAGAACAACATTAATGTGCATGTTATCCACAATTTTTATTTCAGTTAAAAAGATGTAGTGGCAAGATTGGAGAGAGGTGTGGGGAGCAGATAAAATCAGGCTTATGGTACTCAGCCAGACTCAATGGTCCTTTCCTCCTCAACATGCATCAGAGCCCACCTAAGTGCACTCTTCTAGATTTTGTAAGTGCATCGGTTTGAAGAGCTTTTATTTTTTCTGTTCTAACCAGACTACAACCAAATGAAAAATAAAAACTACTCAAGTTGAACTTGAAACCAATAGCTTAGTTCTAAGAGAAAAGAGGAGAAAAGAGAATGGAAGTATGATAAAAGATAAGAAGTTTGCCACAGGGATTTGAAAGACAGAAGTCCTATAAATTGTAATTGTAAA
This sequence comes from Callospermophilus lateralis, assembly GCF_048772815.1. NCBI lineage: Eukaryota > Metazoa > Chordata > Mammalia > Rodentia > Sciuridae > Callospermophilus > Callospermophilus lateralis. Next base: position 883,517 of record NW_027513332.1, on the reverse strand, counting down.
TTTAAGAGGAAAAGATTCACAATTAACCATCCAGTTGTCCCTCTGAATATATTTGGTTGGTGAATCTATCATGAAAGGACAATTAAGTGTTCTTCTTTTTTTCCAGAAGTGACCTATAATGGTGAACTACTACATAAAAATAAAGTATTCAAAAAATGTTGAAAAATGGATTTCAAGGTATGGATCCATTAAAAGAGATTAAAGAGGTGAAGTGACTTGCCCTAAAATGTTAAGAAGCTATAGAAAGTTTCCCTTCATCAAATTGTAATAAAATACCACCTACTTCATCCACACTGAGAGAAGTACAAGGTAAAACAGATCATGGAATTTTACTATGTACTATTATCTCCTGAAGAGTTGGGGATAGGAAGAAAACAGCAAAGAATATTGGACTCTCTTTTTATTATTTATTAATGACAGAGTGGTTCAAGTAATCTAAAACCATGGTAGACATTAATGAATTGAGAATATGAGCACATGCATTTATGTTGTTAAGAGCCACAATTTGCACTGAAATTCAAATATGGGTGGGAGAATATAAGAAATAACGCTAAATTTTTGTTGAAATTGCAAATGAATTTATATGTGTAAATCAATTGTTTTTATATAAATTACTACCTCTAATTTTCCATGTATGTATGCATGTGAAAGCGATAAAAATGTTGATAATATATTGTCTAGAATCTATTTCTCTCTAAATATATATATTTATATAATATATATTATGTATTCATAAGGCTTTATATAAGCATTCTTCTTTGTTATATTTGAATGCATTTATGGATATTATATATGAAACTATATATGTATGAATTTGTGTGTGTATATGTGCAATTATATGTTCCTTGGTTCTGTCTAATGAAAGTATTTTAAAAAAACAAAGAAATTTTAACTGCTAAGATCCATACCTTCAACATCTTGCCCAGATGTTGGTCTCTGATATCGTTTTTCACTAAGAGGAATAGGATCTCCTTGGAGAAATTGTTTATTTCAGGGAGAGGCAGGCTAGTTATGCGTCTTGAATATCTTGTTTTGCCAGAATGTAGGAAATAATATCAAGTCACACTGGCAAGGGGATTCAACCACCACAACAAATCTAGTCCAGGAATCATTATCTTCCACCCCATAGGCTAGAAATTTCCTTCTTCACTTGGAGGCAACAGGAATCCAGTCTTGGGAAAACTACTTGTCCTTCCAGCCTCAGGCAGCATCATCAAGGGACCAAAGGAACCTCAGATAAGGCAAGTAAACCAATATAACTCTGCAAGGAGTCTAAAATTAAACAAGTCTTGAAACTGAAATCCACAAACAAGACTGGGCTCTGGTGCTAAACCTAACTGGGGTTACTTTTTGCTAAAATAAAAGATTTAAATAGGATTATGAGTGTTCGAACATGTAGAGGAAAATCACAACTTGAATGAGAAAAGAAAACCAACCAACACAAGAGCTAAAATAAATCATTATTAGAATTATCTGACACAGATTTTCAAGCAGCCAATTGAACAAATACTGCATGATTGACTATACAATATATTGAAACAATATACAATGTACTGAAACAAATGAAAATCTCAGTAAAGACGGGAGGATATTATATAATAATCAAATGGAAACCATAGAACTGGAAAATGTAGTTTAAATAAATTTCAGGTGCGTTCTATAGTAGAATAGAGATAAAAGAGTATAGAAAAAGTAAACTTCAGGAGAGAGAAAAATATCTAACCTAAAAACAACAGAAAAGAGATCCCAAGATAAATAAATGAATAAAACCTCTTGGACCCAAAGGACAATAACAGTTTAATCATTATTAATCATCATTTGCTTCATTGGAATTCTAGAAAGAAAGAAGAATATAAATATCTTTAAAGTAGTCAAAACACTCAGGCAATATATACAGGAGACCGAGAATTTTAATAATTTTTGATTTCTCATATGAATCCATTGACCCCGACAGAAGTGTTGTAACATTTTCCAAGAGCTAAATGTTAAGAGCAAAACAACCATTAAGCACAAATCCTATATTTGTTACAGCTACCATTCAAGGCAAATAAAAAGAATTTGTCACTAACAAATCTACTCTTTAAAAATGGCTGAAGCAAGTGCTTCAAACAGAAAAAAACAAGGATGTAAAATGAATCTCAGATCATTAGGAAGGAAAAAAAAAGACAACAGCAGATAATTGTAATGAACTATTAATTTCCTTATATTTATTTGAAATCATGTGTGATGATTGAAACAAACAACAAAAAAGACACACATCACATGAAAGACAATGATAGCTAATTGTATGGAAAGTAACAGAAGCTAAATTGACTTTTCATACTTCACTCAAATATACTCAGGGGTACCAGCAGACAATACGCCATTTGTGTATATTGTAATTTCCAGAGAAACTACAAGGAAACTATATAAAGAGGCAGACACCATGCAAGTAGACACACACACACACACACACACACACACACACACACACACACACCTATTGATAGCTATAACAAATCCTACAAAAATGTTCAAGTAACTCACAGTAGCACAAGAAAAGTAAAAGGGATAAAACGTCAGAGGTATATGATAACAATGATAGAATAATAGACAAACTTTAGTTTATTAATATTACCTTAAATGTAAATGTCCTAAATATACTAATTAAATGGCAGAGATAGGCAGAACAAACTAAAAAGCTATGATACTAGTAATTATATGGAAGATGTGCACAATAAAACCTATCAAATAGTAAAATCATATATATAAAAGAATAGCATTTATATATATACTCATTGGAATTCTTGAAATAAAGAAGAATATATACATGCTATCCATCATTTATCAGCTATTCCTTTACCAAGAGAGACCATACTTGAAAACATGAAAGTACCGGCAACATATTTACATTATTTGAGAACCAAAGTAGAAATCAACAAAAATAAAAAATAACATTTTTAAATGAAGGAATTAAATAGGACAATTTTAAATAATTCATGAGTTAGTGAAGGTGTTCAAGGAAAGAAAAATTATGTAGACCTGAAATGAAATGAAAATATAATATATAATAATATGTGACATGCAGGTAAACACAGTGCTAACAGGACAAGTTATAGAACTAAATGCTTACATTTCAAATGGGAAAAGTAATTTCTGTAATTTTTTTGTAATTATTATAGATTTCACATGTAACATCCAAAAGGTAAAACAATCAACTTTAAATTGATACCAGCTTAATATCATCACATACAAAAATCTTTAGTACTGCTTCCTTCATTTTTATTATTGGTGTTACAAATTACATCTTTATGTATTTTTTTTTTACCCATCAACATATATTTATAACTATTTTATGGCTTTGGCTTTCAAATATTATAGGGAAATGAATTTTAGCTATAACTAAAATTTCAGTAATTACTGGTCTTAAATTTATCCATGTCCAATTTATCTACAGCCCAAGTGTGCCAGAGTAGTAGGGTGGGTTACAGACAGACCAAAGAAAGTGACTGAGTACAGTTTGGAAGACATGTGGTTCACTGGAGAAAGCTTGTGAGAGATTAGTGACTGCTGTAAGAATAGTTCAGTGCTGACAGGCTGACAGCAATTCTGCCCCTCACAGTACTTTGCTAGCTAATAGCTCTTTTCTCTCAGTGTTTTGTTCACTGGTGGCTGGCTGGACAAGTGATATATATCTTTTCCACAAAGTTCTCTGATCCATGTCTGTCCCCACTCAGAGAAGGGTTTTTATTTTCTATTTTTTGATATGTTAGGCTGCAGAAGCAGTGAGGTCATCAGCATTAGCAGGCTTAGCCTGAATAGATCCTGAGGAGCAACTCTCCTGATGTATATGCAAGAAAGTAGCTTTCTACACATAGAACTTTTGTTCTTCAGTTTCCAGTGTGCAAAAAAGAATGCCAGTGTCCTTTGAGACAGTATGCATCCAGACTTTCCAGTTTAGTCTTAATTTCATTATTCCCTTAACTTGCTGAGGTATTTTGGGAACAGAGAGGGGACATTCAGGGGCATAATGTATCATTGAACTTCTTTGCTCTAGGGACAATGCACCACATACTTACATTTACTGGAGAACTTGGTACTCTGATATGGCTTTGAGTTACTTGTTAGTATTCTTTTATTTCAACTTGAAGAACTCTGTTTAGCATTTTTTGTAGGGCAGGTATAATAAAAATGGACTCTTTCAACCACTGTTTATGTGAGAGAATGATTCAGAAGAATTGCAAGTTCAAGTCTATCCTGGTAAACTTAGTGATGACATGTGACTCAAAATAAATTCCAAAAGGACTGGGCATGTTAGAATACTTTGTTAGATAACTGGCCTAGCATGACTGACAACCTGTGCCCCATCCTCAGTACAGCAAAAAAGGAAATAAAAACAACTTTTTCTAGTAAGTCCAAAACCTATGATTTCAGGAGATTTATTTTGTTCTTTTGAGTAGACCAAGTTTTATTGTTTCTTTGCTTGTTGAAAATTGAGCATTAAAGAAAACAGCCACCACACTAGTTCTGTTCATGAGTAGACCTCACTAGCCAGCCTCATTGAAGGCTTGTGCCTTCTGAGAAATCTTATGCAATATCTTCCCTACCTGTTTCTCTCTCTTGCCTCCTTTGCATGCCTGTTTGTGCTTCCACCCTGTTTGAATTTCCCTGGGAGTCTACCCCATTTTTTTTATAGGGACTTTGAGCTGCCCTATCATATTCCTCAGTCAGTGGTCTCCTGCTTTAGGCATCTGTAGTTTCTATAAGAATGTTTTCCATGAATTCTACATATTACTTTCAATGGTTTCTCCTATTCTGAGCCACTTCTGGCTCTTTGAGCACTTAAGTTTTGTGCTTCAAGAACCAATTGCTCAGGCAGAGTTACAAATCATTCTCTGCTGTCTCTGGGTTGTGGAAGTAACTGAGTATCCAGCTGCTGAACCCCCTAAACTGCAAAGTAGGGCAGGGGCAAGAAAGAATGAAAAAAATTCTTACCATTTTAAATTCAGCTTCTTTTAAAATTTCTATTATTCTCCTATAAAGTTCTTTTAGTGTTTCTAGTTGTTCAATGTTTCTGTTAGAGATAAGGGCCTGGAGTTTACTTGTCCACTGTCTCATTGCCATTATTTTTCTTTATTTTTAAAATCATAGTTTTAGTAGCAAATCTGTTGCAAAAAGTGCACTGTATATATTTTAGTAATCTATATTTTTATTTGCCTTTTTTCATGGTTTTAAACTAGAAACAAAAATATAGATTCCAGTCAGTAATGAATGAAGAGCATTTTTGTTTTGCCCAACTATCATGTACAAAGAAGGCTTTTGGGGCTGCATGTGGTTAATATCACTTTTACAGAGAATTAGTAGGCTGTCCTTAACTGAACATGCTTCCTCCAGACAGCTCTGCTCACCAATGAGAGACAGCTCAATTCCTCCAGATTCTGCTAGAGACACAACATGTTACCATTGAGAATTCAAGGGCACTGAAGATGCTCAGTTACCCAACCCTGAAACCCTTCTCTTCCCCATCTGTGCTCATTTTCTTGTCTTTCACTTACATTTTTTGTCCAACTTTCCCTGAGGGGTTTATGGTTGTGAATTTCACTCAGGGCTAAGTGAGGCCACTTCATGAACTCACTGAATAAACTGTATCTTTTTCTAAAACTTTCATTTTATTATTTATTTATTTTTTAACTTCAGTATTGAGAGTGGAAGTAACTGAGGGTCCAGCTCCAGTGCTAGGACTCTAGTGCTTCACCACTGCTACATCCCCAGCCCTTTTCATTTTAAGAAAGTCATGCTAAATTGCCCAGACTGATTGTAAACTTGTAATCCTTCTGCCACAGCTACATGATCACTTTTGCCGGGCAATGTTGTCAAACCCCAGTGCAACTAACAAGCCTCAGGTCGAGGCTTCTGGCAACTGTAGTTAAGATTGAGGGGCCCTGTTTGGGGTGGCTTCTCAGGTCTTGGTCCACATCTCTTCCCAGCAGATACCTGGAGTGGGAAAGGCATGCTCTCCTGAGCAGAGGAGCCTGTCTTACCCCTCTGACAGGTTGTTGAAAGACAAGGGGCTCAGGGACCTGGACAGGCTTTGCAGGGCCCAGGTGATGAATCCAGTTGACACATGAGGCAGAAAGAAGGCTGGCCTGCATCCTGCCCCAGGAGGAAGAGTGGTAAACACCATTTTGATATAATTTTTAGGAAAGAAGATAACACAAAAACACAAAATGCACTTGTGCTCCAGGAACTCAACTTGGAACTGAAGAAGCTTCACAGAATTGTATTCCAAATGAAAGGTTCTCTGTTGCCACCCATTCTTGATTGTTCATTATCTCATCTTCTGATACTATAATCAAAAGCAGTGTCCTATTCTCTTTTTATAAAACACCCCCTCACTCTGCCTTGCTCCCTGCAAGCCCTTCCTTCAGTCCCCACCTCTGCAGGACCCCTTCATGAGTACCAATTCTACCTTTGTCCATAAAGCCTGAAAGACTCCCAGAGCTCTGCATTGCTGTGGGATATGGACTATCATTATTATTTTGGTATTAAAGAGTTGCCATAGTGTGGCCCTAAGTCACCTCCTGGACTCAACTTTCTCTTCTCTCACTTTCCTAAATAACAGTGAAAATCCATATTTAATTCACAAAAGACTGAAAAGTGGTGACTAGATAAGCATATGATTAATTTTGTAGCTCCTAAGAGCATATGGATCACTTATATCTATTTTAAGCAGGTTTGCATTTAAGCTGCACACATACTGTCTACATAGTGGGACAATCATGCCCCAAAAAGATGTTTCTGGCAGCGATGGACGATGTATACTATCATGGTTCCATAAAATTATAAGGAATCTGAAAAATTCCTACTCACCTAACAATGTGGTAGCTGGAGTACTGCAATGCATTACTTATATGTCAGTGGTGTTGCTGTTGTAAACAAAGCTACTGCTCTGACAGTCTATAAAAATGTGGCATATACAAGTATACAGAAAGCATAATGCTTAAGAATGATAATCACTGTGTTACTGGATTATGGAATTACTATACTGTACTTTTATTATTATTTTAATGTGTGCACCTTTTGCTTGTATTTTAAAAAGTTTACTGTATGACCTGTTAGGTCAGCAGCAGCCTCATACAGCTCCTGCTTACCATTTTTCTTGATTGCATCAAGTGGTCACATCAAAGACTTTTTCTATATCATCCATTTGTGTAAATGCACTCTGTGATGTTGGAACAATGATGGAATACTCTGTGACACATTTCTCAGAACATGTCCCCATCATGTACTGACACAGGTCTGTGTTATGATATATCATAGTATTGTAGTTAATCGAATTTAGTAAATTGAGACTTAAAAATATTATACAAGTATGTGTTGAGCAAAGGTAAACATAAATCTCTTCATAGTAATAGAAAAGTGATGATAGAAAGTCTGATTGTCTTTTTAATAAAATATACCAAAATTATATAAATGAAATTACATTCACTTGGGGAAAAATGTCTTTTAGTAAATTGTAAACACCAAAAGACATAAGGGAGGCATGTGCACAGTTTTAGTTATATATTCACTTATGTATGAGTGAATATCTTCAACACATCTTTTATAAAATTATTTTGTGTTTTAAAAGAATGTAGCAAAAAGATTCCTTCTGCTTAAATTACTTGATGTGTCAATTCCTCATTTAGTGCTTTTTTTTTCTTTACACAGTAGGATTTTAGTAGCCATAAACTGTAGCTGATGATCATGAGCACCAAGGCAAATGTGGGATTGTAAGTAAAGGTGGCAGAGAGAACCTGAGTCATGGGGAGCCAATGCCCAGGAGACTGCTTCCTGATTGATACCTTACTCGATATCTGAGAATCAGAATAATCTTCTAGAAAGACTATCTAAGAAAACATCTAGCCTTCCCAAACTGCATTTATTTGGAATTAAAAAACTCATTTCCTGTCAATATCAGTTTTTTTTCTTTCTTTGTTTTTAGTCTCCACCTTATTTTTCTTACACAGACCAAGAGGTATTAAACCTTACTCCCTTATTACTCAGCACAGTTCCAAAACATACCCAACTTAGTTCCTGTAAATTAGGGAGGTAAACTGTTTTCTGTTAGCTGATGGTGAACCCAGCACTCTACTGAGGTCCCTAGGTGTCCACCACCAGCATGTGGAAATTCAGGCCTTGGAGTACCCAGTTTCTGGTGCTTTAAAAACTCATGTGTATTTATTACTGTTACAGAAGATGACACTTCTCTTTCTGCTGTTGTTTCTTCTTTCACAATGTTCCTCCTTTGCCTTATTACATGAGTCCTAGACAATGGTAGTCATGTGTAAAACACTATCTCATCTTCCCTGGTGGTGGGGAAAGGAGATGGGTGTCAAGGAAATCATGGTCATATCTATTTCACCCAGGAAAGAGATTAAGAGATTAATACAAAGTTAGAGTTACAACAGGTCAGAAACACTTAGATCTTCTGGCTTAAAATATAAAACATATATGTGTATATAATATATAAATTGTGTATATAAAACATATATGTGTATATTATATATATATATATATATATATATATAACTATATAGTTATATATATATATATATATAAAACTTGACTACTTATGAATTTGCATGAAATAAGCTGACATAAATAGAAACAACTTATATTATAAAATGTAAACATTTTTTGCTCCAGGAACCATTTGTCAATATATGAAAGTAATATAAAATAATATATATCAAAACTATTATAGGAATGCTATATTCACATCCATTTTAAGTGATTTTTTCATAAATCTTGTACAAATCATGGCTTTTACATCGATGACATTTAGTCTCTGGGACTCTCTTACTTACATATCCTCTCAGTCTTAGTGTCCCCATTCCAAGAAAGAAATGATTACTTTTTTCTCTTTATTTTCACTTTCATCATGATGAAAATGGTTGAATAATTCAGACACAATATATTATTATTGTTGTTGTCATTATATCTCTAATTAACAAACCAAAGTATGATATCTTTTATTCTCTCCCCACTAACCCCTTCAAACTTCATTCACTTTCATCCACATTCCAAAATATTTCATCTTTGTTTTGAAATCCATTTGTTAATTAGGTTGGAGAATGATGTGTTAAAATCAGCCATATATAGGTTAAAATCCATGAAATATGAATTATGTGTTCCACAAATGATATTTATTATTATATAATTTATTAATTGGTGAGACATATATGAAATAGTAGATTATACCATACTGTGGTAGGATTGTAGAAAGAAATATGACAAGTCCTTGCTTCAATAGTCTTTCTACCTAGTGGACACAACAGGGATGTGAGCAGGATATTGCCATATAATCCATGTTATATAAGAGGATGGTTCAGGAACACAACATGTTTGTTGAGGTTTTTTTAGTGGTGACTACATTTGCTGACATTTCTCCTTCACACATCTGACTAGCTTAATTCCTTTAACATTGTTTTCCCTCTAATTTGAAATTGGCTTATTTTCAAGTGAATTTTCCTGTTCCTGCCTGCATTTATACACTCTCTCACAAACTGTGTTAGTTAGCTTTCTGTCACTGTTACAAAATACCAGAGAAAAACAACTTAAGGAATGAAAGGTTTATACATTGTTTCTGGATCTGTGTTAAATAAGAGCATCATGGTGAGAGGTGGAGCAAAGCTGTTTTCCTCATGGCAGCCAGAAAGAAAGAAAGGGAGGGTGGGGGGAGAAACAGAGAATGAGCACATAAGAGAACACAGAAGAGGGAGGGGCTTGATACAAAATATATCATTTGAAAGCCTTCCCCAGTGAATTACTTCCTCCAATTAGGCCCCACTTCCTAAAGGTTGTTCCACCTCCTTATAGGACCATAGATTGGCAAACAAGCCTTTAGCAAATGGCCTTTGCACAACATTTCATATCTAACTCTTAAGAGGCCTAATCAAACCTATATCACTTTGTATCCTCTATGAGTGTCCTCCTTTTTATTCATGGCATTTTTCAGACTACTGCCTCCATCTCACAGTCTGTGGCAACCTCTAAATTCCCATATCCCTTGCAAACCCAAGCATACTTTTATCTTAACATGTGTAACAAATTGTGAAAAATGAATAGAGAAGCACTAACTTATTTACCCAAAGAAAAAACAAGTATTTAATAGTTGAAGGTAGTAAATAAAGCCTGATGCCCAGAAGTTTCTCCATCTAAAATGTAGAATTGCTATATCCAAATCGTTCTCCTTTGTAGGAATGGACAATGTGAAACTAAACTCATGGCTGTCAGATATGTTGAGCAATTTATAGATAATACTGACCACAGGTCACATCTGGTTTCTTTCCCTTGGCTTTCTTAACAGCTTAATCTCACTGAAGAATAATTGTGCACATAAGTTTAGTTTCACTATTACTTTGATCCCTGGATTACAACCTCAAGTTAGAGTTCTTTGAGGTAAACATCAATTTTGTTGGTGCTCTAAGGGAGTCATGGTTGGGTTTTGGTGGTGCTCAAGGAGAAAGGCAGAGTTGTTAATCACCCTAGGGAGTAAAAATCTGCTGCTATAATAGAGCTTTCATATGTTTAGTACCTTGTTAACATATTGGCAATATGGAAGAACAGGCTTGCTCCTGAGAGCAGTAGACCACTAACTTTTCCAATTACTTCACAGATGACTTAAGCCATAAATTAAAACCCTTGGGTGAGGCAGAAAGAGAGTTTATTTTGAATTTGAAAAAAAAAAACAGAATGTAAAGAAAGATGTTTTGAATATGATGGAAAAAATCAATGCCTGGGTTTTACACTGCTATATGACTCAGACAGAAGAACTCAAATACTCCAGAGACCAAGCGTCTCTCAAAAAGTACTTCCCCATCTAGGTGGTTAATGAAGCCTTGCTGAACATCTACCAGGAATTGTGGTCACCTTCCTTTGAGCAAGTGACAAATGTTTATGTTTGGAATAAAATTGTTACACTTTACACTGTGAAGGGTAAAGCTAATGGAGAAGTGTTGTGACAGTTCTGCTTGTACCGCTATCCAAGTTTCTGAGGATCATATTGCTGGAAAGGACTTAAGGGATTAGATTCAGCTACTACACAGTTAAGACTTCTCCCTTCCACGTTTCCCATGAGTGATTCTTAGTGGAGGTGTTAAAAATGCAGGCTCTGAAGCCAGAATGTCCTGGTTTCATCATTTCTGGGCAAGTAGCTTAATTTTTCTGTGCTTCAGTTTTCTTAACTATATTATAGATCTGATAAAATGGAAATTCTTGTCGCATATTCTTTGCAGGGTTATTGCAAAAATCAAGTTGACCAGTTAACTCCAAAGCATTTAGAAGACTTCCCAGCATATAACAAGAGGTTTTACATATATTGGGGACTGCCATCATCTATTGTGTGATCCACATTTGTTGAATTTAAAATTAACCCCAGAGATGTTTATTATTTGGATAATTTGTTTGCCAGTGCTCTTAAATCTATGACCAATCCCTTCAGTATAGCTAGGAGGTGGCACAAAAATAGTAGTAACAGCAAAATACTTGTAGTCAATTAAACTTGAGTTTGAATGCTTGAATGACTTAAACTTATTGACACTGTTTGCTTCTAGTAGAGAACTGATAATCCCTTTACAGAGTTGATTGTCATTAAAGACAACATATGCAAATTATGCAGCCCAGCTGTCAATCACTGATTAGAATTTCTGTAACATGTGGCAAATGGACTCCATCATTTTTCATCTAAAACACAAAGGTTTTTGATCTCTTTCTCCCTAGCTGAATTTATAAAACAAAGCCAAAATGTCACAATTACTAATTCACTTTACTAAATAGACCAAAGGAAATTGTAGCATCACTTTTATTCACTAACATGTAACTTTGTAGTCCACTGACTGGAAGGGGCTGGGTACATGAGCCATCCAGTTGACAAGCACCCTTTTGTGTCCAGATTATCCCACAGCTTTATGAATTAGGACTGAATAAAAAAGGCAGGAAGTGAAGTGCAGTTGAACTTAAAAGCTCCATTATGCTGCTACTTAGAACAATAAAGTGTCTGACAAAATAGCCACAATCACACTTAAGATTCTAGACTGCTGTTTAAATAGTAAATACTGCTGCAGAGCTTAAGAAAGGCACATCATTTTTGTTTTTGTTTTCCCAAAGCAAACTAAATCTACCTCCAGATCCTCATCCCTAGACTTTTCAGTAAGTGCCATGTCACTGTTTACAAATCCACTTTTTAAATAAAATCTATACAAAGCTTGTTATTGAGGCAATAATTTTGCCATGTGCCTTTTTGTAGTCTGTATTGGAACATTTATAAGATCTCCTGAAAATCTTTGTGCTCCAGGACCTAGATGTCTCCAGTATGGTAGCCACATGTGGGTGTTGAGCCCTCAATATGAGGCTGGAGCAGCTGAAGAACTGAATTGAAATATATATATTTGAATTATACTAATAAATTATATATTATATATAATTGAAATATACATATATATTATATAACTGAATTATACTTATATATATATATATATACATACATATATATATATATATATATATATATATATATATAATTGAATTATACTAATATATTAGAATAATTCAGTTTTCAGCACCACATATTAAAAACATAAATAAAATAAAAAGGCTCATCTACAATTATAAAAAAGATTCTGAAAAAACTGACTTCACTTATTTTTTTGAAGATTTAAAAATGAGGTTAGCAGAAAATTAAAGTTATATACATTTATTTCATATTTCTATTTGACAGTACTATTCTAGAGTTTATGAGATGAAAACTTTATCTAACTTATTTCTTTCTGACTTAGGTCCAGGCTGATGTTAGATGATAGCCTGTGTACAACTAATAAGTTGCAAGTAATTTCTATGCATAACTAAAATGCAAACCAAAAAGTTTCAATTGTATGGTTCTGTAGGGTATTATATAGTTTTGCAGCTAAATTTGGAGATATTATTCATGTTTTAATTTCCTAACAATTTAACTAAATTATCTGATGGTTGTACTAAGCAGAATTTTGTTATAAGTCAAAATTTTGATTATTTATTCTCTTCCAGTTTTCTAGCTTATACTGGAAAGAATAATTAGTCCTACCCCAAGCCTGGTGGCTCACACCTGTAATCCCAGTAATTTGGAAGACTGAGACAGGAGAATCACAAATTTGAGGCCATTCTCAGCAATTTAGTGAGGCTCTATCTCAAAACAAAATATAAAAAGTGCTGGGGATGTGGCTCAGTACAAAAAAAAATTAGTCCTACTGATCAAATTATACAATTGATGTAAACTGAAGTGTTACTCTGTGAACTATTTATGTGTGTATCTGGAAATAAGTTTCATTGAATTGTCTTGCCTTGCTTCCCTAAAATCACAGTTTCAGGAACTGAAAGTACTGATGATGAGTAAAAACTGTTTTCTTTTTACATTATCTGCTCATGTGTTTATGTTAATAAAGGCAAAGGAACTGTAATATTTTTTTAAAATTCCATCCCTAAAGAAAACTTTGCAAAGGTCCTCATACCAGTGCTGACCCCAGAATTGCCTTACTGTGGACAATGTGATATATTGTTCTCTCTACCACATTGTCTAAGGAAGAGTCTTGCATATTTTATTTGTGATATTTTATGAGCTAAAAAAAAACCTGAAGCCATTTCATAGATGTGTTACTATTTCCAGGTATGCAGAACTCCATATTGGTAGCCTTGTGGAACACTTGCTTTGCTAACTTTCCCTCCCTTTTTTGTACAATACTGGGGGATTGAAACTAGGGACCCTCAATAACTAAGTTGTATCCCCAGTTCTTTTAATTTTTACTGTGAAACAAGGTCTTGCCAAGTTGCTGAGGCTGGCCTGGCACTTGCAATTCTCCTGCCTCAGCCTCCTGATTTTGAATCTTGTATTAAAATCTAAATTCCATTTCAGCATACAACAATTTTGGCATAGTTGACAAATAGAACATAAAGTAAGTTCAGGCTGTGTGTGTGTGTGTGTGTGTGTGTGTGTGTGTACGTGCACGCACGCAAGCGCACATGTATGCAGACTGGGATTAAACCCAGTGGCACTCTACAACTGAACAAAACTTTTATTTTATAATGTGAGACAGGGACTTCTTAAGTCACAAAGGCTGAACTCAAACTTGTAGTCCTCCTGCCTCAGTCTCCTGAGCAACTAAATTTAATGCCATGTGCTTCCTGACCAGCTAGGCATCTTTTGTAGGGGTGGGTACTGTTCTTTTCATTTTTGTATTCACTTGTCTAGAGAAATATTTAAGTGAATATTTACTTCATGATACATTTCTAATTATTCCAGTAATTATCTGAAGCATGGACTAGGCTCAATAGCAAATACTCTCATTTATTTAGAGGAAATGCATAATTCCAAAAATATTTTGGAGATATATTTAACAACAAACATATGTCCTCAAAAGGGACTTGCATACATTAAGCTGCTTTCCTGGGCTCAGCTGGCACCCCATGTCCCCAAGGTAGCATCTCACACTCGCCTACTAGCACTCACTTGGGGCTGGTATAGGCCTCCTGGGCATGCATATGCATGGTCCATGGCTGTTACTATATTTTGGGCCATTGAAGAAGGCAACACATTATGGCTTCTTAAATTTCAACACATTTGACATTGATAAATACAAACACTATGAAATAGCAAAAAATTGAGATTTAAAATGGAAAATATCAGACCACTTTCTGCAGAATTTATGCAAGATACACAACATTCTCCTGATAGTAAGACTCAAAATGTTACTATAGGTATTTTCTGAGTAAAAGGATATATGTTGCTAAACTCTTTGATCACCATGGTTTTTTCTTGTGGATGATAGCACCCCAATGGATGCCATTGTAAAATAACTTCTGGGTATGTTTGAAAATGTGGAAGGTGCCATTTCCATGCACTGTAAAGTCTGCCTTGATCTAATGTCCACTCAAATAGGCCACATCATAAAACATTATGGGAAGAGAGCAGCTGAGACTATTTCCTGGGTCCAAATCTGTAGACCCAGCTCAGAGATCAGGCCTCAGCAGAAGGATTTGGTCATGAAACAAACCAGTGTCTGGCTGGATAGGGACCATATTCAGCAAAAGATAGGGAGTCAGAAGAATGGAGCACACTAAGCAGCATCAATCTTCCCCAGACTTCTGTTAGGTGGTATTTCAACAAGCAGTGTGGAAAATCAAGACAATCAGAAACCTGAACAAGGTAGTGATGGTGACATAATAAATGGAGTTCCACAAGGTGATAGAATTGGGGCCTTGAAAAGCTGAAAACCATCAAACATTATATCACCCATAGTAATTCTTCATTACACACTTCACAGTTTTAAACATTTGAATGTAACTTTATTAAAACAACCAAGTAATCTGCTTTGAGGAAAAGCAGTTTTAGCAGTCCCTCTTCAACAAGGACTAATATTTTTGCATGAAATAAAAAGTTGTGATCAGAACTGAAGAAAGAATTTGGGAATAGAAAACTCTGAAAAGATTTAGAAAAATTTCTTTCAGAACTGCCGCAGTCTGGCTGGACAAGAATAACCGAGCTGCCACAAAGCCTTGTAGGTTCAAACAGCAACTACTTTATTTCAACTCTCACTGGCACTGCAGTCACATTTTTCTGCCAAGGCCACCCACGCAGCACATCCAGAAACCCCCCTCACCAGAAATCCTGCCTCCGGCACTTCCCCAACCAATGGGAACTCTCCTGGAATCACCACGAGAACTCCAAAGTAGCCTGTGCCCCAGGCATCATGAGCTGCCCCATTGCCCTATGGTAAAGGTCAAATATACAATACAATCAAGCCAGCATCACAGCAATTATATATAGCTTAACTCAAATCATCATCTAAATTGTTCACTGGCTTCACCTTTCAAACATTCCCTCAGGCAAATGCTAGGCATCATTATGACTGACCTGGCTCTCAACACAGAACAAAACAAAATTTCAGATGCTTTAGTTGCTTTCCCCCTTAGAAATTTATCTGAACAAGAAAAGATCCACTAGAGTTTCAGTAACTCAGTGTCTGAGGTTTGAGCAGTGACATGAAGGGCCTGATTCACTTTTGTCTGAATTAAACCACAAAAACACTGTTATCAACTTACTTTCAGGTGAAAGTAGCACACATTTCACCATCCGGAGTGTTGCCCAGTCTGTGTGGTGCATTTTGTCCTTCTGCTGATAATTATATTCACTCATGGCCATCAGAAGTGTATCTAATGAGAGATTTTGATGTTCTTATTTTTTATGTACACTGTGACCCCAGCAGATGCTCCTGCCATGGATCTTTCCAAATGGGATACTATTCAATTTAACCATTCTGCCTTTTCTCTTTGAAATATTGTTGTCAATTTCACTATATGAAGTACTCAACTGATTTCCTTTCAAAAAAGCATGATTTACAAGAGAGAACCTTTGAAAATGACATTTAAACACTGTTTCATATTGTAACACCAAGTAGTACATTGCCAGGGAACTTTTATGGATACTTTAGAAAACTTAGGAGGCAGAACTGTTTTCTAAGTTGGAAGATGATTGCTACTGCTTACTCAGGGTTGTTTTCCACTTAGTTTTTGTGCATACTAGTCTCAGTGGCATTCCCAGTGTTCTCATGTAGCCCTATTGTCTGCTTTGGGGGCTTGATGCAGACATGCAGGCCACACAGACTGTAAATTTTCTGGAAGCCTTGTGCCAAGGAACTTCCTTTTTGATATTACTTAGGGACCAAAGTATCGGAAGCCGATGCATTACTGGGTATCCCAGTCAGTAAAATTAAAATTTTGTTTTCTTCCATGTATGAACAAACACACACACACACACACACACACACACACACACACACACACGCACACACACACACACACACACTCACACATACACACTCACACATACACACTCACTGTTGGGCTTTGCCTCTGCAAAGAGCAATCCCACATTATGGTGGCTTTAAAAAAAATAATATCAATAGTTTTCATGGTCTCCCAGTACCAATTAGGATTATTATTTCTGTGTAATCACACTGAAGACATTCCAGTGAAAGTCGTTAATTTTGACCTACAGTTGTTGGCAGTGACAGCACTTAATTGTTGAGTGCCTTCTTCCTTAAACTTCCTGGAACACAGCCAGGTGTGTGATGCACAATTGTCAGAGAAATTATTCATATGCTGCTAAAAAAACTGGTTTTTGTAATTAAAGAATATTTTGCAACCACATTGGTTACTTCCCTAAGAAGTGAACACTATCCATCCATCTTAACCATGCTGTCCTCTCCTAGTCTGAATCCTGGACGGAGGTCCTTTTGGAAGGCAACACCAGGCAATGCTTTTCTCTTTTTTTATTGTTGGTTGTTCAAAACATTACATAGTTCTTGATATATCATATTTCACGCTTTGATTCAAGTGGGATATGAACTCCCATTTTTACCCCGTATACAGATTGCAGAATCACATCAGTTACACATCCATTGATTTACATATTGCCATACTAGTGTCTGTTGTATTCTGCTGTCTTTCCTATCATCTACTATCTAGGGGGTAGAGAGAGAAGAGGGGAGGGGGGGGAGGGGGGATAGCAGGCAATGCTTTTCTTCAAAGACAAGGTGAATGTGTGAGGAAGCCTGAATGCACAGAGCTGCCTTTATTCAAAGTTGTAGCAAGACAGGATAAATTGTCCTTGGATTGAAACATGACATGAATGGGAACTAAGGCACAAGTCAGATGGCCATATCTTTATGGGCAATTCTTTCTCCAGTAGACTCTGAGCGGGCAGGATCTTGCCAGTTTCTTAAACCTGGGGACTAGATCAAGGAAAGCAGTGTATTCTTGTCCCTGAGGCAAAAAAGGCTAAGAGCTGGGTGGAAGGAGGACCATTCCATGCGCTGTTTCATGCTGAGAAAATGCTTGAGCTGTGCTCAGGACTTAACTGCTGTGACTCAGGGTGAAACTTGTAAAGGTCAAGTCCTCCATAACTAATCTCAGTGGATGCCAATCCATATGCCCACCTGCAGCAGATGGTTATGTCCTGCAGCAGAATGAGTACATGTCCTTTACACCTTGGCTCATGCCATATTCTGGCCCCTTGTAGTGCACAGCCATCTGGGGACTTGGTCAAAACTTTTGGTAACCACAGTGCTTTTCTATAAGTTGCTTTTTTGGGGTGGCTTCTCAACTTTCCAGCTAAAATCACTGTCATTTAGTGAACTACTTACATACAGTGATTATGACAATGATTTTAGCTGGAAAGTTGAGAAGCCAACCCAAAAAAGCAATTTAGAGAAAAGCACTGTGGTTACCAAAAGTTTTGACCAAGTTCCCAGATGGCTGTGCACTACGAGGGGCCAGAATGTGGCATGAGCCAAGGTGTAAAGAACATCTACTCATTCTGCTGCAGGACATAACCATCTGCTGCAGATGGGCATATGGATTGGCATCCACTGAGATTAGTTATGGAGGACTTGGCCTTTACAAGTTTGATCCTGAGTCACAGCAGTTAAGTCCTGGGCACAGCTCAAGTGTTTAGCATTTTCTCAGCATAAAACAGCACATGGAATGGTCCTCCTTCCACCCAGCTCTTAGCCTTTTTTGCCTCAGGGACAAGAATCCACTGCTTTCCTTGATCTAGTCCCCAGGTTTAAGAAACTGGCAAGATTCTGCCCGCTCAGAGTCTACTGCAGAAAGAATTGCCCATAAAGATATGGCCATCTGACTTGTGCCTTAGTTCCCATTCATGTCATGTTTCAATCCAAGGACAATTTATCCTGTCTTGCTACAACTTTGAATAAAGGCAGCTC
Source organism: Callospermophilus lateralis (assembly GCF_048772815.1). Taxonomy (NCBI): domain Eukaryota; kingdom Metazoa; phylum Chordata; class Mammalia; order Rodentia; family Sciuridae; genus Callospermophilus; species Callospermophilus lateralis. The sequence goes on along the minus strand of NW_027513332.1, from coordinate 864,741 downwards.
TGTGCATTCAGGCTTCCTCACACATTCACCTTGTCTTTGAGGAAAAGCATTGCCTGGTGTTGCCTTCCAAAAGGACCTCTGTCCAGGATTCAGACTAGGAGAGGACAGCATAGTTATGATGGATGGATAGTGTTCACTTCTTAGGGAAGTAACCAATGTGGTTGCAAAATATTCTTTAATTACAAAAACCAGTTTTTTTAAGCAGCGTATGAATAATTTCTCTGACAATTGTGCATCACACACCTGGCTGTGTTCCAGGAAGGTTAAGGAAGAAGGCACTCAACAATTAAGTGCTGTCACTGCCAACAACTGTAGGTCAAAACTAACGACTTTCACTGGAATGTCTTCAGTGTGATTACACAGAAATAATAATCCAAATTGGTACAGGGAGACCATGAAAACTATTGATATTATTTCTTTTTAAAGCCACCATAATGTGGGATTGCTCTTTGCAGAGGCAAAGCCCAACAGTGAGTGTGTATGTGTGAGTGTGTATGTGTGAGTGTGTGTGTGTGTGTGTGTGTGTGTGTGTGTGTGTGTGTGTGTGTTTGTTCATACATGGAAGAAAACAAAATTTTAATTTTACTGACTGGGATACCCAGTAATGAATAGCCTTCCGATACTTTGGTCCCTAAGTAATATCAAAAAGGAAGTTCCTTGGCAGAAGTGGGGTGCTTATACTACCAAACACTTAGTGTCCAGCCTTCCCCTGTTGAGTTTTTAGTCTTCTGTGCTGTTCCTAGTGGCACCTGAGCTGGAGGGAGGCACCACCACTGTCTAGGTTTTTATAAATGTCTTACTAAAGCTCAGACCTCCAGCTTATGGATCAACTATTTCTCTTTTTTGTCTTCATAAGCAATTATTAGGCTTTGGGGTGAGAGGGAGGTCTGTAATGTGAACAACTTCTTGTTGTCTTTTTTTTTCTCCCATTGTTGTAAATAACTTTTAATGGCCAAACCCCAGATTTGTACTTTTTTTTCTTTTTTCTAATTGCTAAAACCATTCTCTTCCACCTGATTTTACTGTAACATTTGGAAAAGGAATAAATGTCATCCCTTTAAAAAAAATAGCTGGGGGAACGTCATCTTGTTTTAATAATTTTCTCAGTAAAACAGTGATAGGCAAATTAATTGGAAATATGTAAAATTTTAATATTCCAAACTCAAATTTTTCTATAAGGTATTGCCATTTTATTGCATTTTCAATTTATAAGCAATGATTCCACAAAATTCTTTTTATTTGTTGAAATTTTTACTGACAACTTGATAAGTTTAAGCAGTTTGATTCTCTGAAACAAATAATTAACTTAATTGACTTTAGTATGTAGACATTTCTATAAAGGCTTACATAAAAATTAATATTTTTAATCTTATTTATTAGTGGCATTACTGGCTTCAAAAATGACTTAAACATTCCCAGGCAAATAAAAATTTCAGTGTCAATTTCTTTATATACAATATTACTGAATTTCAAATTATTTTCTCATAACTTTACAGTGATTTCTGATGTTAACATGAATAGTTTCAATATTACCTTTTCTCTCATGTGCACATTACTAGTTCTATTAAATTTAAGAGAAAAAAGGCTCCATTTCAGTACCTGGTGACTTAACTCTAGGATTTGATTGGACTCTTCATGTGGAAAAACTGAACCTCAGTGTGCAACTTAAGTTTTGTGCAGTCCAAGTAAATGAAAAAGCCCCAGGGCTGACACTAGTCTTTTGTAGTTATAGATTTCTTATTTGGCAGCATAAACTGGTTGGTTTACTTGGCTCTGGCTGTAGAATGAGCTACTACCTAAATCTTAGCAAGAGACCTACTCATAAAAATATTTTATTGTAGAAACAAAAGTAATTGCTCAATTCTGAATTTCATATTGAAACTAATAAAAATAAATACAATGATCTCTATTTATACTTTTGCCTTATAGGTAGCTTTATTGAAATTTTAAATCATGGAATTTTAAATATTTTTTTTTCAATTGCTTGTATCTTTGAGAAATGCATAAGAACTAATTTATGCACATATTTTCAGCACCTTGGACAGTACTTGTGCATAGAAAGGGGGCCATTTGTTGACTACAGGAGCTGTACTTAGCAGTCACTTAAACCCTAATAGGCAGATTGACTAGAGTAGCTATCTTTCATGTATTTATAAGATTATGTGTCTAATTATTAATTATGTCTTTGTTATCATTGTAAGTGAGGCCTCAGAAATGGTCTAGTAATTTAGTTAGGTCAGAATATAAATCTAGAAACTGAGATTTGGAAGTATACTTGGAATAATATCTTATGACTTAAAACAACAACAACAAAAATCTTAGAACACTAATATTTTCAGCAGTCACATTTAATACACAGGATAATCTACTGATACAATTGCTGTGTGATAAGCTGACTATGGCTAGACTGAGTTTTCTGCCTAAGTGGATATACTCACATTCTCTTATAAACTAACAAGTAATGCAAACATTCTAACATATAAGACCTACATATCCTTAAACTGTCCCTGTTTTTCTTTCAGAGAAAAGAACCAACCTGGGCCAAAGAGTCAAGAATCTGAGGCTTTAGATCTTTATTTCATTATCAAGTGAAGGAAACATATCATTCGTGGACTTTAACTACTAGAGATATACAGACCCTTATATATCATTTTTTAATATATGATAAGGCCTGAAAATGGCCTATTCACATTCTAAAATACTAGCTTAACTGGACAGTCCTTGAGACATCTGCCACTTAGCCTGAATCAAATCATCTGAGTCCCTTTATTTTTGCTCTGTGCTGTATCTATCCAACTGCTAATATGTAGAAAGAGGTGGGTGAGTTTCACCTGGAAAATTGATCTTTCACTTAAGGTCTTTTTGTGGCAAGATTAAATTCCAAGGCTCAGCAGCTCTTTATGACTCTCAAGAAATTCCCTAGAGTGCTACTCTATCAAGATATGAGAGGTGATGCTGAGTAGCTTAAAATTTTGAATCATTCTCCATTCTAGTCCTCGTGAAACCTTTCAGATAATCATTTTTTTAAGGAAGAGAAACAGAATATATAATAAATATTTTTTTCTAGCTTTCATCAAAAAGAAAAATTGGTTTACTCAGATTTATTATAAGATGTACCCCACAAAATATATTTTTTTCTGAACTAAAATAAATGTAGACTTTGCTTTAAGCAGCTCTGGGTTGATTACCTGTAGATTGGTGGTACTCTATTTTGAAACATCCCTTTTTACTTGTAACACGTCCACTCCTGACAGACACAAATGTGTAACATTGTCACTTAACATCACCTTTCCCCCCCTGGGGTGCTCTGAAGTTCCTTTTGCTGACCTCTGATTTCATATGTTGCCCATGGTTGAAGACACATTCCTCAACTGTCCTGACAGCTAGTTTCACCTTCCAAGGAAACTTTTAATATTATATTAAAAAAAACCCAACTTTCTGTTAGGGATACTGGATCTTAAAATAAGGAAGACAGAAAAGGGAGGGTCTTCAAAGAGATTTATGAGTTTTCTTTTATGTTTGCTGGATTAAAAATAAGGTAAAGCAAGCAAGCAGAGATGCCAAGTAAGAGATTATAGATAGGGAACTGGGAATAAGAAAGAAGTCTGTTAGAGACATAGATTTGCAAGTCATTGCATTGAGATAGTAACCATGATGACTTTCAAAACATAACATATTTGTAATCATTACAAGCTAAATTCCTGCAACAGAAGGATAAATTCTATTATGTTGAAGAGACAATATAATCAGCGAGAAATCCTCTGAAATGGAAATGAGGACAACCACCCCATTCACAATGTCCTCAAAAAAAATAAAATACTTGGGAATCAACCTAACAAAAGAGATGAAAGATTTATACAATGAAAACTACAGAACCCTAAAGAGAAAAATAGAAGAAGATCTTAGAATATGGAAAGATATACCCTGTTCATGGATAGGCAGAACTAACAACATCAAAATGGCGATATTACTAAAAGTACTCTATAGGTTTAATGCAATGCCAATCAAAATCCCAACGGCATTTTTGTAGATAAAGCAATCATGAAATCCATCTGGAAAAATAAAAGACCCAGAATAGCAAAAGCAATTCTAAGCAGGAAGAGTGAAACAGGTGGTATAGCAATACCAGACTTTAAACTATAGTACAGAGCAATAGTAACAAAAACAGCATGGTACTGGTACCAAAACAGGTGGGTGGACCAATGGTACAGAAGAGAGGACACAGAGACCAATCCACAAAATTACAACTACCTTATATTAGACTGTAGTAAGCCATTGTTGTAGATTGTGGCCGCCATTAGAAGATGGCGTCGGCTTCCACTGTGGCCTGTGATAAACAAATTCTTTTGTGGAGAGTTGGCACGCTATCCCTTGCCACCCTATAAGAAAGATCCACGCGGCGGCTTAAGATTGGTACGTGGGGGGCTTTATTAGGCTGTGCTTGGGCTCTCGGAGAGAGAGAGAGAGAGAGGAGAGAGAGGAAGGTCACTAAAAGATACTTTAACCAAGGCCTGAATAAACTGCTGAAAGAAGATTCCTGAGTTGCGTCTTCCTTGCGGGCAAGGGGTCGCGACAAGTGGTGCTGAAAACCCGGGAACCAGAACTTTCAGCAGTCAGGGGTGGTGCACCGGTTAGTCCTAGGTAAGTAGGACCTGCGGTTAAAGCAGAGATCAGTCCTAGATAATTGGGACCCGCTATCAAAGCGGAGATCAGTCTTAGATAATTGGGACCCGCGGTTTAAGCGGAGATTAGTCCTAGGTAATTGGGACCCGCCATTAAAGTGGCAGCTCCTCTGTAAAGCCAGAGAGAGCATTAAATCTTATTGCAGCTGCACTGTGTACTTTCGCTCTTACTTTAACTTTTGTTTTTTGTGTGTCTTTTGTTGTGTCATGGGTGCTGTATCTTCAAGTCCGCTTCTCCTGGCCCTAGATAACCTGTTATGTTCCAAGGGCCTAAAAGTGAAACATAGTACTTTACAGAGATTTTTACAGAAGACAGATATTGTTGCCCCGTGGTTCGCATTTTCTGGCAGCCTTACTATACCTAGCTGGGATAAGTTAGGCACAGACCTTGACTTTGCTTCTGAGCAGGTCATATTAGAGGGTGGGGTGATACCCCTTTGGAAGATGATCCGTAGTTGCCTCACAGATGGCAGATGTCAGGAAGCACTTACTAAAGGACAAGAAGTTTTAGAGCAATTACATGAAGAAAGATCAGAAATGGCACGCAGTGACGTATTTCAGGAGGATGGCAGTGTGCGGAGCGAGAAACAGGGGAGGAGGTGATTGTCTCTGGCACGGAGTGAAATATTTCAGGAGGAAGGGAATGTGCAGAGCGAGAAACGGGGGAGGAAACGCTTGTATCCAGATCTCAGCACACTGCGCGCACTCCCATGCAAAAGTGGGTCAGAAGAGGAGGAGGAGCTCAGGAGACTGTCTCGGCAGCTAGGGAGTCTAACTATGGGAGAAGGGAACAAAAATAAACAGGAGCTCAGAAAGAAGAAAAAAAAAAAAAAAAGAAAAAAATAATCCTCCGGACCCGCCGCCGTACGGTGGGGGTGTTTCGAGGAGAGCTTTCCATGCCCAAACATAGAGGGGGCTGTTAACATTTTTACTGATGGTTCCAAGTCTGGAATGGGAGCCTACGTAATTAATGACTCTCCCCCTATCCAGCATCAATTTGCTCCTGGAAATCCACAATGGGTAGAACTACAAATTGTTATTGAAGTTTTTAAACAGTGTTCTTTTCCTTTTAATCTTATTTCGGACTCCAGCTATGTGGTACAAGCACTAAAAGTCCTGGAGGCCGTGGGAACTATTAGTGATGCCCATAATGTGTCTGTTTACTTTACTCAGCTTCAACAGCTTATCTCTAACCGCACTGCTTCTTTTTATCCAATGCACATCAGGGCTCACACCTCTCTTCCTGGTCCGTTATCCCAAGGTAATGCCTGTGCGGACTTAGCCACTAAAGGTCAATTGATATGCTTGGCTTCCTCCTTAGAGAGGGCTAAGTTGTTTCACCAAAACTTCCATGTTAGTGCATTAACGCTGCGCAGGCGTTTTTCCATCTCAAGAGCGGATGCTCGGCAGATAGTATTGCAATGTCCCCATTGTGTCACATTTCTTCATCCCCCTAATTATGGAGTAAACCCACGGGGATTAAAGCCATTGGTTGTTTGGCAAATGGATGTGACACATATACCTGACTTTGGTAACCTTAAGTATGTGCATGTTTCCGTTGATACGTGCTCTGGAATTATCCATGCTTCTGCTTTATCGGGAGAAAAGGCACGTAATGTCATTGCTCACTGTTTAGAGGCATGGGCAGCATGGGGTGCACCTGCATCCCTTAAGACTGATAATGGACCTGCTTATACTGGCAGACAATTTACAGCTTTTTGTTCTACTATGGGAGTGCAACTTACTCATTGTTTGCCTTATAATCCTCAAGGAGAAGGCATTGTTGAGCGTGCTCATCGCACCTTAAAGGAAACTTTACAAAAACAAAAAGGGGGAATAGGAGCTGAACACACTCCTAAAGAACGCCTGTCCTTAGCTCTCTTTACCATTAATTTTTTGAATTTGGATATTCATGGTCGCTCTGCGGCCGATAGACATGTGTCCCCTCAGCCCTCTGTGATTGGTTATGTTAAGTGGAAGGATGTTCTCACGGGCCAATGGAACGGCCCTGACCCCGTGCTGACATGGGCACGAGGATCTGTATGTGTTTTTCCCCAGGATCGTGCGGAACCATTGTGGGTCCCTGAACGCTTGACAAGAAGAGTCTCGACATCAGCTGACCAGCAACAAGAGATACCACAACAATCCTGTGATGAAGATCTTCATTCTGCTAAGTGCTCTGGCTCTGGTGCTGGTGCCGATGGCACAGGCGACACCAATGCGGTGGTGGGCAGTGGCACGGGCCTGGCCAATGCCGATGCCGGTTCATGGTAATTCTAGTGTCCTCCCCACTCTTTTTTCAACCTCATGTGAGATGTCTGCTCCCTGTGCCTCTCCTACAGGGGACATGGAGAGAATTTTTAATCAATCTCAAGTTAATCTCACAGGAGTTTTTTGTTTCAGCCTTAGAAACGCTAATTGCATTAGCCTTAAGACCAAAAATTTGACTAACTGGGAGGACCCATTGCGGTCCAATCAGGTCTCAGGAAGCATTATCAGTGATGTATTGAGCAAGGTAGCTTTGGGGAAGCAATCAGGCTCAGGGACCCCCGCAAACAGCAGCTCTGCTCTTAACATAACTACCTTGGCTATTATCTCCGAGGTACTAATTCCAGTGCCTCCTTCTTCTAGTAATATTTATAATGCCACTCATTTCAAGGCCTCTCCTTACTGTTCCCCTAATCTTGATTTCCCCCCAATATTTACGCCTTGTCAGGATCATTCTTGGGAGAAACATCAAGTTGCTAAAGGTTTCTCCCTTTCCCCCTCTCTTAATAGGTATGTTTATAACTTTAACAATAGTGCCAGCTCCTCTACAGGAGTAGGTTGGTCCTGGTTTCAATGGCTGATTTCCAATGAAAAGGGGGCTTCAGCCAATATTTCTGCATTGGCTCAGTTGCTAGGAGCCAAAAGTTGGCTGGCTAATATTTCTGGTACTGTTAGGGAAAGTGAACAAGGTAATAGACTTACATCTGTTTCATTCAACTCTCTGTTGTATAATGCCACATTGCCCCCTGCAATGGTCTGTGTCCAATCCCCCTTCTTATTCCTTTTGGCTGAGGCCACCTCATCGGGGATGCTGGATTGTTCTCATACTACCTGTCTCTTATCTGAGTGTTGGAATGGTTCCTGGACTGTAGCAGTGGTTATGAAAATTCCAACTTTCGTCCCAATCCCGGTCACTGCGGATCCTGATAAATTCCCTATTGTTGAGCTACTTAGAGTCCGCAGAGATTTTGGGATCACAGCGGCTATAGTGACAGCCGTGGTGATATCTGCTGCTGCAGCGGTTATGGCCAAAGTGGCTATGGCCAATCAAGTACAAACTGCTGCCACTATTAATCAAGTTGTCCAACAAACTTCCACCATACTTGAATCCCAAAATACAATTAATCAACATATTTTGTCAGGGATTTTAGCTGCCAACCAAAGAATAGATTTACTCCAAGCTCAGGTAGAGGAATTGGCTGACTTAGTGCTTTTGGGTTGTGTTGACCAACGTGCACATTTATGCATAACCTCTGTCAGATTTAATGATTCCAGGAATGCTTCCTGCATCATTGGTGAATATTTGGCTGGAAATTGGTCCATGGAAGCGGAAGACATGATCCAGTCTCAACTAACCCAGATAGCTGTCTTGAATAACACCCGTGTTGATCCCGTGACTTTGGGTCAATTCACCGATTGGATATCTTCTGCCTTTTCCTTTTTTAAAGAGTGGGTGGGGGTAGGCATTTTTGGTGCAATGTGCTGCTTCGGTATGTTTCTCTGTTTGTGGTTTCTCTGTCGCCTCAAGGCCCGCAATGCTCACGATAAGGCTATGATCATCCAAGCTCTTGCAGCTTTAGAAAATGGCAATTCACCTCAAGTCTGGCTTGCGCAGCTTAAACAGTAAATCTTTGACATGGCCATTGCACCCCAAGTTATTATAACATTGCACTGGGATCGGCATGTCTTTCCTCGTTATTCTCTTAGTGTTGGAAAGCCCTTGCACTCTGCCGGTCTTGCTGCCATTGCACGAAGGTGGGTTTCCACACTAATGCTTCTCTATCGCCTTAAAGTCCGTGCCTTTCTTTCAGGGTGCTGTCAACTCGTTTGTCGTTGTGTACAGCCACAGAACAGCCTCAGCTGTCCCCCTTCGTCCACCTTCATCACGATGCAGGATGCGAGGCAAAGCACTGCACTTGAGTGATCCCTCAACGGACCTCAAGGAAAGCATGTCCTATTGCATGCGGGTTTGACGTCCACACCCCCGCCCTATGAAAAAAGGCGTCGGCTGATATGGGGTCAGGTCTGGGGAAGGCGCCTCCTTAGGACTGAACCATACATTGCAGCCGCTTCTGCACAGTAGGATAGGACCTCTACTTTCGCCTGCATTGTTTTATAAAATAGAAGGGGGAACTATAGTAAGCCATTGTTGTAGATTGTGGCCGCCATTAGAAGATGGCGCCGGCTTCCACTGTGGCCTGTGATAAACAAATTCTTTTGTGGAGAGTTGGCACGCTATCCCTTGCCACCCTATAAGAAAGATCCACGCGGCGGCTTAAGATTGGTACGTGGGGGGCTTTATTAGGCTGTGCTTGGGCTCTCGGAGAGAGAGAGAGAGAGAGAGGAGAGAGAGGAAGGTCACTAAAAGATACTTTAACCAAGGCCTGAATAAACTGCTGAAAGAAGATTCCTGAGTTGCGTCTTCCTTGCGGGCAAGGGGTCGCGACATTAGACAAAGGTGCTAAAAGCATGCAATGGAGAAAGGATAGCATCTTCAACAAATGGTGCTGGGAAAACTGGAAATTCATATGCAACAAAATGAAACTGAATCCCTTTCTCTCACCATGCACAAAAGTTAACTCAAAATGGATCAAGGAGCTTGATATCAAAACAGAGACTCTGCATCTGATAGAAGAAAAAATTGGCTCTAATCTACATATTGTGGGGTCGGGCTCCAAATTCCTTAATAGGACACCTATAGCACAAGAGTTAATAACTAGAATCAACAAATGGGACTTACTCAAACTAAAAAGTTTTTTCTAAGCAAGAGAAACAATAAGAGAGGTAAATAGGGAGCCTACATCCTGGGAACAAATTTTTACTCCTCACACTTCAGATACAGCCCTAATATCCAGAGTATGCAAAGAACTAAAAAAATAAAATAATAAGAAAACAAATAACCCAATCAACAAATGGGCCAAGGACCTGAACAGACGCTTCTCAGAGGAGGATATACAATTAATCAACAAATACATGAAAAAATGCTCACCATCTCTAGCAGTCAGAGAAATGCAAATTAAAACCACTCTAAGATACCATCTCACTCCAGTAAGAATGGCAGCCATTATGAAGTCAAACAACAACAAGTGCTGGCGAGGATGTGGGGAAAAGGGTACACTTGTACATTGCTGGTGGGATTGCAAATTGGTGCAGCCAATCTGGAAAGCAGTATGGAGATTCCTTGAAAAGCTGGGAATGGAACCACCATCTGACCCAGCTATTCCCCTTCTCGGACTATTCCCCAAAGACCTAAAAAGAACATACTGTAGGGATACAGCTACATCAATGTTCATAGCAGCACAATTCCCAATAGCTAGACTGTGGAACCAACCTAGATGCCCTACAATAGATGAATGGATAAAAAAAAATGTAGCATTTATACACAATGGAATATTACTCAGCACTAAAAAACAAAAAAACAAAATCATGGCATTTGCAGGGAAATGGATGGCATTAGAGCAGATTAGGCTAAGTGAAGCTAGCCAATCTCTAAAAAACAAATGCCGAATGTCTTCTTTTATATAAGGAGGGCAACTCAAAACAGAGCAGGGAGGAAGAGCATGAGAAGATTAACATTAAACAGGGATGAGAGGTGGGAGGGAATGGGAGAGAGAAGGTGAATTGCATGGAAATGGAAGGAGATTCTAATTGTTATACAAATTACATATAAGAGGATGTGAGGGGAAAGGGAAAAAATGAGAGAGAAATGAATTACAGTAGATGGGGTAGAGAGAGAAGATGAGAGGGGAGGGGAGGGAAGGGGGATAAGAAGGGGATATGAAAGGCAGCAGAATACAACAGACACTAGTATGGAAGTATGTATACACGTAGATGTGTAATCAAAGTGATCCTGCAATCTGTACACGTGGTAAAAATGGGAGTTCATAACCCACTTGATTCACATGTATAAAATATGATATGTCAAAAGCATTGTAATGTTTTGAGCAACCAATAAAAAATTTTTAAAAAAACAACTTACTTTCTGAGCTACATAGGAAATGTAGAAAATATTTCATGGACACTTATTCCATTATCATTATGCAAAAATTCTGCTCATGGTTTTTCATCACTGTTTTCTTAGTATACTATAAGCATTCATAAGGCCTGCTTTTTCATGATGTATAATAAAATTGCAGTGTTGTATTTAAAAAAACAATACATAAAAATTGAGGCTGAAATTGAAAAAAAGTCAAATAGTATTAAACTATTTTTGAACATGAAATATGAAAATAAATTCTAATAAACATTTGTATTAAAATTGTTGAAATCCAATGTTGCTGTAAAATATTTACTCCCTTAATTCTACACTGAAATTAATGGTGAGTTGCAAAGTAGTTTGAATTTACATATTTAAAAAGTAGGTTTTTTCCCTACTTGTACCACTGAAAACATGCATTTTAACATGTTTATTCATATAATAATAAAATACTTGTGCATGTAGGCTTACTTTCCCATCTGTGAAAAGTAGAAATTTATATAGCAATTGTGATGATTGAAATGATATTCATACCATAACGGCCATCATATTACTTGCCAAATGGAAAATTTTTGTTCCCTTTATTTAATTTTGAAATAATTTATAGTCATTATTTATCATCTTTCCTTGAGCCAAATATGATATTTTCCTTGTTCCTCCGCCTTCTATTTGTTAATCAACCAAATACAAAATTCTCAGGTGGTACTTAGTGTATGCAGCCATTGCCAGAGGCTGAGAGGCCTCTGGATCCCTTGGATCACTGTGAGCTTGGCACTTATAAGGACCTCTTGCAGCCAACCCTTCTTGGCTCACTGGACAAAGTAAACTCCCAGGCCAATAAGAGAGGCCTGCTGAGTAAAATAAATCACTTGAAATGGCACAAAAGCAAGAGTTCTTTTTCATTTTGCAGTCCCAAAATGTGTTGATCTTCTTTCACCAAATACATATTCTATCTTGGGACTGCAGGTGACAGAAGGATCTTTAAAGGCTACAAGTGGAGAATAAATGACCACCTACTTCCTTAGGTGAGAATATAATGCCAAATAAGAACATGATATTTTCAAAAAGAAAAAAGAAAAAAAAGCAGTATCATATTTTAGGCTTAATAATATATCTTCTAAATTAATTCAGGTGGCATCTCTATGTATCTCAGTAGAACTACAACTAACGATTTGGAGATTATTTTCCCTAAAAGTTAAATTTCAGTACAATATAAAATGACAAATATTTTTAAAAACATACGCCTATTGCTTTAGTTTGAGATTGTTTCATATTTTTATTCTATCCTGAATAAGACTGGAAAGTAAACATTTAGGTATGTGTTTCTTTAAACATTTGCTTCATTTTAACATGCCTGTTAATTCCTTTCCTAAAATTTCATGTAAAATGGAAAACATTCATGTTTCTGAAAGGGCAGAAAATCCTTATTAGAATTATTCAGTATAATTTACTGCATACTGTATAGGATTACCTTTGCACTAAAAAAAAAAAAAATCAAGAGTTGTATCAAAACACTTACCATGAGAAGATTTATGTTTAGAACACAAGCTCATTAAAGCTCTGTTGCACTGAACTTATTTACTTTTTTCTAACTTAATGAATTCTGAAATTTGATAAGTGGCAAATAATGTATTTATCATGTATGGGGCCATGGGTTCAGTGCCCAGCATCACAAAATTTTTTAAAAACTTAATTAATTTCCATTGCACTATATTAATTCTGCTAATAGTTTGAAAAATTTACCAGCTTTGCATACTGATCAAATGAGTCTAACAACTGTCTATGTTATTATCATTAGAATAATAAAGACTAATATTTAGAAGTACAAAATTCTCCACAATAGCTTCAAGATTTTGTGAAGGCCAATAGTCCTAGAATTCATTTTTTTTTAATGTGTGCATTGACCACAATGATATCTCCCACTTATCAATGTTCTTATGGTCTTTTTCCCAGGTAGGATTTTGAGCCAATGGTTTAAACACTGACACAGGATAATGTAATTCTTTTGACAACTCTTGTAAAAATCTTGTTTATATTTGTTTTACAGTTCAGTTTCTTTCTTTCTTCTCTCTCTCTCTCTCTCTCTCCTCTTCTCTTCTCTCTTTCTTCTTCTTCTTTTTCCTAGCACTATTTTTATTTTGTTTTTACTTTCACCTTTACTTATTCTTACCAATGGCTTTGGGAATCTTTCAGATATCTTTGTCTCTTAAATGCTTTTTTAAAGTAGTGAACAAACTGCTATTCTAAAATAGTTGAAAAAGTTAGAATTTTTTCTATATATGACTGTATCTTGGAACAATATTCTTAATATCATTATTAGTATACTTAACATCATAATATTATAGCCAAAAAGTGTAATACCTTTTAGCATAACTATATTAATGTTTGCATCCTCTTATTTTTCTATCATCCTGACAGTTACACACTTACTTTAAGGGGCCCAAAACAAAATGGTTCATTTTGAAGAGTGGCCCAAGATAGCACAAGTTTAGGGAAGCACATTTTTTTTTTGAAGATTGTAAAATAAATTACATAAGTAGAATTACAAGCATCGGTGAAAGTCATTGATGGAGTGAACAGCTCATAGAAACACAAATGAGGACAATCTCAAGAGCAGCTGTGTATTAATTAAAACCAATAGATAGTAGTGCAATTTCTTTGATTAAGACTGAAAGAGGGGGGCGGGCATGTGGCTCAAGGGGTAGCGCGCTTGCCTGGCATGCGTGCGGCCCAGGTTCGATCCTCAGCACCACATACAAAGATGTTGTGCCCGCCGAAAACTAAAAAATAAATATTAAAATTCTCTCTCTCTCTCTCCCTCTTTCTCACTCTCTCTCTTCCTTTAAAAAAATTAAAAATTAAAAATTAAAAAATAAAAAATAAATATTAAAAAATTTTAAAAAAAAAGACTGGAAGAGGGCTACCTCTGCTAAGAAGAACATGAGTTTAAACTCATATATATTGAGAGTAAAATATATTTGTTTCATCATAAAGTGGTGACAGCTAGGCCGAAAGAGCTGAAAACTTGAAGCTATACATCATGGCCTAGATGTTAGTATCATTTGCAGAATGGGGAGCAGAGGGACCACGGAATCCCAGTTCACATGGAGTCTCACGGAGAAAGAGTGTAAAGTGAGGAAAAACAGAGGACTGGAGATGAAGCCTTTAAGAGAACCTAATACAGGAAAAACAAACACCCTAACAAAAATCAAGAGAGAATCAGCCAGTTAAAGAGCTAGAAAGGAATAACAAAAGTAGTTAGGAAAAAAATAAGAATGTTTTTCATTACAGCAGTTAAAAACATATTGATGCAGGCAGAAGAGTGATGAACGGAGAAGAATGAATTTTATACATTAAACAGATGGTCTGTTACCAATGCCATAAACCATTGAAATTTAATTGAGATAGGAGAAAAAAAAACCCTATATCCAAGACACTGCTCAGTGATGAATGAGGGGCTTGGTGAATCCTCTCATGACAATTCAATGATAGCATGGACAAAATTGTTAACAAATACTTTAGAATTCTAGAACTTAACCAAAGGCATGTAGGAAATTAAGACATGCTTATTTAAGAAGTCCTGAAGCTCTATAACAACAATGTGAGTTTGGAGTTCCCACCTGGCCTATTATCCTATTCCCACTGCATATCCATTGGTTGGAGGTCAGGGAAGCCCACAAGAACATGCATCTTTGCTGTCAGTAGCACCTGATTTTATTTGACATGGGAGCCTGGAAAAATCCATGTCAGGGTGACACTGTTGAAAACAATATAAAATAATTATAGAATAATAGCAAATAATCTGAGAAGGCAACACACTTAGAAATGATGCAGTTTGAGGCAAGCCACAGACTAGCAAACCAACCAGAAATAGAAGTTCTGGAAAATTAGACAGTACAAGGGGTCTCACTAAGTTTTCATATAGCTCTGGTAGCTGGAATATTGTGTGTTTGTGTAAGACTCTATGCATTATACAGGAAATAAGCAAGAGGCCTTACTTATCTATTCAACTCTGGCTGACAAGAGGCTTTAACTATCCAGTAACCAAAGGTTTGGGAAGAATTGAAAACATATTAACTTTGGGTGTTTTCAAAGCATACATATATCTATCATCAAAAAGGAAAACTCTTCTGGCTCAAGATTAGAGATAATCACTGGGTCAGTAATGATTGGTTGACTACAAAGTCACATGGACTCAAGAGTAATCCCTAGAAAGTCAAGGTTAAAATGTCTCTTTAAATAATTAAAAATGTTTAAAAATTAATGAATTTTTAATAACAAATGTAAAATCTGATCAGAGAAAAGAGAGGGCATTCATCTGGGGGATGACATACCCTACTGAATCAACTCAAACAAAAAGAAAAACAAAGCAGAGTTGATTTGAAGCAAGATTTGCAAAAATATTATATCAAAAATGTCCAATTTCATGCAAAGAAACAAACCTAGTATCTAGGTTCTAACTAAGTTCCAAGTGCTTTGTGGAACCTAGAAACTTGGAAAATAGAGTAGATGGTAAAGGTTGTGAAAGTATCATTGATGAAGTATTTATCAGAAAAAGAAAAATCAAAAAGCCTATTTCAAATGAATTTAAAGAGTTAAAGGAATCTTTGTATAAAGATAGGCATGACAATATAATGACAATTATAAAATATGAGAATATTAATATTATGCAGATCAACAAAGCAAAACCTCTAGAGTTAAAAATCAGAATGACAGAAATAAACACAGTTTAATGACAGATTTTACATGAAAAAAGAAAATTACATAAAAATTAGTGAATGTGAGGAAAGAGAAGAGATAAGAATGAGGTTAAAAAACAATCTTAGATACCTGTGGTGTACCATCAAGCTTATTAACAAATATACAATGGGAAGTCTTAAAAATTAAAAAAAAAGGCAAGAAAAGTTATTTGAAATAATATCCAACTACTTCTCAAATTTCATTTGATGTATATATTCAAGAAACCCAAGACATTCTGATTATGTAGCAGTGTCTATTTTTATAGAACATTCAGTCAAAAATTAGTTAAGATTCCTAATGGTCCAAAATAAGATTCAAAAGCATTACCAGCAAAAATTTTCTTTGCAGATGGCAACTTCATGTAATGACATATACAAAAAGCCTTAATCTATTTTTCTACCCTTTGCTTTAGTTGACCACCTACAACTGAATCTTTCCATAGGAACTCCTCTTCTCAGTCTATCACTTCCTACTGGGGTATGAAACAATGATAATTAGTGTTGGAGTCAGCTAGATAAATACTGATGATATAAGCTAAATCTTGGGAACTGGAAAACACCATGAACTTTGTTACCTCAACCAAAGTCAGAAAATGGATTCAACTCTGGGAAAGAGCTGACAATTTCCAGGTCAGTTTTGAGAATATCAGAGTAGATAATTAAGATGTTGTACTCTTACAACTTCATGATCCATCATTGACTGGTATCCAGGTTTTTATATGAAAGCTCCCAAAGTAAGTACTCCTGTGAAAAAGACAGAAGCCACATTGTTTTCTATGACTTAAATTTAAAAGTCACATAGTCTAACTTTCCCTTGTTCTAAATGTTTGGAGCACTCAGTTGCCAACCAAGTTTCAAGAGGAGGGAATACAGACCCAACACTCACCAGGGGAAGTATCAAAGAATTCATGGGCATATTTCAAAACCAAAAAAGCCTGTCTTATTCCTTCATTTACCTTTCTCTTACATGAAAATTTAATTTGCATACCTTTACATCACAAGTCTGAAGAGCCAGGTTTTATCTTCTGAATCTGATCAAAGTGCAGATGGGGTTCCTTGAATTTGTTTGAGAAAGTATGATATCTCTCAATCTGAACATTTGTGAATTAAAGAAAAAAAAAGGCCCTACTCTCAATCTCCCAATGAACTATTGTGAATAGATACAGGATCAGGACAAAAGAAAAGCCCATCCACAAAGAGGTGAGGAAGGAGGCATAGAAGTCCCTGGTCCAAAGCAATTCTGAAGCAAGCCAGACACACATACCAATTTTTTGATTAGTGCTATTTCTTGAGATTGTGTTTTCAATGTGTTAGCTACATGGGAAAGAAGAGTAAGTGGGAAAAAATCTGCAGATTCATATTAGATAGTTCTTTGTTTAACATAAGAACTTAATGGATTTTGAATATACAAACTTAATTACAGGTGAAACTGACTAGGTTGCTGTAATATAAGATAAGAAAATGCAGTAGTTTAAACAAGATGAAATGTATGTCTCAAATAATAGTCTGAGCAGTGGTGTAGAACTGATATGGTGGCTTGATAATGTTAACACAGTTCATTCCAATTTCTTTAACTTCATCCTTAAAGTGTTGCCTGCCCCAAGATGGATCAATAATGCTTATGTATACAGAAAACATACATACATAATCAATGGAAAATTTTGCCAGACCCAGAAAGGACAGTTCATCGGTAATGTATAATAAAATTGTGTCTCCAAATAATATTTAGTTTTATGGAAAAGTATGTAAACTATTTAATTAAATGTAAAATAATACATATTTGCCTTCATAATGTGAACTTTGCTACACACACATGTACACATACCCCTTTATGTACACAAAATTAATGAAGTAAATTTACTCAAATTCATAGCTATTATTTATGATTTGGGAAACTGCAGGGTTTTAATTTTTTTATAGAATAAAAATTACTAACTAGAAACATCAAGGTTATTCTGCTTCCTGATTTTACAAGCCTTTACTTATGCTGGGATACTGGATTTTAGAGACTACTAAGGATATTTTATCAGTAATATAACTCATTAGAAAAAAATATTTTGCAGGTATAATTTCAATTTATTCATGTGTCCTTTCTTCCTCAGTAATTTCTAGAATGCTTTAATGATTAATGCCTGGAAACAAAAACTGGGGTTGGACCCTCTTTATATTTTTGCTCTCTTGCCCTCCTTTGGTGTCTTCTACTTTTGGACTTGATTTCTAAATTAAATCACTACATTAGTGGGTCAAAAGTGTTGAATCTCAGAATATAATCTCATTTATCAATAGGGTTTTACAGAGTCACTAGTTAAGTGACATCTACTGGGTAAGAGGGGACCCCAAAGGTAATGACTGGCATGAAGAAGAGTAAAGGATCCACAGAGACATAAAGACAGCTGCAGACATTGGAGTAGCATAGCTGGGAATCAACCAAGAGTTTTCCAGAGACACTAGTAACTAGGAAGAGTCCAGGAAGGAGTCTTCTCTTAATTCTTTACAGATAGTTTGGCTCTGCCAGTACCATGACTTATAACTTAGATTTCAGAAGCATAAGAAAATACATTTCTGTTGTTCTAAGCCACCCAATTTGTGACAATTTGTTATGGCAACCCTAGGAAACTAACACAACTGTCAGAGAGAGAAAATATTGCATTGAAATAACCGAAATAAATGACAATATATAAATATTCACATTTGTAATAACATTCTCATAATGCCCTAGAAATACACAGGCTTTGAAATAACAACAAAAGATTAATGTGAAAGCTGATCAAAAAGATAATATTTAGAAAAGTGTTTTGTTACAAATTGCTATGTAAAAGTTAGTTACATGTAAATTAGAATGATTTCCTCTTCCCCACCCATATGTTAAAGCCAACCATTAACAGAGATATAAATTATTTCACACTCTATACAATTCATCTCAATGAAGGATGAAATTTAAAACTTTGAACTCATAAATCAGGGACAATGCAGGAAACATATCTCTGACTAAATAAATGAGAGTTCAAAATAATTTTCTTTTATCTACATTTTTTTGGGAATGCAAAATTAATTACTAAATTAAAGTAATCCCAATTAATTTTGAATGCACATAATGTGAATAATTACTATACCAATTTGGATACGAATGCTGTGTCGCTCAAAATTTATCTTGGCTTTCACACTTACTTAGTTAGTAACCTTATTAGAAAAGAACAGTGGGTATTTGGAATGTAAACAATGACTCCAACATGGTTTGAAAAAGAAAAAAAAATAAAGCATTGTAAATAAGTAAATAGTTGTGTTAAGTCAGGATAACAAGTTGGACATGATAAATATTTATTAAATTTAGTTTAGGATGGGTAGCATCCCAGAACATATAATAACAGCTTACTTAGACCTCATTGTCAGTAAAATGAAAATAAACCTTCCTCTTGAAAGTGCAGCAAGATTAAACAAAACACCACAGGGTGTCTGTGACTTGTCCCCAGGTGCATTATTTTTCTTTTTTCTCTCTTGTTATTTCAGGGGTGAAGCTGCTGCAAATGCCTTTTTCAATCTTTCTTGGCCCTTACCTTCCATTTTGGCCTGTGGTATTCCTAGTGGGAAGGTTGGAAGATGAAAGCAAGTCAGGAATCAGAACATTTCTTCGCCTTTCCCACTGCTTCATCAGCACCTTCAGAAGGCAGTGTATCCCCTCTGTATTTCCAGTTCCTTCTGGAAAGCACCAAGTTCCATTGGTTCTGATCAAATAATAATGTTTAGAGAAGTGCCATTAGAGTTATAAACTGCCATGTAGAACGCTGAAGTCAGAATCAGACAGGCAGTCAGTTATAGATAGGTAAATCAAGTCAGGTCAGATGAGTCAGGGCAATTTTGAGTGAGTCTGGGGAAGTTGGAGACTGTCCCCTGAGGGATTGGAATGTTAATTCCTTCAGAGCCCTTCCTCCACCCTTCTCAAGAACCTTCCCTGCTCCAACCTGTTGCTAAGGTAACCTGTCCCAGGAATTGACCCTCCCTATAGGGAGCTATATTGTTAATTAAAGTGTCCTGGGCTGCACCATCTTGCCCTTCCCCCTTCAGCCACCTGTTTCCTACCTTTTGGCCATCTCACCAAGCATTCCTGGGCCTAATCACTTATGCAGGAAGAAGAAAGATAAGGGGAAGAGGACAGGAGAAAAAAGGAAGCCTAGGACAAAGAAAAAGGGCAGAACACCTAACTTCTGGGGATAACAGGATACTAGCAGTGGTCCCATTCACCCTCCTGGAGAAGTCTATGGTACCCCTTTTTAAATAAACCTTGCTTTATATGCTTGCCTCAGCATGCTTCTCTAATGTTCAAACTTCAACATGTGGGGAAGCAGGACTCATCACCCATAACCAGTGGTATCAACAATAGCCATGGTAGAAGGGTTTTCACTTGTCATTTTATCCATAATATAAGTGGAAGATAGATCTCTCCCCTTTGAACCCAACATTCAGAAACAAATAATTACTGATGGTGTAAGGTCAGGCACCAGTGACCAAAAGGAGGTAGATTAAAAGGCTGCTGAGCAAGGCTTTGTTGAGATTCCATCCTGAGGGAGACCCTCTGATCCAAGAGAGCAGGCTAAGCCTGATTGCAATTTTATTGGGCTTAGAGGAAGAAGGGAGGGCTTGGGACAGGAAAGGGAGGGCTTTCGAGTCCCTTGTCTTGCTGTGGTTGGTCAGGGGACTTGCTGAGATCCAGGATTTGTCAGGAGACCCACTGACTGACAGGTAGTTCTGTGGGGCACCTGATTGGTGATTCTTTTGTGCACTCTGAGTTACCTGGTGCATTCTTCCCCTCCACCTGAAACTGACCTTACAGATGAGACCCTTGTTTCCAGACCATTTATCATTCTAATTAGTCTCTCTTCATCTTGATTATTATTACAGATATAAATGATCATTATTAGAATTAAATTAAATATTTTAGAGCTAGTATCAATATTTTTAAATTGCCACAGACTCCCGATATAAGAAGTAGCATGTCAATAGCATTGAAACCATTTTTCTACCCTCTTGCTCTTTGACCTTCAAAAATCCTGTTTCTGATTCTTAAAAATTTCCATGCTTTGCTGATCTTTCTTTTATTCTCTCACTTTCTTTCTTTTTCTTTTTTTTTTTTTGCCTACAATGAGGAAATATTGTCATCTGTCCTGTCAACCTTACAGGATTTCTGCAAAGGTAAAATAGGCATCTATGCTATAGTGCTTTATAAACTGTAAAGAGTCATTCATATATTACTGAGTATTAGTGCATCAGTTTGCCCAGCTCTTTCCTTTCTCCATTCCACTGACTTTTGCAAAGGTTTATTTGAATGCTTCCTATTTAATCTTACGAAATAACTTTCAGAACACATTAGTTTATGTGAACTAATTACAGATCTCTTTTTCTGGCATGATTGGCTGCTCCCTATAAATATTTTTGCTTCATCTTTCCACCATCACCTCATTCTAAACAAGTCCAAGAGCAAATTCATTATTCATTGTACAAACCCTGATTTCTTGGGCTCTGTTGACTACCTTCACCTGCTTTGTCAATATTTTTTTTCTTTTGATCTCCAAATCTAAAATATTGATGTGTTCTTTTACTCCATTTTTATTATATTCTTTATTTTTACCTCCAAACCTATAGAATTGTTGCTTTGTTATTCCTAATGTAACTTGTGCTTTTTCTTCCTTTTGCTACTTTTATAATTTTGCTGTCATTGTTATTATTTATTTATTTTTTATTTAAGTACTTGTTTGTGCCATTGCTTTGTATTTGTATCCCTCAAGATCAGTTTGGAATCACTGATGATATCAGTTAGTTGTGGGTGGAAAATTTAATGGAATAAGAGTTTTAAGGGAACTGAAAAGACAAAGAGAAAACGGTAATACCATCTGGGAATTAGTAATAGGAGGTAGTGGCCACCATCCCACAGGGCTAGAGGGAGCAGAGTTTTAAAAAAGAGGCTGACTTTGTCAATTTCATAAATGAACTTATTGAATTTAATTGACGCTATTAAAAGTAAAAAGAGGCATAGTATGATAATAAGAGGACTAAAGATTAATAATCATTGAAAGACTTACATAATCATTTTGCCTTGAGAACAGTTGAGTGGTATCAACAGGAGGCACATAGCAAGAGTTATTTCTAAATTCTGAAAGAACATTAATAGTAATATACATTGTGATAAGTGTTAAATAGAACATATCTAAGAAAATGTAAAAGATTATTATTGATTTTTTTTATGCCAGGCATGGCTTTCTAGTAATTTATGCTGCCCAAAACTATACTTTGCCTTGAAAATAATGAGTGCATTGTTGAAAACAGGACGCAAAAAATATTCAACCAAAGGTTAAAATTGAAGCTAAAGAAAAATTTGCATTGTGAAGCATATAAGTTATATTTACCTCATAGTTTCTTAACAACTTTAAGTTTTAACATCAGATGCAGAAGAATAGCAAAGAAACTCAAGAAGTGGTGCTTAAAATTTTCACATTCTGCAGAAAATTAAAAATTAAAATGATCCAGGTTCTTTGACAAATGGCAGTTTCAGCAGTGACTTTCATGGGTGCATTTATTTATGCTTTTCTGTGCACAACACCAAGTTGTCAAACAGAGCCAGTGCTGTAAATCTGTAAAGATGAAAAATAAATCAGGGCAGAGAAGAACCATCAATGTGAAATGACTGTTTACAAGCTGCAGGAGTAGCCAGGTGTGATTGCTTTCTGTGGAGACACAGTATTGCATTAAGGAGAGAAACAAAGTTTTTACCATAAAATAGGATAATCAGGTGATAGAAATAATGAAGATCAGAGTGTGGGCAGAGAGCTGATCATGCCAGCAAAGAGAGAGAATCAGTGCAAAAGAGAGATGTGACTTGTTATTAAAGAATTGAATCTCTTGGACCTTAGAGTCTCTCACCACCAACAAAGCAAAGCAGCTGATGCTCTTCCTCTTATTTACCATAAAAGTTTTCAGACTTCCATTTGACTACTCTCCAGACTGTTCCTGAACTTTTCAACCTTATTTCATGTGTGTGTGTGTGTGTGTGTGTGTGTGTGTGTGTGTGTAGCATCAGTATTTTACAAGTTAATCATTGAACAATTTATAACTCTTGGAAAATGTTTGAGTATGTATATATATATCTAAGATATATACTATGTTAACTCCTCATTTACATAATAGTTCTTTGTAATATTTGCATATAATATATATTTGTAAAAAAGAATGTGAATGATGGAAGGGGTTATAAAATGGAGACTATCTTTGTAAAACAAGAAAAATGGCAAGGCTTAAATTGTTATAAAGTACAATAATATGACTTTAATCTGGATGAAATGAGAAATTTAGTAAAAAAGGGTTAATGGGCAGAATAATGTAGTTTGATTCAGTAATCATTTAAATATGTGGGGGGGGACAGAAGAGGATAAAGGCAAGAAGGATTTTACTTAGGAGGAAAATACCTGCTTAAAATTTTAAAGGGAAAGAGGAGAAAT
The DNA here is from genome assembly GCF_048772815.1 of Callospermophilus lateralis. Classification (NCBI taxonomy): domain Eukaryota; kingdom Metazoa; phylum Chordata; class Mammalia; order Rodentia; family Sciuridae; genus Callospermophilus; species Callospermophilus lateralis. The sequence goes on along the minus strand of NW_027513332.1, from coordinate 841,589 downwards.
GCAAGAATGATGACCAGAGGAAAGCTATTCTGGTCAGTAGCTGAAGTGTAGTTGAAAAAGAGTAAAGAAATTGAAAGCAAGGGAATGCTAATCCAGTTTAGATAGATTATCAGTCATAAGTAAAGACAGTGTTTAGCAACTGAAATCAAAGTAGATTGAAAAAAAAAGTATGTAAATCAAGTAAAAAATGTTGCCTTTTTCATACAGTATTTTCATATAGTTTTGAGTTTTTCTATAAATCAGTTTTTTTTTCTATAAAATTAATTTTAGAATTTATTGCTTCCATTCTTTTTAGACTCGTATTACTTTCAATGGATGGGAGAGTTAGAGTAACAAGGACAAATGAATTGGATTATACAGGTGTATATAAGTGTTTTCTACTTTTACTGAAAAACATGTGGTTACCTAGAATTATGACCATGCACTAAAAGTAAGAAGTTAAATTATTTTAACCAACAGTTGTTATTTTTTAATGGACTCTTATGTAAAAGAGCAGATGAGGTGGGGGAAAACTCTTTTCAAAACTCATTATAAGTAACATAAAATTATAATAACTTCCATTTAGATACAATGATAAATTCCAAGGATCCAAAAGTGCCCAGTTGGAGTTTATCTTGGAAATGTCAGACAATCTGTTATGAAACAATATGGTTGCCTGCAAGAAGAATTATGTTCATGCCAAACCAACTAGTGGGCCAATCACTAACAATCAGTATAAACAGAGAAAGAGAATGACAGATCCCCTAAGGAGATGAAGTATTTATGTATATTGGCTCAGAAACTCATTTGTCCAATAGGAAGTCCCAGACAAAGATGCCATCTGTCCAGTGAAATAAAACAAATTTTTAGTTTCAAATAACATACACTATCACAATGCAAATTAATGAGAATGTGTCTGAATATGTCTTGCTAATTCTGCTCCTGAACTTACCTTAAAGGGTGAAAAGCAATCTCTTACTAACTCTAAGTAAAGAAAAAGGCATTTTCCTTGGATCAATTGGTTCCAAGTAATGCACACCTTCCTAGAGTCTAGGGCCTAATATAGCATGTTAGAACATGTCCACTATTGCAGGGAAATGATGGCATTAGAGCAGATTACGCTAAGTGAAATTAGCCAATCCCCAAAAAAACAAATGCTGAATGTTTTCTCTGATATAAGGGGGGTGACTCAAAGTAGGGTAGAGAGGGAAAGCATGGGAGGAAAATTACCTCTAGATAAGGAATAGAGGTGAGAGGGAAAGGGAGGGAGAAGGGGATTAGCTAGGATGGTGGAAGGAGAGGGTCATCATTATACAAAGTTCATGAATGAAGATGTGAATTTGGTGTCAACATACCTTATATACAAACAGAGAAACGATAAATGGTGGTATAAAGGTGTATTAAGAATTGTATGCGAAAAAATAAAAAAAGCTCATTTATAATGGCATAATTTGGCGTGAACATACTTTATATACAGAGTTACAAAAAATTGTGCTCTGAATGGATAATTATGAATGTAATGCACTCCATTATTGTCATGTATGTAAGAAATAAATTTAAAAAAGAAAGAAAAAAAAGAACATGGCCACTATAACATGGTACAGCACATGCATATTAAGGAGTTTGCTAAATAAGAGATAAGTTAAATATTACCTCTTTTCTATCCATATTGCCCAGTCCATTTAGACCACAAAACCCAGATTTTGTCATCATATCCTCAATTCCTGATGTAATATGAGCCTAAGCACCTATTGGATCCTCTTAAGTATTAATTTGGTGTAATTGTCTATAACTTTTCCACTCATTTCCTATCTCACTGAAGACTATTCACATGTGTTCACATACAAGCTATATTGGAATATTAACACCCTTAAGGGTAATTTTAGTTTCTTTTTATTTCTCTGAGACTTAACAATTCTGAAGTTAATCCACAGGGCTACTACTGAAATTCATTTTATACCATGGTGTTCAAACCCTATGTTTTACCAAATGTTCTTTCCTATGATGAATGCTCAATCCGTATTTTACCACACTATAAATTTCTACTACAAACATCAATGCAAGGAATGTCCTTGAGTATATTCCTTAATAAATCTGTATCAGAGGGAAAATATATGTATATATGCATATAAACATGTGAATATGTATATGTATAAGCTGCTTATTCATAGGTTATGAGATTATTTTATTTTTATCTTGACTATTGCTACATTTCTTAAAATGACTATGATGGTTGACATTCCTGATAAGTACATGAATGGTTCCATGTATCCATAGACCCACAGTCAAATAGCATTCATTTTACAGCTTACAATTTTTTTTGCAAGTAAATATAAAAGCGTATAATTCTTCCTCCCTCCATTCCTCTCTCTCTCTCTTTCCTTCAGTTAACCGTTTCTCTGATCACAATACCTATTAGTGACCATTAATATGTCGGTTAAACTTGAGGTCTTATCCTTTTGTGCATCATATTTTCCATATATTACACTGAATTCAGATTATTCTGATAATATGAAGTTTAATAATAATTTTAAAGTAAGATGGAATGTGAGCCTGAATATCAAATATACCATAATTATTTAAAACAATGCAAAACTTTCTTATTCTTAATTAGATAAAACTTGTCACCTCAGCTATAAATTGAGTTTTAGTATCTCATGTTTTATGATGCTCAGGAATGAAATATGTTTAGGGGAAAACAATACAGATTTAGGAATGACCCTACAAAATTCTATTTAATTTTATGAGCAGCCTATGAAATTACAGAAAAAAAAATAGTGGACTTTTAAGATGAGTTAAGACTGGTTGCTCAGCATTAGTCAAAAAGAAAAAAAAAACATGAATTTGAAGGCTTTGCCAAATAAACATATTTTAATTCCAACAATTTAAAAAGAAATAAAGTATAATCTGCTGTCTTAATACTGAGGGTTTTATTTTAGAATTGTTATTTTTTCTGAAATATAGTTTGTTAAACATTTAACATAGTTTCTTCTAATTAATTACACATTAACTCTAATTATGAAAATGAAGCATTTCTGCAAAATATGGGAAGGAAACTAGAAACAGACAAGATGAATTATATAAATGAATACCCTGTGACTGATTTAAAATCATGATCTCATTGACCACAAAAATATCCTAATAACTATAGAAAATATCCCGGAACACTGAAATTCTTGATTAGTTTTGTACATGTTTAAAATTTTACTAAGGTTATTTAGAAATAGAATTCTGCAATTTATATTGTATTCTAATTGTTCTGGATGTTAAATGCATTTTGATATTGCACATGTATTTGGCTCTTGGTTTTTTATTTTTATTTTTCATCTTGAATGATTGCTTATTCATAACTCCTTTTTCCCATTAACTACAAGGTCTCCTTCCTATTTTTTTTAAGAGAGAAAGAGAGAAAGTGAAAGAGAGAGAGAGAGAGAGAGAGAGAGAGAGAGAGAGAGAGAGAGAGAGAATTTTTTAATATTTATTTTTTAGTTTCTGGTGGACAGAACATCTTTATTTATTTATTTTTTAATTTTTATGTGGTGCTGAGGATCGAACCCAGTGGCCTGTGCATGCCAGGCGAGTGCACTACTGCTTGAGCCACATCCCCAGTGCCCTATATACTATTGATTTACAGTCTGTCTTCTGTCTATGTAGGTTTAGTATTACCTAAGTATGTACACATATAGATTTATGCCCATATGAATAGACAAATGAATATAATTCAGCAAGATAAAATATTTGAATTAGGTAATAAAAGGAATAAGTGAAAAATGGAAGTAGGAAAATAAAAGTAAATTTACTAGAAAAAAATTATGAAATCAGGAAAATATAACATTATAGGTAGGAGAACAAATTTTGAATTAGACTAAATTAGTTTTGACTCCATGATTGCAAATTAACCTGAATTTAGAGAGATTACTTTATCTCTCTAAGATTTAATAGTCTCAAATATAAATTGGTATATTGACACTCGTTTCATAGAGATGGTGTAAAAATCAAATTATAAAATGCCTTGAAGCATTTAAAACTGTTCTTGAAATACAGTAAATGTTCAGCGAACACTATGATCATAAAGATAATAACATAGAGAATTTGGCTTTAAGTTTTATTGTGGCAAACACCTAAATAATAATTTTATGATTTTTTTCTTTTTGTGATATTAAATGGCATCCATACATTTGGTGAAACAAAATTCTATTCAATAAAACAACTCTCTCTTATATGTTCTCACAAATAACACCAGTGACATGTTTCAGAGGATTTATTACGATATCCCTAGCTATAGGCTGATAGTTATAAGACAGATTACAACTTTATAAATGAGAATGGGAGTGGATATGAAGGGAATTATTTTTTAAAAAGGAGAATTTTCCTAATATTCAATCAACAGATTGAATAAACCCACACAATTTTCATAGCATATTCAAAAAAATGAATAAACCAATTTTTCATCCTTGTGTCATATTTGATAGATATCAAGTGACAATATATGTTGAAGATTACGATTTTCTGATAATCACTGTAACTATGTAATAAAAAGTTAAAATGCCAAGGGATTTGCATTGGTACTAATCAAAACAAAGAAATCAGGGGCTGGGGTTGTGGCTCAGTGGAAGAGTGCTTACCTGGCATGTGTGAGGCCTTGGGTTCCAAGCTCAGCACTGCATATAAATAAAAAAAATAAAAGATCCATTGACAACTAATTTTTTTAAAGGAAGAAGGCAGATCTAATACTTCTAAGGTTTCTACAAATATCAGCTTATATAAATTCAAGATTAAGGTGTTATGCCTACCCATCCCCAGCACTCTCCTTCCATCCCTAAATGTTAATGAATCAACCTATCTCTTTCCTGTACTCCTCCATAACCTTTACATTTTTCTTGGGGAGAAAACAAAATAAAACAACAAAAGAGCATAAATAGACCCTCACTGAATAATGGAACTCATTCAGAGATACAAGTAAAACCTATTAGACTTCTGAGCCTTACAAGCAAGTTCTATGAACCAACAAAGCCCATTCAAAGACAGGATAATGGGATTTAACCTAATGAGTTTTTCCCGGGTCCTTTGTGGTTGTTCTGAAATAGCACCAATGGTTCATAGGTACCAGGTGTCAAATTGAAGCCATTTTTATAGCCAGAGGAAAAAGAGAAGTCTTAGAGGTAACTAAGAGTGTTATTAAACTGCTTAGGTTGTTTGAAAGAAAAATGAGAAAATTTGTGTTCTAGAAAGCCACTGGTGGTAATGAATTTTCTTAAATGAATTTGGGGTAGTAATAGCAAAATTTTCAGGACAGACATTATTTTTTTTTAATGAGGTCTATAGAAACTTTGAGGTTTGTGGGGTTTTTTTGGGGAGGAGGGCACATGGTACCAGGGATTCAATTTAGGAGCACTCAACAATTGAGCAACATCCCCAGCCGTATTTTGTATTTTATTCAGAGGCAGGATCTCATTGAGTTGCTTAGTTCCTCATTTTTGCTGAGGCTGGCTTTGAATTCTTGATCCTCCTACCTTAGCCTCCAGAGCCCAAGCCACTGGGATTATAGGTGAACACCACTGTTTTTGGAAGCCTTGGATTTTTTTCAAAAGGAAAATGCAATTCAAAGAACTAGACAGGATTAAACATTATTAAGAGTAGCTTTTGAAAGCATTGCTTCTACAGCTCTGCAGCCTGGATTTCAATTATAACATCCCCATTCATGAGTTTGAGACCTCAGTTACATAAACCATTTTCCCTAATTGCTCTTATTTATAAAATGAGAACAAAGAAATAATTGTCTTTCATTGCCTGGGGCATGCTCTCACCAATCCAATTTTAAAGCAAAAACAAAACATGGGGCAGAGGGGTAATAACAGCTATGTTTTATAAGATGAAGCAAAAATCTTAGATGATTTTGAAGAAAGCCTATAAATTGAGTTTCTTTCTTTCTTTTTTTTTTCTTAAGCTGGACCCAAGGGGAGAAAAACATAAAGAGGAAAAAATAAATAAAATGAATGTGAGCAAGTATAAATAGGCTGAAGCCCAGGACCAAGCCAAAATATGTAGTAATAAAAGCATGAAAAGTAAGTAAAGTGAATGACTATCTAGAAGGAGATTTAAAGTAAGCATCACTATCTATACAGCATAACTTCAGCTTTTATATAATATAAGGAATGCATTTATACTGGATGGATTTCCAGATTGCTGAAGCTAGAGGAAATACATGAATTCACCCTAATATTTTAATTAATTTTTGTAAATGAATTTTATTGGTGTATTTTAATTATATATAACAGTGGGATTCATTATGCCATATTCAAACATGCAAATACTTTGATCAATCTCATTCCCCAGTATCTTCCCTTTTCCTCTCCCTCTGCTTGTTCTATTCTAATAATCTCCATTATTATTATTATTATTATTATTATTATTATTATTATTATTTTAAGCAGCTATATATTGATACACATATATACTGCTGGTTAAAATAATAATTATTATATAATAAATAATATATGTATAGGGATTAACTGTGGTATTCATACATAAACATAGCATACTTTGGTAGGTAGCAATTTCTCTTACCCCATCCTCCTCCTTCCCTGTCAATTCCTTTTTATGTTCTATTTGTCTTCCTTCTCTTTCAATTAGATCCTTTTTAAAAAAAATTCTTTTACTTTTTCTCTCTCTGTAGCCATCCACTTTTAAGACAAAACATTTGACTTTTGGCTTTCTGGGTCTGGCTTATTTCATTTAACATGTTATTGTGTATAGGTCAGAAATGGTGAATTTATATCTAGAGAAGGAATCAATTTTTAATTTTTTTCTGTTCATTTCTTCATACATGAAAGATTACTATAGAGTCTTTTGCATCCCTATACTAATTTAGGGGGTTCACATAGGAAGGGATGAACAGAAAAAATGTAAAATGAATCCCTGTTATAGATAGAAATATATCTTTTTAGGAAGGTGGTGATGATAAAGTCCAGCTCTGGTGACCAGTGATCTTAAAGATCATTATTATATTTATTTAACAAACTGATCACTTCTATGTATGTAAATGAAGTCTTTTCCCCTAGCACATGCTCCCTTCAAAGCAATGTATAAAGATTCAATCAAGCTATTTTAGGGCTGGGAGTCTGTGGAAGTATCAGTTTCTAAGCTTATTTGCTAAAAGCACTTTCTCCAGATGCACTGTACTGGAGCCCCTAATTGCTGTTATGGTTTGGATAGGAAAGGTTCCCCAGACTCATGTCTTGAAGTCTTGTCCCATTGCAGCAATGTTCAGTGATGAGGCTTCTAAAATGATTGAATCATGTGGGCTCAAGCCTCATCAATAGATTAATCCATCTGATGGATGAATAATAAGAGTGGATTACAGGGAGATGGCGGAAACTCTATAAGGTGGGGGCTAGGTGGTTGGTGAAATCCAGTCACTGGGAATATGCCTCAGACAGCTGTAATTTTTCTCAACCTTCTTCTTCATTCTCCTCCTTCTCTTTCTCTTTCTCCTCTTCCTCTTCTTCTCTCCTTTTTCTCCTCCTCCTCTTTCTCCTCTTTCTTTCTTCTTCCTTCTTCTTTCTACTATGCTTCCTGGCTGCTGTGAGCTGAACAGCTCTGTTCTGTTACACCCTTCTGCCATGATATTCTATCTTGCCTTAGGTCAAAGATGATTGAAACCTTTGAAAGTGTGAGACAGAAAAAATATTTTCTCCTTTAAGTTTTTTTTTTTCCTCAGATATTTGTCATAGCAATGAAAAGCTGACTAACACACTTGTCCATTGGGTAAATATGGTAAAAGAACTAGAACAGTGAGAGAGAGCCTTCCCTAACTATTAGACAGGATCCAGAACTTTGGGCAGAGCTTTGATAGGCAGTTGGTGACTTTGGCTTCATTATGTACTGTACACTCACTGCACAACTTCTATGCTGAGCTTCAGGGATGGGAGGCGGGGGAGGTGGAGAAGTGGAGGGCAGTAGATAGGAAAATCAATTGTAGAAGTGGAGTGACTCAATATAGTGACTGCAAGGAACTTTTTTCAAATAGAGCCTTTGCACCACAGATAGAGGAACAAGTCTAAAGAAATACATGAAACAGTCTGCCCGAACTCACCAATGCTCTGACTCTAGATCTGACTCTAGATCAGCTGACTCTAGATCTCCAAACTTTCTGATCCTGAGAATATAACCTGACAAATGCTCTATATCATTAAAGAAATTTCTTGATGGAGAAACTCAATGGCATAAATAAGAAGGAAATGCAAATAAGAAAAAAAAACATGTTTTTTCACAGTATAAATTCTTCTTCTAGTGCCTTATACATTTTTCTACTCTACTTCTTCCCAGGTCACAGAAATTCTTTCCTAGTCAGTGATTAGTATAGTTGCTGAAACATATTTTAGTTGAATTATATACTTCTTTTTTTCTTTGGTAAGAAAATTGCCTCCTCTCTTGTACCTCAAGTTTTAGTCCCCTTAAAAAAAATGTTGCTCAAAATTATTTGCTTGTTTGAGTGGTTGTGAGAATTAAATGTTACAATTCGTGTGGTGTACATTATAAATGGACAGTAATAATCAAGCAAAACAGTAATGGTGATGGTGATGGTAGTGGTGGAAGTATTGGTAACAACAATAATAGTAGCACTAAGAAAAACAGGACTTGCAATGGAATTACTACGACTGAAAGAGTGAAATTCACAGAAAGGTGAGATTTTTTTTTCTATTTTGTAAAATAACATTTGCTAAACAGTAGTTGAAAAATCATGAATCTGTATTAGACCAAGAAGAATAGTTAAATAATAGGAGTTATATGTACTTAAATGTATCATTCTTATGTATACATGAATTACATTTGCAAACGCTGACAATAATACGGAGGCTTGAAGTTATTCCTATAACAATTTATATTACAAGTAAAAAAATGTACCGATGCATCATGTTGTCATGGTTTTATTCATTTTGTAACCTGGAGCTATTTTCTCTGGAGTAGATGTTTCTCAATATATTTATTTTTATCTTTCATGATGTATTAGTAAAAAGTTTGAAACCAAACGAAGAATGGCATTGATGTTTAGTGTAGCTTGTGATATGATAACCATTGTGAAATTTAAGGTTGTGAATTTCAATGTAATGTTGAGCAACAAAGTTTCTATTCAGATGATTTTTCTGAAAAAAATTATATTAGCAAAACAAACAAAACACAGAAAATTATAAGAATCTATTAGATTTTTTAAAACCCATGGATAGTTACATATTTCACCCCGTTTTCACACTTACAATGGCAAATTATTTTTCAAAGGTGCAAAAATAGTTGCTTTGGAATTCTATTGTAAACTGAAAGGCAAGTGCTAGGAAATTGCACCTCTGGTATACAATATTAAAATATATTTTAATAGTGAGTATTTATACAATGGATTTTATTGGCAAAATTCTTCTGAAGCATTTAGAGGTTGACACATCAGTTAATGTTCTCTCCATACTAGCCATTGTTGTCTACATACCATTTGATGAATTCTATTTAGACAAGTTTATAATGAGGTGTGAACTTTATCCTGAGGTATCATTTAATTCTTTACTTGAATGCTTTCAATCTAATAAAATGATAACTAGAAGTATATCATTATACTTGTTTTTAGTTATGTGAGAAGTCTTTTGCTCACTGAAGCTGCAAAACAATAAATAATCTACTGGTAAATTAAGGGTAAAAATACCAGTCAGTGCAAAAATAAATATATAGAGGCATTTCTAATAGGGTCATTCTTTCCTATGTAAAAACAGTATCAGAAATGTTTAACACCTGCCAAAAGATGTGTAAATATCCAAGACACAGATTATTATTAGACACAGATGTCATACTCGCTTCCTGACTGGACAAGACATCAGGTGTGCTTGCTATAAATGAAACACCACCATTTCCATTGCTAGTATGCATGGAGGTTTTTTTTTCCTGTTTCATTTTATTTTGCTGGAGGACAGAAGAGAGGAATGCTGGTGAATGGGTCACTGGCCCAGAAACAAAGAGTGTGAGTTTTAAAAGTATGTTCTCCCCACATGGGTTTGAACTCTTTTTTTTAGAAGCACAAAGGTCAGGAGCCAAGAAAGCCATTTATTTTTGTGAGATATTTTGAGAGACTACACTGAGAGCAGGTTTTTTTTTCAGATAGAAGGATGTGGCAGTTGGTGAGGAGACAAATCTGCTAATGTCTGTATTTTGAATTAAAATGTTCTGGCACTGAAATACAGAACACTTTTGTATTGAATTCTGGACATCTCAGTGCCCTCAATTCCCTTCTGTTGAAAGGGTATAATGATAATTATAACACTTTGTTTTTAGTGTTTTGCTAAGTATTAAAATAGAGCATTCTAGATAAAATGCTTAAAGGAGTGTCGGGCCAATTGTATCCACTCAGTAAAAGTCTAATAATATTTTATCCTGTTGTTATTTTTTATTGAACTTAGACCTGTGAAAATGCTTGAACTTCACCAAAATGTTTATATGTATATATATAATATATATTAAAAATCTATTATAAAATGTATAAGACTGAGTGGGCTCTAGTAATTTATTGATGCAGACTGAATACAATGGGTGTAAAATAGACAGTTTTGTATTTGCTTATTGTCTGATCAATACATGTGAAGATTCTCTGAGGTGTTCAGAAAATCTCTTTTTTCTTTATTTTCAAATGTGCTATTTCTGGTTAATTGTTCTTGATCCTGTCTCAACAGGAGAAAAAAAAATAGCAACACTGACATTTCAAAGCCATGGGTATTTTGAACATGTTTATGTTGAAAATATATAGATCTTCTGGCCTCCACAGTTTCCTAATATCATTTATTTAATTCAGATTACATCACTATCCATGATGCTACCTCATACACGGATGTTGTACCCATGAATTTTGCCTCCAATGATGCTCTCAAAGTGATTACTGGCCTTCCTTGATAATAAATACAAATGCAATTTTACCTAGTGTTTCAAAGGTTTTAGTCCACGTTTGAGTGGTTCCTGCTTTCAGTCTGAGGTAAAGCAGGAGATCATGGCAATGGGAGTGTGTATCAGAGAAGGCTGCTTACCTCTTATCTGCCAGGAAGGAGAGAGAAAGATGAGGGGACCAGGGATAAAACAGTCTTTAAGAGCATCCCCCAAGAACCTACTTCTCCAATTAGACCCCTGGCTACTAAGTTTGTATCATCTCCTAATACTTAATTATATTATGAATCCATCCATGGTTTAATCTATTGATAAGAGTAGAAAGAATCCTCATGATCCAATTCCCTTCCCAAGACACCACCTCTGAACATTGTTACCTTGGAGGCCACTCTTTCAACAGATGAGATATTGGGAAACATTTTAGATTAAATCATAACAAATATAGTATGCAGAGTTGTTTGTAATTTGTTTTTTGGTCAGGTTACACAAGTGTAATTAGTGTTATTGCTGTTTAGAGATGACACTTTCTTCTACTCCCAGTTTCTACTTACTGCCTTTGTTCAGGCTCTCTCAATAATCAAATGCTAACTTTTTCTGTTATGAATTCCAGTAACTTTATTGTATCACATTTAAGGTATGTGATATATACTTCCTCTGATATAGCACTTCATCAAAATATTTTAGCTCATGAGGAATGTTAAATTTTAGGACATCGTTTATCAACTATGTATTTTCCATAACGTATTTTCTTACATGTATCAGTTATTCAGTAAATGTTCATGGAACTACAAATCATGGTTTACTCCCCCCACTATTAAATAATGTTAATAATCGAGTTATCTCATTTCTTCATCCGCTCCTGTAAGTACTGAGATAGACCATGATCACACTTTATCTGTAGGCCAGCAGACTATAATACATAGACCAGATGCCTCTGTACTTTTCTGTGAGACTCTCAATATGTCTCCTCTTTCCCCTGAGCAATTTCACAATTAGCAGTTTATCCATTTAGTTTCTGATTTTAATCCACATTAAATTGTAATTAATTTCACTTTGAACTCTTATTAGCTCTTGAGACATTGCCAGTAATAAATCTGAAAGCAAAGTGTGATACAAAAAGTAAGAATAAAATTTTGGTAACTATAATCCAGAGGAAAGGAGAAACATATTTGTGTAATATGAATACTGAAGGTGTTGAGTCTAAATTTTGGCAACAATTTTAAAGACCATTATTTCAAGCTGACTACATAGAGGGCTTTCTTTGCCTTCCCTTTAACTCTGTAATCTTTAATCCCAAATATTTTTATGAATCTGAATAGTGAGAAAATTAATAAAGAGGCTTATAATTTAGTGTCCATAATTATGAGTTTTAATTTAAATATTGAATAAAAAGAAAAGAATTTTCATCCCTTAAATAATGAAATGTAAATTGTAAATCCATGGTTGAGATAAGTGGCAGATAATTTCTTTTTAACATAAACTCTATTCTCTTTACATACAAATCAGATTGTCACATCAATTAATTTGTTGATCAAGCTTTAAAGCACTTGGTATGGTTCATTAATTGTGTGTGTGTGTGTGTATGTGTGTGTGTGTGTGTGTGTGTGTGATTTTCACTGCTGTGACAAACACCTGAGAAAAATCACTTAGAGGAATAAATATTTATTTTGGTTCATGGTTTCAGAAGTTTCAGTTTATTACTGCTAGTTTGGTTGCTATGGGCCTGAGATATGGCAGAACATCATGGTGGAAGGGCCTGAAAGAGGAATGCTGTTCAGCTCAAGGCAGTCAGGAAGCATGAGTGGGTGGGCCACAAGAAATACCTTTCCATGGCAAATGCCTGGTGATTGCTTCCCTAATAGTTTCTACTTCCTACAGTTTCCATCACCTCCTACAAGGCCATTCAACTCACAATGGATTAATCTATTGATCAAGTAGGACCTCTCATGATTCAATCACTTCCATAAAGTTCCATCTCTGAACATTGCCGCTAATTAGGGACCAAGTCTTCAACACATGAGACTTTGGGGGACATTTCATATCCAAAGTATAATAACCTCAAGGTTTAGAAAAGTATGATGAACAAACAAGACAGAAAACAAATTAGTGGTTGGCAGGGGTTGGAAATTGAGAGACATTAGGAGTGGTTACATATAGATAAAGTGTGATGAGACATTTTTGATCTACATATATGTGGTGATTACAGAATACTATGAATGTATTCAGTGTCACTGAGCCATTATTAAAATGTTTTATATTATGTCATGTGAATTTTGCCTAAATAAAATTTTCTTTTTTCTTTTTTCTGGTTATTTTTAGTTATACAGAACAGTTGGATCCATCTTGACATAATTGTAAAAGCATGGAGTATATCTTGTTCTAATCGAGTCCCCAGTAACTTCTCTTCCCCCGTTCCCTGCTCTCTTCCCTGTACTCCACTCATCTTTCTGCCATTTACCCATAGCTACATTTTAATTAATTTCTTGTGCATATACAGGATGATGAGGTTCACTATTGTGTATTTATATATGTACATAGGTATGTTATGTCAGATTAATTCTACTGTCTGTCCTTATCCCAGCCCTCCCCCTTCCTTTCATTCCCCTTAGTTTACTTCATTGAACAACTTCTATTCTCTATTTACTCACCCCCACCTCAAAAGCTGTATTATAGGACTCCATGCCCAAAATTTTTGAAATAATTATTATTATCATTCACAGATGTATGGCTTCCAGTTCAATCATATAAGGCTATTATTTCAATATATTCTTTTCAAATTTGATCTTATTTTTCTACTTTTCCAATTACTGGTAGTTCCATCAATTCTTCTCCTTTCTCATAATTTGCATTTTCTTTTTGTTTTCCCTGTCACATTACATTAGTCATAATGTACTCTGTGCCCAATTTTTCTTGTTGATCTCAGTGAGGTAAAATTTATTCTATCCTTACCCCAAGTTTCACAGTTGAGAAATGAGTGCCACATTTTAATTTATTTTTCTTTTGGTACATCTAATAATGGCCTTCAAATGTCCCCATGTTCTTATCTCCAGAATTGGTGAATATGTTTCTTTACCTGGCCAAAGGGACCACAAAAATGTATTTAAATGAATGACTTCGAAAGAAGGAGATTTTCCGGGGTGGTCTGGGTGGACCCAATCTAACTCAGTCCTTAAAATTCTATACACCTCCCAACTGTGATAAAAGGAACATGGGCAATGTTCAGGAAGATGCAGTACTACTGGCTTTCAAGATCGAGAAAGAGATCTAGAGTCAATAAATAAAGACCATGTGTCTACAGAAACTGGAAGATGGAAGAAAATAAATTTTCCCATAGATCTGTTTAGAAAAGAATAGAGCCTTGATAACACTTTGATTTTTGTTCAGTAAGAATTATGCCAAATTTTCATCCTACCTAATTGCAAAGTAATGTTTTCTATTATATTAAGTGACTAAGTTTCTGGTAATTTATCATGCCACTAATAGGAAACTGATACATTTTCCTCATTAAATGATTTTGGGGAACTATCTCCTTTTCTTGCAAATCTAGGTTTTCATACTTTTTTTTTAAGCTTGTTATGATTCATTATATTTTTTGGATAGTAACAATAAACTTATAAGCAGTTCCTCTTTATTTTTAAAGTCACTTCACTTTAATTCATTTTCCACACTGAGGAAAGCACTGTCATAAGGAGAGACAAATCTAAATATCAATTACTACTAACGCTGTCAATCATTATTAGAACCCACAGAATAAAGTTCGTTCTGTTTGTGTTTCATCAGGCCTCTCATGGTCTAGTTTCTGTCTCACTCCATTCATCCTTTGATGATTTATGTCCCAACTATACATAATGTTTTTGCAAAACATTGTATTTTCTTTTGTTTTCTCATATATAGCATCTCTACCTAGTCAATATGTTTATTATTTATCTGTAAATAATTTATCTGTAACATAAATGCAACATATTTTTGAAAGTCTTTTCTGAATCCTTATATTAGATTTCTCATCAATACAACTCTTATTCCCAAAGAAAACCTTTTGATAATGTCATAGTAGCATATTGTGGTTTAGTGTTGATATGAAAATAACCTTAGTTATTAGATGTGCAAAGTAATATGTAAGTCAATGAATAAATATAAATATGTATTTTACCAACATGTATCCTTATAGTATGTATATGTGTTTTAATTCTTAGTTAATGAATTTTAAAAATTTATAACTCTAAATTCATAATTTATATGTGTTATAGAATATTTTAATCAAAATCCTAATTCTATAGAAAAAGAAATGCTTACTGAATTATATAATTAATGTACTAAAAATGTATAAATTATTCTTTTATGGCTAGCACATTGCATACAAAATAATATTATATCTCATGGTTCCTGTCTAAATTACAGTTATATTCCCTAGGAGGAATTAACCAGATTTTAGAAGTTTGATTTGAAAATCCAAACCTATTAAATGACACAGAATGTCTCAGCATGTCATACAGTAATGCAATTATCACTGACATTAATTATTGCATTCTAAATTGCCCTTTTAATCATGTCTTAAAAGAGAAAATTATGATTACTTTCTGCTCTTTATCTTCTCATTCTATTTGAAGAAACAGTGTCCAGGTCCAAAGAAATAGTTAAAATAAAGCCATCAATAATATTTTTAAAGTTCTCCAAAAAAACTGTATAAATATTTAAAATGTTTAATACATTAGTCATTTCTTAACACTGGTGTTAGTTGATTATTTTATTTTATCCATTCAAAAGCCATTAGACAATATTATCTTAATTTGAAAAAGTTGAAAATATAATCAATATGATTAGGGACTAAATAATTTATATAATGATTTGTAATGGAAAAAAAAAGTAGAAATAGAAACTAAATTTTTGCTAATGAAAAGAGCCACTTAGCCATTCAGTAACTTACCATGTACTATAATATCCAAATACAGTAGATTCCAAGTAAATTTGTTCCAATTTGGGTTGTTCAAGCACAAGATGTTTGCTTTTGAGTACATCTTAATTCATATGGGATATTTCTTATTAATTTATAAAATGATGCTAATATTCATTTTGCCTTCCTAGGTTTCATAATTATGAGAATAAATCGAATGAGATAGAACATTGTAAAATTCTAAAATTATAACAATTTGAGATTTTTACTAAAATGAAAAAATATTAGTTATGACCAGGGTAAATATTTATTAATGGTAAATGGATAAATTAAATTATTTGCAGTAAGGAATGTTCCAATCTAAAATTTTTCTTTAAATAGTCATCAAATTTTAAAAATATCTCCTAATTTATGGTAAATATATTCTGCCATTTTCAAACTGTAACATATTAAACTACTAAAACTAGATTGCATTATGTGTCAGACATTATTGTATGACATTGTTATCCATTTTATTTGTACTAAATGAAGAGTAATAATTTGAATCAATTATAAAGACAAGAATCTTGCTTGGAAGAAGATTATAGTAAAGGAAAAATTTCAGCTCTTTCTTCAATTACAATCTGATTGGTTATAAAGTTTTACTTGTTTTTTTTACAAAGCTTGCAATGAAATACAAAGATCTAAAAAAAATGCTATTTGATTTTCCAGGTATGCAGTAGGCATCATATAATTTTATATATACTACAATCCTAATGAAACTTAATTGTAAGTGGTCAGAGGATTTATCAGGTTGCACACACAGCTATGACATTAAAAAGATTCAAGTTTATGGAATTATTTAATTTGACAGCTGACAAATTCTGTAGCTCCAATGTAAACTGTAGACCTGTGGTCTAATTAGAGAACCTATTTGCCTAAGAGGCAAAAGATGTGTAATTGGGTCCAGTTTCTCGACATTTATTTACAGACTTTCAGTTATGGATAAAACTTTAAGTCTTGGATTCCTGTGAATTAGAAAATTAAAACCTCCTCTATTGACTTACAAAGCTTGACAAAATGACTAATTTATCAACTATTTAGAAATCTATATTTCTAGTTCTGAATAATGGAAAAGTAAAATAGTAAAGCAAATAATTCATTGAACCTAATGAGTGATTAAAAGATACACATACTAATTTTATTATTTTTAATTAATTAATTATTTTTCTGGTACTGGGGATTGAACCCAGTGGCATTTAACCACTAAGCCACATTCCCATCCATCCATATATATATATATATATATATATATATATATATATATATATATATATATATATTATATATTTATTTATTTTGAAACTTTGAAACAGGGTCTTGCTAACATGCTGAGGCTGGCTTGTAACTTGTGATTCTCCTGCCTCAGTCCTTGAGTCTCTGGAATTATAGGTGTGCACTGCCACATCCTGCTTATTCATTCTAAATAAATTGTAAATGATATCCAAGGATCAAATTAATGACAATTAAATTGAGACACTTTCAAATGTAATAAAATATAAGCTGTATATATAAGAATCTATAAAATATCAAGGATAAAAAACATTAGATAATATTGTATTAAAAGAAAAATATAACACTTAAAGGAATTGGTGGAACAAGTCATGCAAATAGTTTTGTTTTTTCCAGACAGAAGAAATAGAAAAGTCAAGGCAGCAAAAGTGGGCTTCTATTTGATATGTTCAAGAAAGAGAAGGAGTCGTCTTGTTAGAGAGGGAGAAAAAAGAAGATGAAGTCAGTCTGGTTTGGGGCCAGATCATTTAGAGAAAGACTGTAAAGTTAGGGGTGTTAATAGAGTAATGACATATATTCCAAGTTGTCCCCTTTCTAAAGAGAGTGTGAAAGGAGTTGTTCACAGGCTTTTATATAAGGACGAAGCTGATCAATATAAGGAGGGTATTGTGATAGGTGTAAGAGACAATGGGTTTTGATGAAAGCATTTGCCAATTAAATCATATCTTATGGTCATGCTTTGAATAAATATTGAAGTTATAACCCATAGAATTTGCTTGAAGATAGAAAATAGCAAGCACATTTAAAATACAGAAAACTTATTTCAAGGTTTTTGTTGTTGTTATAGCTTTGTTTCATTTGCTGCCCTAATTAGCAATGATATGACATTTATAAAGATGTAGATAATTGCAGCAATAGTCAGTGTAGTATATGGAAGTTTGATGATTTTGGATGTTAATTTTGAAATGACTAGTAGACATCTAAGATGAAGATGTCAATTAGTCTGTTTGTTATACATGATTTGCATTCAGAGCATGTGTCTGGCCTGGGTTAGAGATTTAAACTTGTGATAGTTACCATTATGGATAATATCTAAGCCCTAAGATTACTTGGACATGTAAAGACTAGAGTTTTCAGGACTGAAATCTGAATTCCTGAAAATTTAGAGGTCACATGGAAAAGTGAACTGAGAGAGCAGTATCATGGAAGTCAATTTCCATACAAGCAATAAATGATAACTACATGCAAAAATATTTTTGACAGTGTGATAAAATTAGTGTGATAAAAATAAACAAACCGTTTATAGAAATGTTTGTTTGGATCCATCCTGCTAAAACATTTATAAACATAAAACCTCATTTAGGCCCATTTAATTGGTTTAGCAGTTACAGAAATTGAACATGAACTCACTTAGAAAAAGAGAAAATTCCACAGAAATATTGAATCACCAAAGTATAAAGACTAATATAAACTTTAATAACAAAAACCTCACTAGAACCAAGGACTTGAAAGCCATCACATCTACACCTGTGCTTTTTCTCCACCCGTGTGCTTCATTCTCTGTCTCTCTCACTTCCAGCTGATTTCTCAGGAGACCACACTTGAAGGTTCATACATCTCAAACCCTCCTCTAATAATAGCTACTCCCTTAAAGCTTGAATATGTCAAAAACTCCCAGGGAAATTCTCTGTATGGCTTAAGCCCTTTCCTGAACTAATCATATGGAATCAGGAGAAAACACAGCAGTTTTCATTATAAACAAAAGCATGAGGAGGGGAAAATACAAATTTTCTGAAAGAAAATGAAAGAGGTAGTGCTATTTTCAGAAAAGATAGTAAGCATTGGGGCAGGGAGAGAAAGAGTTTCCAGTAAATTTTGGGGACCATTTTCTTGTATATGAAAACCTCACAATCAAACCACTATGTCTCCAGGTTCCCTTGTTTTAAATTGTGAGAAAGGGTTTCATTAAGTTGCCTAGGTTGGGTTTGAACTTGCAATACTCCTGTTTTAGCCTCCAGAGTCACTAGAATGACAGGTGTGCACCACCATTCCCAGCTAGTGTAAAATTATAATTAAATTGATGGAATTTGGACTTCTTAGAAAATTGTGTTTTCTTCAATTTAAGCACAATTTTAACCCAATTTATTGAAGACAACACCAAAATTTGCATTATCATTGAAATCAGTCTTTTGAGGTTTCCTGTCAGGATCTATGAGAAAATACAACTTGGTAGCAACACCTCCATTTCTACAGGATTTCATTCAGGGGCTTTGGATTGATACACTTTTAATTGATTTTTATGAAGATAAGTTGATAGCAAACTAATTTTGTATTTTAGAGTGGTGTTCTTTTAAAATAAATGAAGCACCATGTCCCTCCAAACACACATGTACCAAGTATATCTAATTGCAGGAAAAAACTGTCTCTCATAATACTCATTTAATAAATGAAGTATAAATTTGATTATGAGCTACAAAGTGCATCCTTAGCACGTAAGTTATGATAGTAAAAATAAAATTCTTTATACTCTTTAAGTTTTAAAAATATCCATGTATATATTTACAAAAATAATTGCCCATTGATTTTTTTAGAATCAACTCTTTAAGCTCTTTCTGTGACAGTTGATAGCATTTTTGCCTGTCAAAGTTATTTTAGATTATAGAGAAAAATATATAACATTTTTCTCATTCATTTAATATATCTTGATTTTGGTTTCTCGGTTTCCTGTGGAGCTTAATTTTGTATTATATCAACTCAATCTTATCTGAGCACAACATTGGATGTTTAAAATCTTACCTATAATAACCCCACATCATATTTCAAGAGCTATTAAACTAAATTAGGGTGCTCATCTCATACATTTAAGTATTGTATATATTCTCCCCCAACTACTTCAAGATATTCTTAATGAAATAAAATTCAAAAACATATTTAAATCTTTTTACTAAGCACAAATGCAAACAGTTTAGAGTTCTAGCATTGATACATCTTCATCTTTAGACTGTTTTCCAGGAATGCTCTACTAGCATATGTTTCTAATCAAAGTTACATATAGATAGAAAATTTTCTTTTCCTCAAATATTGTCAATTGTATTTGTTTTGCATTTGAAATTATCTGAATTTCATGTCAATAAGCAATATGAATGAGAAAGCTAATATATGCCTAAAATGCTTCTCATTTTCTCTTAAGCTTGCAGACCAAAGGTTGAAGTGTTCAGTAAAAATTTTTTAAAAAATCAAAATTACAAACAAGACTAAACATTTTTCTGATGTTTTCTTTTCTTCTTTTTCTTTCCCAAAAGTATTCAGGGAAAAAGAACAGGTAAACTGTTGAGTTGCTGAATAAAGATAATGATTTATTTCTTTTCACAAAGCATTACAGAAATAGGATATGTTGTTATATTTATATTTTTAAGTATTGAAATTTATCTATTTGTTACATTCTACAGAGTAATGAATTGCATGTACTTCTAGTTAAAAAATTTAAGTTTACTGCTGATGATAAGTTATATAGAGGTATCAGTCTTGCATTTATCCAACTTTCCACAATTAAGATAAAAATTTTGTCATGAGTTAGTGAAGTAAATTTTTTGTACATATGAGGAGAAAGAAGAAAATGAAAAATATCTGTGGTGATGAAATAGAAATATAATTTATTGTCCATAGAAAGCTAGAGGACAGACTGCAGAACAAAAATAACCTCTGTGATTCTGACAATGCCAGGTGCAAGCTACCTAAAATAGACTTATTTCTCCTTTCACTTGCTAACATTTTGTTTGGAACTGAAACTTTGAATGCACATCCAATGGTCCTTCCCAAGTCATCAGAGGCCAAGGTTTTTCTTTCCTATTCACTTCACTACAGAGATGATATTTCTCTCTCTACAAAGTTGTAGATCTGGGTTTCTGGTTTCACAGAAATAATTTTTCCAAGTATGCCCCATTCACTCCATCTGTATTTTGATTTCTGAGTTTCCAAAATACATTAAATGAATGAGAAAAAAAAATATATTTTTTTCTGTATTTCTACTGTTCCAAATTCTGGAAGACAAGAAAGCAACAGAAGACATTCAAATGATTCCTAGAGGACAGGAGAGCACATTTTAAAAAAATTCCACTTTTACAATTTTTGTATTCTTAGATTAACTTACTCTGTCTCAGTTTTGTAAAGTATAATAAATTATAAAATGGTTTTCTTTATAGTTTAAATTTCTTCTTGAATCCAATAAAATATACTGACTTACTAGGTGAAAAATTTTCTTGCCATCTCTGATAAGCTAAGGAAAAATTGAAATCTAATGAAGTCCTTCTCAAAGGCCCTGAGTAAAGTTGCATTTTCAGTTGTTGATTCTCTTTCTTGTTTCTGGTGAAAAATGAAAAAAATAAATTCATCCTACATCCTGTTTCTTTGTTAATTTTTCCTCATTAATGAATGTGGCATGGCAACTTGTACAGTGGGCATGACCACGTAAAGACCCTTGTGAGGCACTGATTTTTCTGCTTTTCCTGTTTTATAAGCCCTAAACCTCTTCGGAGAATGATGAGACCTTCATTTTGTTCAGTAGTGACCTAGCTGCAGAATCACTGATTAATCAATATTGGAGCATGCCAAGTTCTTACTGAAGACACATAAGGCCTGCTTCACAGTCCCAGAATATCAGACATAAACATGACATGAAGAATATATATCAATTGATCTGACCTTAAAGTCCCAAACACAAAAGTCTATATCTCTTTATGTAAAGAAAAGCTCTATGTGTCCTTTCTTTTCTTCCCAGTTATTCCTACACCCTCTTCAGAATTGCTAGTGACATGAATCCTGATTGCAGGATAGTCTAACCCATTAGGTGCATCCAACAGAAATGACTGCAAGGCAGGCACTAGTTGCCACATGCTGGAAGCTCTGATTAATCCAATCCTGTCTCAGTCTTAGCACACACATCTAAGGGTGAGATGAGCATCAGAGATCTTATGATGCATACCTAAAAATGAAATCGAACTTCTGTCAATGTCAGATTTTCCATAAGTCATATCAAAGAGAAAAATTCTTAATTACTCTGTAGCCCTCAGTTTTTCAGGGAAATGACCTATAATAAAATAAAAGTATTTTAGACCAGAGAAAAGTATCTCAATTTGGAATGACACTTAAACAACACACCTTAGCTAATACAATTTCAGATTGCAAATTCTCACACCTAGAGATCCTTATCCATTGTGCCTATGGAGCCCAGAAATCTGCCTTTTAGAAAACATCACCAAGTGACATTTTGTAGATGACCTGTGCACAAGATCTTGTAGAACATGATATTATAGAAATGTATCACATCTAGGCTATCATGCCCTTGCTTTTTATAGATAATCAGAAATTCCGAGTCTTGCAAATACTCTGCAGTTGTTGAGTGATATGAACAACAAAGTTGTACAGTCAGTTGATCTCTAAATAGATCCTTCTTAGGATAAAAATTCTGTCCTGATGGAGCTGATCCAGTTCTTAGTAATTAAATCAAATCCTATTCTTTAAATTTTAAAGTAATTAATGAGCTAGTTATTATGCTGAGAGTTGAATTTATTAATAGGTCAATCAAGAGGGCATGCTTCTTATCTTTAGTTTCTAAGGAACCAGTGTTTCTGTGTTGGTTACAAAAGACAAAGAGACGGTCTTGCCTTCAAGAAGTTTACACTCTATTGGAAAAGATATAGGTAAGATCCTCTTGGGCTTTGCTTGTTCAACTATTTTTAATGTGCTTTCTAGAATCTTATAAGCACACTAATAAATAATTTTTGTAGAAAAAAAAAGAATGTGAAATATAAGTTGATTTTCCTTAAACTAGAGAATAAAGTTCTCATGACTGTTTAGGTGCTTATAGGAAATGTAAGTTGATCATAAAATTTAAAAAACAGAATTGGAACTTCTGTGAGACAATGTGCTCAGCTGTGCATTAAGCCATGGGTTTTCGTGCTTTCACACTGCTCTGAGTTGCAGAGCTCTGATGAGTGATGTATTAGGATCATGGACCTAGTTTACTACTACTTTGGTTTCAAATGCTAACTGTTTCTAGTACCTTCTCTTGCCCCAATAAACTTGGTTAAATCTAGCTCATCCCAGGGTTTTGTTGTTGTCATTTCTGCATAAGCTCAAGTAAGGTTGGAGCAGTAGCTTAACAAAATGTAACATGGAAAAGTATTCCTACTTTTAGTAAGAGTCAAATTTAACGAGGTCCTCCTATAATTACCATGGAAGACCAAGTTTTCTAGGTATTAAACTAAAACTAACCTGAAGTACTAATAACCACATGAAATAATTAGATTGTAAAGATGAAATCATAATTCCAATCAAATTGAGGAAGACAGCAGATTTAAGAAAAGACAATAGCACATTTAGTGCTATTGTTTATTTTTCTAGAGCTTAATTCTGAACTTTCACTTGTTATTAAAATTTTCACTCAAACTGCTCAACCTTTGATGAGGAATATTACTTTCATTTAGATCCTTGCATAACTTTTGAAATGTTAAATAACAAAATTGCTGCTATTGTAGAAAATCTCATAGGCTAATACGATAGAGAAAAGTCTTTTTTTTTTTTAAACTTCCCCAAGTAACTTCCAAAGATAGTAGAGTTTATAACAGCTCTTTAATATTATAATCAGGAGTGGGAAAAAATAGAAAACTATATAATAAGGAGACATAGTCAAGTAGCCATATTGTCCCAATTGTTACCTTGTGTTGACCTGAAAAAGGATGGTTAAGAAAAAATAAAACACACACTGAGGTCCTCAGGTATATATAGTGTAGTTAAAAATTATGTTTTATACTGTGAAGCTTAGTCCACGTAGAGATTGAAAAAAAAAAGAGAAATCTGGTCCTTTTGTCTATTGAAAACTGCAGCCATATCATCTGCAGAGACATGCTGTAAATCAAAAATATGGGAGAAAGAACTTCATGTGGCCGTTGGGAAAAAATGCCCCCAGCCTTTGAGAAAATTAATATTAACATTTGTGAAACAAATAGATTCTATGCACAATACACATTTATAATATGGATTTAAAATTGAAAGTCAAGCAAATTCACAGTAATTTTATTAGTAATAAAACTTTATTGTTCAAAGTTTTGATATTACATAATTATTTATTCAGCAAGTTAGTAACTAGAATCCTGATGATATTAGTTTCTCAGTTTGGATTATTATGAGACCATTATATTAATAAATATGAAACATTTTAAGGGGTAAAATTTTTATCACAGAATATGTGAGTTTACTTACATTTTTGTCATTTTCATATATTCTAAACTAGAGTTGTGGCTTGGCATCTCACCAGCAATGAAGGAAATCTAATTGAATTTGAGTGGTAGAGAAACATAATGATATTATAGAGTTGTCAGTAATGCCATTATAATTAAAGCCTTGAACATCTCCTTCCTCAGAAGAGTCTCCAGGTCTGAGATGAAGAGTGAGTCTCCACCCCTTGATCCCTAAAGAAGAGAAAGAACTGGCCTAAAAATCTTCTTTATGGTGAGGATCTGAGTAGGGAGAGAAGAACAGCCATTACCACAATATCATATTAAATAAGTACAGCCTTGATTTCAGCCGGCTTAATGGATGGCAAATTAAATTCATAAAGAGTCTATTTCTGAGAAAGAGTCTTTATTAACTTCCTTTTGGAGGTGGGAAAGGTGCCAATCTGTAAGGGCAGTTCTGTCCAGGTAAAATTATTGGCAGCCTCCTTTCTTCTTTAAGTGAAAAAGCTACTGCCAGCCAGAAGTGACCCTGGGAGGAAGGTGAAGGGATCCTAGAGACCCACTGTAGCACTGCAAGGGTTCACATCACTCTGATGTGATCTCAAGGTTACACAGATTTGAATCTTGGGAAATGGATTTTTCAGACAAATGGTTTGCTTCCTGCTGATTAAAAAAAAAAGTGTCCCTTTGCCAGAGAATGCCTTTTTACAAATTATCAAATAATATTTGTCCCTTTGTTTAAAATAAAGTAATTAATGAATAATAATATCCTTGCTTATATCTAGTTTTCTCACATCATTTTACTGTCTTTCCCTTTGGGGTGCAAACTTTCCCTTCATAATATAGCCTGGAGGTAAATACGTTTGAGAAATAAAGAACTGAAATGACTCAGGTGTTTTGAATTATGCATTTTAATGCTAAATTTGTGATAAGAGGAGGAATACCTCAGAAGCTTTTCTTCATCAAAACTTTGCAACTGTACATGCATAGAAGGTTTGGTGGCTGTATAAGGTGGCACCCTACTGTTAAGAGCCAGTTTCAAGCTCTCTACTCTCATATGACATATTAATGAAAGCATACAGAGAAAATAATCAAAAAGTTCATAGTTGGCATATTATTTATCTTAAAGAATACTAAAAGATTTAATTGGTTCTTTTTCAAATGTTTAAAATGATATTATCTGGTGTCCATGAGTGAAGAGGAAAACTAAGATCAAAGATTCAAATGATTATAGGATAGTATCTTTACTCAAAATAGTTTTTGTTGAAATTTCTAATGCACACATAAATATGTGATAGAATAAGCCCCAGATTTTTATATTCTTACTATTTTATTATTTTAAATTAATATAGTGAATGTACTTATGTATGAGGCACAATGTGGCATTTCAGTATATAATACAATGTTTAATGATCAAACCAGGGCAATTAATATATCAATAACCAAAGATATTTAATATTTATTTAGGCTGGGAATGTTCAAATTTGTTTCTTCTAGTTATTTTGAAAGATAAAATAAATTATTGTTAACTATACTCACCCTCTTGTTCTACAGAACACTGGAAATTATTCCCTCTCACTGTATTTCTGTATCTGAAACCATTCTCTTCCTGTCCCCCTCCATACCTTCCCTAGACTCTAGTCATGACTGCTCTGCTCTATGTCTATGAACCTGTTTTAACTTCACATATGAGCAAATTCATGCAGTATTTATCTTTTTTCCAGGCTTATTTTACTTAACACAATGTCCTTAAATTCCAGCCATGTTGCTACAAAGGATAGGATTTTTAATGATTTTTAGGATAAATAAGGTTTCCTGAATAGTATTTCACCATCACTAATATAGACAAAGGAAGTTAGAGTATACATACTACGTTTTCATAATCAATTCATCAATCAGTGGACTCCAGCTTGGTTCCCTAATTTCACTATTGTGATATGGCTGCAATAAACTTGGGAGTGCAGATGTCTTTCTGATATTCTGATTTCATATATATACATACATACACACACACACACACACACAAACACACACACATATATATATGTGTGTGTGTGTGATTGATAGATCATATGGTAGTTTTGTATTTTGGGTTTTGAGGAGACTTATTACTGTTTACCATAATGGTTGAACTAATTTAAATTCCCACCAACAGTGGATAAGACTTCTTTTTCCACAGCTTCCCTGGTTTTTATTACTTTTGGACTTTTGGATAATAACTTTTTTTTTGTACTGGATAAGGAGCCCAGAGACACTAAGACACAGCTACATCCACAGCTCTCTTTATTTATTTGTTTTGAGACAGGGTCTCCCTGAGTTGCTTACTTCCTCACTAGCTTGCTGAAATCAACCTTGAATATGGGATCCTTTTGCCTCAAGCTCCCAAGTAGTTAGGATAGCCATTGTCAGGACAGAGTTTAAAACTTGAAGCCTTCGATTCTATCATACTGTCTTTTATTTTATCTAAGATTATAATGAAGATTATAAACAACTCTAAGAATTGCTATTCCCTTCCAGAAAATTTACTTAGCAAAAATCTGTTAATTTATTTTGCCCTCTTTTCAATGGATGTGAGTCCTGCATGCTGCCTGCTTATATTTCTGGGTAGCTTGCCCTCAGGTAATCCTCTAATCAAAGCATCTGAATTGCACACTCTGGCATACTGCTTCTTCACAAACACATTTCAGGTACTACTTATAATAATATCATTCTTAATGGAAATATTCTGATAAATGGACTACATGATGCTAGATTTAAAAATTAAATGATAGAACAGATTTAATGAGTTTTCATATGTATATAAATAAATAAATGGATCTATCAATCAAAAATATTAAAGTATTTTTCTATTAAATACAAGAAAAAATTACTGTAGTTCCTACACTTTAAATTGTGAAATAATAATAAGTATGGAAAATATTGAGATTAATTTACTTTTACCTAATTTGAATTTACTTGGATTTCCATTGCTTCAGAAAAAAAATGTTTGTTAAGAGATTAAAAAACAAATATATGAGAGAGAAGATGGCTGCGAAAGGAGTGCAGCACTCCCGTGTACTGCGTCACTGAGCAGGAAAAAGACAAGGTAGAATGGATAAAAGCTAGCTTGTTAGGAATTTCCAGCAAAATTGGGGTGCTCCGAAACCTAGAGGAAGGATTTCCATTGCATAAGGACCTGCTACTGGAGCTCAAACGCGAGAGATTTGTCTGCACGGAGGGTCACGCTGCGTATGCAGCAAATCGCCCTGCGGCCAGAGTCTGCGGCGCTTGCTGGGAAACGACGGTAAGATAACAATGCAAAGATACAGTGCTACGGATTCTGCAGGCTCCCGCCAGCTGTGCAAATACTGTACTCAGAGCTGAATTCTGGGCTTGAGACGGGGAAGGAAGCCATCCAATTCGGTTCTCCACATCCGTCAGACCACAGAGGAAGCCAGCGGCCACCATCTTGGAGAGCTGACGTCATCATCTCTGTTTTTTTTTTTTTTTTTTTGACTGATCACAGCTCTTTCAGCTATAGATCAGCGGGGAAAACTTAAGGGCCCCTCCCAGCTCTCCTGTGAGCGCAATAGCCAGACCGAGGGTGGCACGGGAGCCGGCGGCAGCGGCGGCTGCGGCGAGGGAGCCGGCGGCAGCGGCGGCTGCGGCGAGGGAGCCGGCGGCAGCGGCGGCTGCGGCGAGGGAGCCGGCGGCAGCGGCGGCTGCGGTGAGGGAGCCGGCGGGAGCCGGGGCTGCGGCGAGGGAGCCGGTGGCAGCCGGGGCAGCGGCACGGGAGCCGGCCGGAACCGGCGGGAGCCGCAGCAGCGGCGCGGGAGCCGGTGGGAGCCACGGTGGTGCTGGCACAGGAGCCGGCGGGAACCGCGTGGCGCGGGACTCCCAGCTACCGCTCCCACCAGTGCTGACAACTGAGGTCTCTTGCACCGACTTGCCTTGGCATGGGACTCATGGCTACCGCTCCCACCAGTGCTGACAAGTGAGGTCTCTTGCATCAGATACGGGGGCGTGGCTACCAGAAGGTAAGCAAGTTTGCTGGGGGTGCTCAGCCCCAAGCTCTACAAACTAAGGGCCTGAGGGAGGCAAACAAGGAGAGTGTGCCCAGGCACTAATGAAACAGCTGCTCCACGCGTGTGCAAGGTAGGCAGAACTGTGACCACCGACAAAACAGGCCCAGTGGACTGCCAGACACATCGCTCAGGTTGGGGGAGGGGCAGAGCCGCCGGGCGCCTGCAAGTTACGCAGACCTGCGAATCACCAGCAGATCAGGCCCAGCAACCGCGGAGCGGCAGAGCCACCCCAGGCCTGCAAGGTAGGGGCACTTGCCACCCACCGGCAGGTCAGGCCCAACAAACTGCGGAGGGGCACAGCTGCCCCACGAGCCTGCTAGGTAGGCAGTACCCTGACCACCGACAGAGCAGGCTCAGAGGACGGCCAGACACATCGCCCCGCCCCGGTTGGGGGAGGGGCAGAGCCGCCAGGCGCCTGCAAGGTAGGCAAACCTGCGTCTCACCAGCATATCAGGCCCAGCAACCCGCGGAGCGGCAGAGCTACCCCCGGGCCTGCAAGGTAGGCGCACTTGCCACCACCGGCAGGTTAGGCCCAGCAACTCTCGGAGGGACACAGCTGCTCCACGCACGTGCAAGGTAGGAGGAACCGTGACCACTGACAAAACAGGCCCAGTGGCCCGCCAGATACATCGCCCCGGTTGGGGGAGGGGCAGAGCCGCCACCAGCGCCTTTTAGGTAGACAGACCTGCAACCAACAGACAGAACAGGCCTAGTGGCCAGCGGAGGGGCAAAGCCGCTGCTCACGCCTGCAAGGTAGGCGGACCTGTGACCACCGAAAGAACAGGCCCATCGAAAGTACAGGCACAGCGGCCTCCCGGCGTGGTAGGCACATTGCCTCAATTGGAGGAAGGGGCAGAACCACCGCCAAAGCCTGCGAGGGAGACTTTGCAGCTATACAAGAGCAATATAAATATATAGGGGGGAAAATCAATAACACAACAGTTCCACCAAGCAGAAAGAAACGCGATCAATATGAAAAGACAAGGAAAGAAAGGACCACAAGCAATGCAGGTCAACTCAACTTTAGAAGAGGTAATTTCTGCAGCAGATGGAATGTCAGATAAAGAATTCAGGATATACATGCTTCAGATGATCTGGAGTCTCAAGGAAGACATTAGACAGCAAAATCAGTCAATGAAAGACCACTTCGACCACTTTGACAATCAATTACATAAACAAATCCAAGAAGCAAAAGATCAATTATACAGGGAGATAGAGGTTATAAAAAACAAACAAACAGAAATCCTGGAAATGCAGGAAACAATAAACCAACTTAAAAACTCAATTGAGAATACTACCAGCAGAGTAGAACACTTAGAAGATAGAACATCAGACAATGAAGACAAAGTATTTCAACTGGAGAAGAACATAGACAGCTCAGCAAAGCTGTTAAGAAACCATGAGCAGAACATTCAAGAAATATGGGATAACATAAAGAGACCAAACTTAAGAGTCATTGGGATACAGGAAGGTACTGAGGTCCAAACCAAAGGAATGAATAATCTATTCAACGAAATAATACGAGAAAACTTCCCAGACTTGAAGAATGAGACAGAATCCCAAATCCTAGAAGCCTACAGGACGCCGAATGTCCAAAATCATAAGAGATCCACACCTAGACACATTATAATGAAGATGCCCAACATACAGAATAAGGAGAGAATTTTAAAAGCTACAAGAGAAAGGAAGCAGATTACATTTAGGGGTAAACCAATCAGGATAACAGCTGATCTTTCAACACAGACTCTCAAAGCTAGAAGATCCTGGAATAACATATTTCAAACACTGAAAGAAAAGGGGTACCAACCAAGAATTGTGTATCCCGCGAAATTAAGCTTCAGGATGGAAGATGAAATTAAAACCTTCCATGACAAACAAAAGTTAAAAGAATTTGCAGCTAGAAAACCATCTCTTCAAAACATCCTTGGCAAAATATTACAGGAAGAGGAAATGGAAAATATCAATGAAAACCAACAGCGGGAGGTAATACAGTAAAGGGGGGGGAATAATCAAAGAGGAAAACAAACCATGTTTAGTAACATAAATAAACAAATATGGCTGGAAGAACAACCCATATCTCAATAATAACCCTAAATGTTAATGGCTTAAACTCACCAATTAAGAGACACAGGCTAGTAGAATGGATCACAAAACAAGACCCAATAATATGCTGCCTTCAGGAGATGCATTTGATAGGAAAAGACATACATAGACTGAAGGTGAAAGGTTGGGAAAAATCATATCACTCATATGGACTTCGGAAACAAGCAGGAGTGTCCATACTCATATCAAATAAAATAGATTTCAAGCCAAAATTAATCAAAAGGGATGAAGAGGGACACTACATACTTCTTAAGGGAACCATACACCAACAAGACATAACAATCATAAATATATATGCCCCAAACAATGGTGCAGCTATGTTCATCAAACAAACTCTTCTCAAGTTCAAGAGTCTAATAGACCACCATACAATAATCATGGGAGACTTCAACACACCTCTCTCACCACTGGACAGATCTTCCAAACAAAAGTTGAATAAGGAAACTATAGAGCTCAATAACACAATTAATAACCTAGACTTAATTGACATATATAGAATATACCACCCAACATCAAGCAGTTACACTTTTTTCTCAGCAGCACATGGATCCTTCTCAAAAATAGATCATATATTATGTCACAGGGCAACTCTTAGACAATATAAAGGAGTAGAGATAATACCATGCATCTTATCTGACCATAATGGAATGAAATTGAAAATTAACGATAAAAGAAGTAAGGAAAAATCATGCATCACTTGGAGAATGAACAATAGGTTACTGAATGATCAATGGGTTATAGAAGACATCAAGGAGGAAATTAAAAAATTCTTAGAGATAAATGAAAACACAGACACAACATATCGGAATCTATGGGACACATTGAAAGCAGTTCTAAGGGGAAAATTTATTGCTTGGAGTTCATTCCTTAGAAAAAGAAAAAACCAACAAATAAATGATCTAATACTTCAACTCAAAATCCTAGAAAAAAGAAGAGCAAAACAACAGCAAAAGAAGTAGAAGACAAGAAATAATTAAAATCAGAGCTGAAATTAATGAAATCGAAACGAAAGAAACAATTGAAAAAATTGACAAAACTAAAAGTTGGTTCTTTGAAAAAACAAATAAAATCGACAGACCCTTAGCCACGCTAACGAAGAGAAGAAGAGAGAGAACTCAAATTACCAGCATATGGGATGAAAAAGGCAATATCACAACAGACACTTCAGAAATACAGAAGATTATCAGAAACTATTTTGAATCCTTATACTCCAATAAAATAGAAGATAGTGAAGGCATCGATAAATTTCTTAAGTCATATGATTTGCCCAGATTGAGTCAGGAGGATATTGACAACCTAAACAGACCAATATCAATTGAGGAAATAGAAGATACCATCAAAAGACTACCAACTAAGAAAAGCCCAGGACCGGATGGGTATACAGCAGAGTTTTACAAAACCTTTAAAGAGGAACTAATACCAATACTTTTCAAGCTATTTCAGGAAATAGAAAAAGAGGGAGAACTTCCAAATTCATTCTATGAGGCCAACATCACCCTGATTCCTAAACCAGACAAAGACACTTCAAAGAAAGAAAATTACAGACCAATATCTCTAATGAACCTAGATGCAAAAATCCTCAATAAACTTCTGGCGAACCGGATACAAAAACATATCAAAAAAATTGTGCACCATGATCAGGTAGGATTTATCCCTGGGATGCAAGGCTGGTTCAATATACGGAAATCAATAAATGTTATTCACCACATCAATAGGCTTAAAAATAAGAACCATATGATCATCTCGATAGATGCGGAAAAAGCATTCGACAAAGTACAGCATCCCTTTATGTTCAAAACTCTAGAAAAAAATAGGGATAACAGGAACATACCTCAATATTGTAAAAGCAATCTATGCCAAGCCTCAGGCTA
The DNA here is from genome assembly GCF_048772815.1 of Callospermophilus lateralis. NCBI lineage: Eukaryota > Metazoa > Chordata > Mammalia > Rodentia > Sciuridae > Callospermophilus > Callospermophilus lateralis. Next base: position 809,260 of record NW_027513332.1, on the reverse strand, counting down.
GCATCATTCTGAATGGAGAATAACTGAAGGCATTCCCTCTAAAATCTGGAACAAGACAGGGATGCCCTCTCTCACCACTTCTGTTCAACATAGTTCTCGAATCACTGGCCAGAGCAATTAGACAGACGAAAGAAATTAAAGGCATAAAAATAGGAAAAGAAGAACTCAAATTATCACTATTTGCAGATGACATGATTCTATACCTAGCAGACCCAAAAGGGTCTACAAAGAAACTATTAGAGCTAATAAATGAATTCAGCAAAGTGGCAGGCTATAAAATCAACACTCATAAATCAAAGGCATTCCTGTATATCAGCGACAAATCCTCTGAAATGGAAATGAGGACAACCACCCCATTCACAATATCCTCAAAAAAAATAAAATACTTGGGAATCAACCTAACAAAAGAGGTGAAAGACTTATACAATGAAAACTACAGAACCCTAAAGAGAGAAATAGAAGAAGATCTTAGAAGATGGAAAAATATACCCTGTTCATGGATAGGTAGAAGTAACATCATCAAAATGGCGATATTACCAAAAGTTCTCTATAGGTTTAATGCAATGCCAATCAAAATCCCAAAGGCATTTCTTGTAGAAATAGAGAAAGCAATCATGAAATTCATATGGAAAAATAAAAGACCCAGAATAGCAAAAACAATGCTAAGCAGGAAGTGTGAATCAGGCGGTATAGCTATACCAGACTTCAAACTATACTACAGAGCAATAGTAACAAAAACAGCATGGTACTGGTACCAAAACAGGCGGGTGGACCAATGGTACAGAATAGAGGACACAGAAACCAATCCACAAAACTACAACTATCTTATATTCGATAAAGGGGCTAAAAGCATGCAATGGAAGAAGGATAGCATCTTCAACAAATGGTGTTGGGAAAACTGGAAATCCATTTGCAACAAAATGAAACTGAATCCCTTTCTCTCGCCATGCACAAAAGTTAACTCAAAGTGGATCAAGGAACTTGATATCAAATCAGAGACATGGCGTCTGATAGAAGAAAAAGTTGGCTATGATCTACATACTGTGGGGTCGGGCTCCAAATTCCTCAATAGGACACCCATAGCACAACAGTTAATAACTAGAATCAACAAATGGGACTTACTCAAACTAAAAAGTTTTTTCTCAGCAAAAGAAACAATAAGAGAGGTAAATAGGGAGCCTACGTCCTGGGAACAAATCTTTACTCCTCACACTTCAGACAGAGCCCTAATATCCAGAATATACAAAGAACTAAAAAAATTAGACAATGAGATAACGAATAACCCAATCAACAAATGGGCCAAGGACCTGAACAGAAATTTCTCAGAGGAGGACATACAATCAATCAACAAGTATATGAAAAAATGCTCACCATCTCTAGCAGTCAGAGAAATGCAAATAAAAACCACCCTAAGATACCATCTCACTCCAGTAAGATTGGCAGCCATTAGGAAGTCAAACAGCAACAAGTGCTGGCGAGGATGTGGGGAAAAGGGTACTCTTGTACATTGCTGGTGGGACTGCAAATTGGTGCGGCCAATTTGGAAAGCAGTATGGAGATTTCTTGGAAAGCTCGGAATGGAACCACCATTTGATCCAGCTATTCCCCTACTCGGTCTATTCCCTAAAGACCTAAAAAGAGCACACTATAGGGACACTGCTACATCCATGTTCATAGCAGCACAATTCACAATAGCAAGACTGTGGAACCAACCTAGATGCCCTTCAATAGACGAATGGATAAAAAAAATGTGGCATTTATACACAATGGAGTATTACTCTGCATTAAGAAATGACAAAATCATAGAATTTGGAGGGAAATGGATGGCATTAGAGCAGATTATGCTAAGTGAAGCCAGCCAATCCCTTAAAAACAAATGCCAAATGTCTTCTTTGATATAAGGAGAGTATCTAAGAACAGAGTAGGGACAAAGAGCATGAGAAGAAGATTAACATTAAACAGTGATGAGAGGTGGGAGGGAAAGGGAGAGAGAAGGGAAATTGCATGTAAATGGAAGGAGACCCTCAGGGGTATACAAAATTACATACAAGAGGAAGTGAGGGGAAAGGAGGAAAAATATAAGGGGGAGAAATGAATTACAGTAGAGGGGGTAGAGAGAGAAGAGGGGAGGGGAGGGGGGAGGGGGGATAGTAGAGGATAGGAAAGGCAGCAGAATACAACAGACACCAGAATGGCAATATGTAAATCAATGGTTGTGCAACTGATGTGATTCTGCAATCTGTATATGGGGTAAAAATGGGAGCGCATATTCCACTTGAATCAAAGTGTGAAATATGATATATCAAGAACTATGTAATGTTTTGAACAACCTACAATAAAAATTAATTTAAAAAAACCAAATATATATATATATATATATATATATATATATATATATATAATATACATTTAGAGATAAGTAAATAAATAAATATATATATATATATTAAACTATAAAACAGATCAAAATGCTGTCTATGTGAAGATAAGTTTTTATAATATCATACATATACTGTTAATTTTTCCTTTGGAGTCAACATATGGAAAAGGTAACCTGTTTTCTAAATACAGCAACATGGTCAGAACTTTATTTTGCAGTGTCTGTGCATTTTAAAATAAGCTATAAATACTTTCTTCAAGTAAGCAAAGTATGTACATAAATGTGTTGGATTAGTTTCAATTACCCAACAGATTTAAATGCAAAAAATGACACTGTTAACAGAAATCTGGCTATAGATCTATGCTTTCACACGAATTATAAAATCCAACTTTCAGGCAGGTTTTTAAAGCTAGATTTATTATATTTGAATACATATAATTATTTCTCAAGATCTAAGTGCCCAGAAATCTTAGTTTCAAAACCTTTCTGGTAACTTAGTCTTAATAAAATTGTATATGAAAAATAAAAGTTGGCACATGCTGTTTATGGAAAAGGACAGATCACTTTAAAATTGAGTTGGAGTAATTAGTTTATTTTGAAGTGTGCAATGCAAAAAGCAATGCCATAATATTATGTCTAAAGTGCTTCAATTTTAAGGTGATATTTTTATTAAACTTATGCTGCCAAACCCAGATTACTAAAATTGTCTACTCTTTCTCTGTATGAAATACTTGATCTCTAACTATGCTTCGAATTCTAAATGTGCGATCCTAGATGTTCTTTTTAATTTTTCCTCATTTTAATGGTTTTAAAAGTATGTGAATTTAATTGGACTGTAATTAAAGTGGCCATGTGTTCTATGCTCATGCAAAATTGCTTATTATTTACAAGGCACTCAAATATCCATTAGCAAACAAAATTTCCATTCTCTTATTCCCATTGTGGTGATTACAAGATTACAATTGCTAGCCTATCAAATCAAACATTTTGGTAAAATATTTATTAAATGCCCATAGGACATTTGACTTTATTCATTCAATGCTTTGAAATGACTAATTTAATACTTTATGGCAATGAATCTCTTGCATTCCTACAGTCAGTTTGGATGACCTGAGTACAGCCATATCTATTTGGCTTTAGATTATGGTGCAATAAGTTTGCTCCATCTGCCTCTCCTGCCTTTTTATAAATGTTGATTTTGTGCAGTTTGGAAAGCAATGACTATGATTTGGATCACAGACTCTGAACATGCTACCTGTGCTATATCCAAATGTTCTTATAATTAATAAATATAAATTCGGAAGAAATTCTGTGTTTGTTTGCAACCAAATTATCATTCCATTGTTGATAATTTTGCAGGATGTATTTATACACACACACACACAAACACACAAAGGAGATAAAGGCTATCAAGATAAATAACCATCTTCTGTTATTCAGAAACACACTATTTACTTTCCTATACCCACAAATATGCCTGTCCCTATCGCGTGGCCAGATGTATTTATTTATATCTGAAGAATTGTATCTTAATATATTGGTGTTCTAGCCAGAGGAATTGTAAACTGTGATGATGAAAAGATGGTTAATTTATTTGCCTGTCATTGGGGCAAGTAGGTATTGAACAATGCATTCTGTAACCAGAATTTGGAGAGTTTACATGTGTATAAAATATGTTTTACTCGCAATGCTCTTCTGGACTATTCATATGTATTTTATAAGTGAATGTTTTATACAATCATACATTTTCCCCTTTATTTTCAACCATGGATTCATAAAATCGCATTGTGATATTAGCTTAGTGGCATTCTTCTATCCTTGTTCAATATGATGTCTGAATTATTTTTATTTTATTGTCCATTCATCTTTTATCAAAAATTTCGTCCTCTGTATTAAGGAACTAACTTCTTTGTATTAAATTTGCATGAGTAAAGTCAGGCTTGCTGGTGCACACCTGTAATCCCAAAGGCCCCAGAGGCTGAGGTAGGAGGATCTCGAGTTCAAAACCATCCTCAGGAATATAGTGAGGCCCTAAGCAACTCAGTGAGACCCTACCCCTAAATAAAATACAAAAAAGACATTGGGATGTGGCTTGGTGGTTAAGTGCCGCTAAGTTCAATCCTTGGTACCAAAACAACAACAACAAAAACCAAAAAACAACAACAACAAAAATTGCATGATGACATCCTATAACTTATACTCTTTTAAGAATATTGAATATTTTGAAAAATTCAATATTGACATGTTTTTCTAGTTTCTACTTTATAACTGGTACATAGCTTTTATGGCGTGTAACACATTGTATTTATTTATTTGATGGGTTTGGGGTCATTTTCATTACTCTGCTATGATATTTTATAATCATGTAATTTTTTATCCATATTTGTTTGAATATTTGTACTCAAGTTTCTTTTTTTAATTAAAATAGGAATTTATGAGTGATACACATTAAATCTGATAAAATATGTCAATTTCCCCAAACATTTACACTAACAGTAGATAAACAGTTTATGGTTTACTCCATTATAACCCACTGTTTAATTCTACTTTTACTTGTTATGAACAAAAATAGTAACTTTATATTGTTTTAGTTTTTATTACTAAAAATCAATTCACTTATTATAATCCAATAAGATTCTCTTCATGTGGCTTATTCTGATTTTTTTCTTGTTGCTTTTCAGAGTCCTGTATACATTAGACAATAATCATTTGATGTTTATTTATGCTACAAGTATTTTTACCTGATGTTCATTCCTTTATTAAGTTTTACGCATATGTTTCTTTAATTTTGATGTCTTAAATAATCTCTCCATTTTTTTTGGTTAAGTGTCATATTTAAATATGTATTTTAACACAGATTCATACAGCTCTTTTTTTAGATTTTTTTGGAGGCTTTTACTTTTACATGAAATCTTAATACAGCTGATAAACTGTTAGTACTGTGTGAAATAAACCCTGCTCTTTTTCAAATAGCCAATTAAATTTTCTTCAATTTAGAAATCAAATTTTCACAAATCAATGATGCCAGTTCAATCATATGGATATGCAAAGAGATTAACCATTAGTTGTTATTCCTATCATGTGTCAAGTCCTTCACAAAGATTGCATCATTTGATTATTACACAAAATTGTGAAGTAGGAAATATTGGGTTGTTCTTGCTGTTATTGCTCATTTTGGTGATGAATATGAGATGTCTTTTGAGGACATAATTGTTTCACTCAAAGTCACACAGCTAATAATTAGTGGATGTAAGAATTAGCATTATATCATTTTCAAATAAATAAACACAATCCATTCTATTCTACAGGTAAACATAGTACAGTATTTTAAAACAAAAGTCTTTGAATCCCATGATATACTTCTCTATTATTACTCCTTCAGTCTCTGCGTCTATGAGAGAGAAAGCACACAAACCTTGTCATGGTTTAGAGGATTTCACTCATCTAGTCCTGACCCACATCTTGTCCTGAAGATGTACAAGTTCATCTGTTTTGTCATCCTATCTCCACTTTATTTTGTGCCCCATGTAGCACTATCTCAGTTTCTTGTGACATAATAGTCTCAGTTTTTCATTGATGACTAATATTTCCTCTCTGACAGGAAAAATTGACTAATGTTGCTAGCTAGACAACTCATAGTTATCTCTCATGAAAGCTCTGGAATCCATTTTTTTTTCAGAAAGTGTATCCTAATTCCTCAATCTGAACCAAATATGTTCTCTCTATTCTATACATCATCTGTAAAACTTTTGCCACCTCATAATATTTTTTTCTTGCATAATATATATATATATATATATAAATATATATATATATATATATATATATATATATATATATATATATATATATATATATATCAGAATAGAGTACAAGCACCTCAAACAGAAATGTAACCTATCCCTTTTGTATTCTAAGCACAGAATCTGATAACAGTAGGCATTCACTGAAAGCTCACTCAACAAAGCTTAACTGAAGAATCTTTATGGTATAAGGCATAAGATGAATCATTATGAAAATTTTACAATTACTAATGTTTACAAACATTCTTTATGTAACCCCCTTTTTATATAGTCTCATTCTCCTTATGTTAATTGTGATCCTCAGCAAAGGAAAGCAACATATTTCTTATCCAACCCGAAAATCTGGGTGGCTATACATAATGGACATGGTGTAGGTTTCTTCTATGACCAATTTCATATACCTCATAGATCAAGAGTATGTCTTGTTTGTAGTATAATGGGAATAAGTAGTGATCTCCTCTAGATGAACAAGCACTGCTGAACAAGTTGCCCAATTAAGGGACTCATGATTGTTTTTCAGAGAATTTTAGTCTCAGTATAATATTATTTTCTTCTCTCTATTGCAGCTGTAATGGGTGAAAGAAATGTTGAAACACATTGGAACAATCATAATACATTGGCATGAATTGACCACTTTTCCCTATAGTAGATAGGGTTATATAAACAATTGAGACAGTTCATCATAGAAAAGGATGCATAATTTATGATTATCCTTTCTGGGGCTCATCTTCAGAGTCCACATATATGTTAAACATGACAGCTGAAATCAACAAATTTCTTATGAACTGCTACATACCTTCAAAAATCACCCATAGGAGGCTATGAGAAGCAAAAAAAGAAAGAAAGAAACAAATGTTTACCTACCCAAATAAATAATTTAGTTGAGTCCTCACTCATAACTCAGTTTTAAAATAGTAATCTTCTATCTTTATCAAAAACTGTTCAGCAGTAAATTTCTTCATGAACTCTACAGACATCAACCTTGCGTATCTTGGTAACTGAACTGTCTGTTGCTGGTACTGCTTTGGAGGCCAGAATTAGCACCTACTAATCTGCGATCTCTTGTGCAAAGCATCTCTTATTCCTTCTCTGGTTCTGTAATTAATTAGAATAACATTATTTGATTCACACTGCATAATGTCAAATTCTCTTAAAACTCAGCTCTTCTAATACTAAAAAGTCAGCTAAAACTGACTGAATAAATTTACCGAATACCTAAATCAAGAGCAAAACATAATTCTTCACACAAAGTGCAAGCAAACAGCTTTATTCCTGTTTGTGGAGTTTAACCTTCTGCAAAAGTAATTAGGTCTATAATTAAAAACCTATTTGGAATGATTAAAACCCTGTTATCTTGTGGCATTTAAAGATAAATGCAAATGTCACAGAGGATGAATTCATTCAAATTTCTATTTAAGAGAAAAAAATTGTGGATGGAAGGTGTTATTTATTAGAATGTTACAGTTTAAGGGAAAGTTTGATCTGCAAAGACAACGCAGAAGATGGAAAGTATCTTTCTCATTTTGATATAGCAGGCAACTGCTTTCCACAGTATTTATTTTGGGGGTTATTTTAAACTAGCATTTCAGTCACAGTGTTATTTTAAAGATGATGTAATTCTTCTTTCTGAGGGACTTCATCATTTCCAGGACATTAAGAGTTGTCAATATGTTTAATTCTGATTTAGTCATGTGTACAAAAGCAGAGGCATACCTGACAAGCAATGTATGTTTTCAATCTAGATTTTCAAGCTATGAATTCAAAGGCTAATTAATTTGGATGAAATGGTCGAGTGTTGAAGTCTCCTGTTGCCCAAACAATCTGATAAAATTAAGGGAAGAGAACTTGAGGCTCTGTGGGGACTGTTGGGCTGCATACTGTATAATGATCATTCTGAAACAAATCTGCTGGTGGTCCCTAGCTAAATACATTGCATTCTTTTAAAGTAACACAATTATTCTTCAATAAGTGAAATTAATTACTAGTGGTACAAGTAACTATTATCATATGTTTTTATGTGACTTTAAAATCAAATTTTTTATGTTTTTGTGTTTCTATTTTCAACACATCAATAGAACACAGGAGAGTATATACATATAAAAATAAATTTAAGAAATGAAATGAAGACAATAACATTAATTTTGGCAAATGCATGATTAAAACCAACCACAGAAAACACCAAGCTGTGTTTTAGGTTTTATCAAAAATTTAGAGATTAAATAAAAAGGATAAATAAAAATAAAAACATATTAGAGTTACCCAGAAAGAAGAAATATTGTATCTATTTAGTCCCTAATGATTAATCAGTGAAGTCAAGAATAAATTAGGCAGGGATTATTTTAGAATAATACTCCTTTCTATGAAATTAAATATGGTCTCATAACCTCAGTTTGTTATCATTTAAAAAGATATTATAGGGACTGAGGATGTAGCTCAGTGGCTCTCACCTAGCATTCAATACTCAGTACCATATCAAATCAAATCAAATCAAATTTTTAAAAAGGTATTATAGTTTAGCTACAAGAGTCGCATACCTCACAGGGTTCCATGAGGTCCCAAATTCTCAGAATTTTTTTTTAAGTCTAAAAGAGAGTAATCATTTCTTGAAAATTTAACAACATGTACCATAGACCAGTTATTTTCAGTGATGTGACCACAGACTTCACTCCGGGGCACTGATAATCACTTTAATTAGAAGATTTATATGGAAGAATTTCAGACACTTGGCATTAATGGGACTTTGCATTTCTAATTCATCATTAATCTCCTTATTGGAGTAAATGAAGGAACTTGGGTGGTTGACAGAAAGCTAACAAGAGGTTCATCATTAGACTAGAAATCAAGAGATAAGGCCAAGAAATTTCCTTGCAAAACTGACATGGACTACAAAAAATCATTCAAATGGAAAATTCCTGAAGAATAGGAAAATTATAATGAAGGAGTATGAATTTCCATGCTAAAAAGATTATTAGAAATAAAATATTCATTTTGAAAAACATAATGAGTCTTAGGAGGGCATTGCACTCATGCAAGATATGTTCACTTTCACTACCTATTTTTTTACTGAATACTCAACTTTTTATAATGAAAGGAATTCTCTGAATGTTAATTATTTCAGAAATAACCTTATTTTTAGCTCAGATTTATTCAAATTTAGATTCATTATTGTGAGAAATGATATAAATGATGAAGTTTAGACATGTGTTTAGTCCCACATATATTTTATTTATCATTAAATAATACATAAAGGTGACAAACTCCAATATTTAAGGAATGTATGAAACCTTTAATAGTAGACCATTTTTTTCAAGTGTCTAAGAATTCATGCAGGTGAATAATATAACAATATAAGAAATGTTACAAGGCCTTTCCATATGACTCAGGACTTAGCATTATGGTGGTAACAATGGCAAAAAATTTATAAATATAAGAAATATGGAGAAGAATTTGGGAAGTGCCCTATTTTATTGTATGTCCCATGGGCTGTACTGCAGAGAAATATCTCAAATGTGAGCATTACCATTAATGTAGGGGAGATTTTTAACAATCTGGTAGAAAAAAAATTCTGTTATAATTCAAGAATTACTTTCCATTGAATTCATCCTAGTGAGAAACTGCGAAAGAATGCAATGGTTTTAAGACCTTATGGACAGATTTTAACGATCATGTCTTCAGATAGACTATACTATTTTGAAATCTTATGAATCGGAGTACTATGGGAAGGCCTTTCTCTTTGTTCATAGAATAACAGAGAAACTTGGAAAAAGTGTACAAATGGAGAAACATCTCACTAACAAATTATTATTGGAAGGTAAAATTTATCAGGTGATCCTACCATACTACCTTACTTTCATTATCTTTGAATATTTAAGAAGGAACATAGATATATAAAAATAATAGTAAATTTCACTTCATTTTTCTTAATCTATAACAATTACATGCAGAACTTTTATATTTATATTACACTTATTTTACTGTATGGTGTACAGTATGATTATTTTTGCCAAAATTCTTAAAACACTTCGCTCATACTTCCATCTTTCTTGTTGATTTTTCTATTTCTTTATGTGATGTTCATAATTCTGTTAATTTTTAGTTCGGTATAAACTCTTTTGCACTTTTGATGAATACCTTATAAGTCAACTATTTTAATAAACAAATACATTGCAATTAGCTTAAAATAAGATATTTGTGCTTTCCTTCACTCTACCCATACATGCAATCACACAAGTATTTCTACAATCATTATTTAGAAACTTTGGTATCACCTTGAAAAAATTTTTCATGATTTTTTTTCAGCCAGTTTCATATGCCCATCCTTAACTCCAACAATCAAAAATCCAGGCTCCAAATATTTATATCTCTAAAACTTTGTCTTTTTTTTCAGATTCTTATACAATTGGGTGAATAAAGGATTTAGGTTTGTTTCTGGCTACTTTCATTAGTTTGTTTCTCACTTAACAGAATTTTTATTTATTTATTTATCTATCTATTTATTTATTTATTTTGTGCATGTGTGTGTGTGTTTAAGTACATTATAGTTATACATAATATTGGATTCATTTTTTAATAGTCATAAATGCATGTAACATAATTTGTTCTATTTTGAACTTTCATACTTTCCCTTTCCTCCTCTCTCCCACTGATCCACTTCCTCCCCTCCATTAGACTCCCTTCTATTAATTTAGTGTCTTTTAATGAGTGCATTAATGTTATGCAAAAAGGTGGAATTTATTCTAATATATTCATTATGCACATGACATGTTTTGGTCAATTTCACTCAGCATTCCCATCCCTCCTTCCTCCCTCCTCCACTGTTCTTCCTTCTATTTTTATGAGGCTCCCTCCAGAACTCTTTCAAAATTTCGGTTTACTTTCCACCTTCCACATGAGAGGAAAACATTTGACTGCTGATTTTTTGATTACAGGCTTATTTCGCTTAGCATAATGTTCTCCAATTTTGCCCATTTTACATTTGCCCATAACATATAACATAATTTAACATATAATTACATAATTTCATTTTTCTTTACAGCTGAGTAAAACTTCATTGTATATAATATGGTTAGGATATGAGGGGTCTCATGAAGGCTCATGCATGAGACAATGAAGGAATGCTCAGAGGTGAAATGACTAGATCATGAGAGGTATGACCAAATCAATGAATTAATCTATTTGATAGAGTAATGTCAGGAGCAGTGATTGAATTATGGTTCTTGAACTGCTTATGAAGGAGTCAATGCCTCTCTTGGGAGCTATCTGTGAAGAGGCATTGATTTGAGACTGCTTGGTTGGTATGGTGACATCCTGTCCAATAGGAGGTTCTGTGTCAGCTACAGAGCTATTCTGTTCTTGACCTTGAGGTTCAGACACCAGCTGCTCCGGGGTAGAAAGTTATGGGTGCAAGCTGATAACCATAATCAGGCTGCTTATACTCCTGACCTTGGTTCTTCTTACTTTGAAGAAGATTTCTTATAATAAATCCTTTTGATGTTTCTACCAATATGATAAACGTGCTGAGCTTTTCTGTGTCACCACCTCCCTAACAGGGTGATAGTCTGCCACTGAGATCTCGCTTTTTCTCTATTTGTGTGTCTGTTTATTTTTCCTCCATCTACACACCAACCAGTCTGGGAACCTGAGTTAATGACTGTGCAGGTCACAGCAGAGAGATAATTTGAAAGGACTTCTGCACTGGATGATAACCCTAGGCAAGTAAGATATGGCTGGAGGAAATAAGTCTTTGGGGATGTGCTTTTGGGTTTATATATTGTCCCTGGCTCCTAGCTCTCCCCTATCCCTGTCTCTCTATTCCTCCCTCCCATTATCCCTTCCTCCCTCCCTCTCTCCCTCCCTCCCTCTCTCCCCCTGCTTCTTTCCTAGCTGCCATGATCTAGAAACTTTCCTTCACCATGCACTTCTGCCATGAGTTCTGTCTTACCAGAGCAATGAAGATGACTGACCATGGAATGAAACTCTGAAACCATGAGTCCAAAATAATGTTTTCTTCCCCTAAATTGTTTTTGTTTGGTCACAGTGACAAAAAGCTGGCTAACACAATGTATATATGCCATATTTTCTTTATCTATTCATTTGCTAATAGGTGATTAGGCTGGTTCTACAGTTTGGTTATTGTAAACTGAACTGCTATAAACATTGGAATGAATGCAAAGTTATATCAAGGAGTTGGAGAGCTGGTTCATATGGTGAGTCCATTCCTGATTTTTCAAGGAATCTCCATATTTCTTTTCAAAGAAGTTGTACTAATTTTCAGACCTACATAGAATTCATGAGTCTGCCTTTTCCCTCATATCCTCATCAGCATTTATTGTTATTTGCATCCTTGATTATTATCATTTTGACTAGAGTGAGATAAAATCTCAGTGGGATTTTGCATTTGTATTTCCATGATTGCTAAGGATATTGTAGATTTTTTCATATATTTGTTTGCCATTTATATTGCTTCTTCTTCTCATTCTTATTTTCCTTCTACTCGCCACTTCTCCTACTTCTTTTTCTTTTGGTACCAAAGATTAAACCCAGCTATGCTTAACCACTAAACCATGTCCCTGCCCCTTCCTTAAAGGGCAATTTAAAGGGTTAAATTTATTTCTTTATTTTGAGACAGACTACATTGCTTAGGCCCTTGAAAAAAATTGATAAGGGTGATTTTGAACTTCCAAACTTCTGCCTCAATCCTCCTGCTAGAATTACTCCTGCACCATGCTGCATTTATTCTTTTGAGAAATATCTGTTTAGTTCTTTAGTTCTAATATTGGTCTATGAAGCCAATATGACACTGATACCAATAGCAGTTAAAGAAACATCAAGGGAAGAAAACTACAAACCAATATTCCCAGTGAAAATTATTTACATGAAAAATTCTACATAAAATATCAGCAATATGCATTCAAAAATGCATTGAGAAAATTGTACACCACAATCAAATTGGTTTTGTCACAGGGATGCAGGGTTCTTTCAATATTCACCAATTGATAAATGTAATTCACCAAATAAATAGACTTACAGACAAAATTACATGATTATACCAATAGGTACAGATCAAGACTTTGACAAAATTTATCAGCAGTTCATGTTAAAAATACTGAAGAAAATAGGAATAAAAGGAAATTTTCTCAACATTATAAAGATTACACATGAAATATCCAAAGCCAACATAGTACTGATCATTGAAAAACTGAAAGAATTTCACCTAAAATCCAAAAGAAGACAAGGATGTTCACTCTCACCAATCGTATTCAATATAGTTTTGAAACTCTAGCTGGAGCAATCGGATAAGAGAAGGAAATTAAAGAATACAAACAAAAAAAGAAGATGTCAAATTGTCTCTTTTTGTTGATGATATAATCCTATGTCTAGAATACTCAAAAATTCTACCAGAAGACTTGTAGAGCTGATCAAACAAATTCATCAATGTAGAAGGATAGAAGATGAATATTCATAAATCAATAGTTTCCTATATTCCAATAGTGAGTCTACTGAGAAAGAAGTCAGGAAAACTATCTTACTCAAAAAAGCCTCACAAAAATAGACTGTGTTGTTTTTAAATATGTCTCATGATATTGCACCTCTCAGTAGTTTCTTTCTAATTCTAATATTCTTTTTTATATATGCAACATTTAAAACTATTATTGACTAATAGATGAAATTCTGAATTTATTCCAGATATTGGCAATGATAATTCAAGCTTCTATAAATAATAAAGAACAATATACATTTTATTTCTGAAGGGTCAATATCTAGGAATGGGATTACTGCTTTGTAGCTTTGTGTGGTAAGTATATGATCAGCTTCATAAGAAAGTTTCAATTATTTTTTCCATGCACTTTAGATATTAATGACAAAGTGATGTACCTATAACATACAATTTTGCTATTAGCCATTATAGTAGATTTTTAATGGTGGCACAATCATGTTAATTTGCAATTCCAATTTACTGGCTAGTTTTGTTGAGCACTTGCTATACTTTCTATCTTAAGTATTTTGAAAAGTTCTCTTCCTTAAAGGCATGATTCAGAGATGGCACTATTTGAGGGGGAGGGTGGAACCTGTAAAATAGATTATTGTTTTTTTTTAAATTTATTGATGAGTTCTTGAAATATTCAGAGAATATTTGTGTTATTAGATATGTTTTATTTAAACATTTTATTTTGAAATAAATCTAGAATAATAAACATTTGCAAATATAGCACAGAGAATTACTATATCCTATTCACTCAGTATCCTCAGGTTAATATCTTACATAATCATAGCTTATCTGTAAAAATCAGGAAATTAATATTGCTACCATAGAATTAGCTACTCTTCATTTGACCTTTGTCAGTTTTCCATCTAATGCATTGTTTGACTAATATATTTAAGCTAAAGTTTTTGATTTGAATTATATACCATTTTCCACTGGTTTACTTCTAACTTATCTATATTTAATTTAATATCTAATTTAATTAATTTATAATTTCCTTTTAGAGAATACATAATAGGTTATTATTTATACTTTTATCCAAATCCAGAAAACCCTTTCTTTTAAGTAGAGTAGCTAGATTATACCAAATATAAATATTGATACATTTGGGTTTAAACAGATCATTTTACAATTTTTTATTTGTGGAATAGCTCTTTTATCAATAGTGTTTGCTTATATTCTCTTAGATAATTAATTTTTTTGCAATTCTACTTTGTATCCTCTACAGACATTATATTATTTTTAGTGATTTCTCGAGGTTTTCAAGATGAATCTCTTAACATATCACCACCTACCTTCAAATAATTTTCAATCACTTCACATTTAGATTATAAGTCTTAAAACAGGACATTCTCTTTTCTTTCCTAAGATATTTGTGCTATTATTATCTTCTCTGAGAATTATTGGGGTCTAATTATCTTTGCTGTAAGTAGTCTATTTCACTCAATGAGGTTTTCAAATGAGGAAGTTTATTAAGCTACTTTAATTGATATATAAAAAACCTGTGCATATTTAACACATACAACTTGAGGAGTATAGGAATAGGTATACAACAGTAAAAGAGCACTTCTAAATCTATTCCCATAACTCTCAGCTTCCAAAATTTCCTACCATTTTTTATTATTATTATTATTATTATTATTATTATTATTATTATATTATTATTTTTTGTGTGGTAAGAGTACAATAGAAGATCTACCCTCTTACAAAGCTATACATGTAAAATACAGTAATGTGTGCTAAGGTCACTATCCTGTAAGATAGATGAAGAATCCATTTGTCTTGCATGGCTGAAACATAACATTATGCCCTTCACCATTACTTTTCCATACCCACTATCCTCCATTGGCTGCAAACCACCATTCTAGTCTGCTGCTATAAACCTGATTATTTTAGAGGTAAATATGTTTCAGCTTTGTCTACTATTTCTCATCACGGTTGCTCTTCATTCATTTTTATAAATCAAAATTTCTATGTGATCTTCATTCCATCTGTTCAAATATGTTATTTTAATGCTTCTTACAGTGGGAGTCTGTTTTGCACTGCACTTTTTTTTTTTTAACTGTGCCATCACTGTTTTAAAGTAAAGACATTTTTACTTTTTAGAAAGTTGAAGTCTGAGGGGATCAGATAACTTCCCTGATATCTATAGCTTCTGGAGTAAAAAAAAATGAAATAAAAAGGAGAAGAAGAAGAAGGAGATGAAGGAGGTGGAAACAAAGTTGGAAGAGATGAAAGAGAAGGTGGGAGAGATTCTGTAAAGAATATTCATGGAAAATAATTATTTATTTATTTGAAATTTTATTTTCATTGCTTTTTCATGATTTTTATTGTGAGTCTTCTTCTTAAGAGGTGTGAATGTTCCTAAAGTTTAGTAGTAGTGGCTCTGATTTTGAATTTAATAGGGGTAAAAAACAAAAGACTTATTTTCTGAAAGTCTTGTTCTTGGGAGCAAGAAGTTGCTGTTCTCCAGATTACTAGAAATTCTAAAAAGGTGAAATGTGGATTTCAAAAAAGTAGACATACTTAAAAAACATATAAAGAGAAAACAATGAAGAACACATTATTTCATAGTGTTATTGACCCAAGCAGTACTAAAAACACTCAACTTTCTTTGGGCAGAAAAGTTTTAAAACAGATGTCTTAGTCAGCTTTTTCTGTCTTATGACTAAAGGGTCTGACCGGAGCAACTGTAGAGGAGGAAAAGTTTATTGAGGGCTCAGAGGTCTAAGTCCATAGAAGGCTGGCTTCATGATATATATATATATATATATATATATCTCCCAAAGTCACGCCCTAATTCCCACCTGCCCCAGCCACACCCTACCACTTCAGTTAACACTCAGTTGATCCCTATCAGGGAAGTAATTCATTGATTGGGTTAAGACTCTCACAACCCAATCATTTCTCCTCTTAATCTTCTTGCATTGTCTCACATGTGAGCTTTTGGGTGACACCTCACATCCAAACTATAACAACAGTAGTTGAAACTTCTTTCATTTTATTTTGTTTTTGTGTATAATTTATTGTTTTATTTTTAGTCATATTAGTAACTGTTAGTAATTAGTACCAAACAGGCAATGCCAGTAATCAAGCAGAACTTGTAGATCAGAGCGAAATCTTGGGTCTTGAAAAAGAAATTAGCATTTGCCTGGCATGGTGGTGCATGCTTGTAATCCAAGCCACTAGGGAAGCTGAAGCAGGAGGATCACAACTTTGAGGCGAGTCTCAGCAACTTAGCAAGACACTGGGTCAAAATAAAATAAAGGTAGTTCAGTGCTAAGCACCCCTGGGTTCAATCCCAATATCATGAAATATCATCAATAAGATATCAGGGTGTAAATATGAGACCAGGCAACAAGAAATTGATGCACATAGAATACTTTATTTTCAGATGTATGTAAGAAGAATAAGCAATTAAGCACAATTGGGTTTTACATGAATAAACCAAGTCCAGAATAAATGGTACTGATGGTAGCTCACAGACATCCCTTTATTCAAGAATTAAACTTGATTCTACCAGCAAATTCCAACACAGTAGCACTGGGTTGCTTATCATCAACCACTGTGCTTTGTACAGTACATTCAATCCCCAATACCTTATGAGGACAATACTATTATTATCTTTATTTGGCCAGTGAATAAACTGAGATGGATATTAAATAACTTGATTGAGGTACCTATGTGATAGTGGCAGTATGAGAACTAGAGTCTAGATGGACAAAAAACCAGAGACAGACTAATATTAACTCCAAGCCATAAGTCAATATAGGCACTATTATTAGTCATTTTCAATGTTTCACAGTTGAACAGGCCTGAGTGGTTAAATGAATCCCTCTGGTTAGGTCAGTTATTTAGGTTCTAAACTGTGTTGATATAACTTCCTGAACATCAGCCTAAATGTTGGCATTATTTCCTATTGATATTGTCATTATTTGTTAGTATTATATTAATTATTTATATAACTTGTATCATTACATATTTACTCACATATTTAAATATATTTATTAATCATATTTAAATATAAAATTGAATATATATCATTGATATATATTTAAATAATAATCCAGTTCATTGTGCTCATTTTAATCCTTGTTAATAAAATTTGAAAATGGAAGTAGATGATTTTTAAGTTCTGGTAGATTATATACAATTGTACTAGCTAGAATTGACTAAGTCACTGTTACATGAATAACTGTTTACTCATTGTTGAAAATAGATTGAAAAATATAATTTTTTCATAAAATCTAATACTTAAAATATTTTGTTACATACATAGTTGACTTATTTTTTTGCAATCACACTCTGAGATTCCCTTTATATCTCTATCATCTTAAAGATTTGTTGATTATTTACTGAGTACAAGTCTTCAGAAAGATGCTGTATTCCTGCTGAACTGTTAGAAAACAAGAAACTATAATTTGAGATAATTTTTTAAGATTAAGGCATTGATGTTTACAAAAAATAAAGTATATAAAAATAGATAATAAGTTCATGTGTTTTATATATTATTTAACCCAATACATACTAGATTTCAAAATTATTTCCACACTTATTCATGTGAAAATAACTAGAGGTATAGTTTTCAGCTTTTTTCAATGATGTCTGTCATTTATGATCCTGAACTTCTTGGCACATTCTGTACGGTTTATTGCTTTATGACTTCTTGCATTCTTTTTTAACACTATGCAAGTGATCACAGGAAGCAGATACTTCAGAGATCTCTAGTTCTGCTTACTAACCAAGCTGAACCTAAGTTAGATGACTCAGCACCATCCCAACCTGACATGTTTTTCATCGTTTTTCACAATCCTAATGTTCAAGCTGACTGATGGTTTCTGTACATTCATAACTTCACATTATCATGACCACTAACTTAAAAAAATGATTTTTATGACATATAACTTCTAAGGCTGAACGATATAGTCACAGACTTCACTAAGGAATAAAATTATAACTATAACATAATCTGATTAAATTTATATAGCATACTGTTTTATACATCAGTGTAAATACAATGAATTCTTCATTTTTCTAAATGAAAAGCATCTCACCATCTTTTAGAGCACTCAGCCTAATCATTGCTATACAGATGTAAATTTACTAAAGTGATTTTCTGCCTTCACCTGTGCCAGCTGAAGCCTGATCTTCCAAATTGACCCCAGGAATTCTTGGCTCCAATCTGTTCCTGACCATTGTGACCCCCAGCTTTTTATCCTTTGAAAATGCAAAGAGAGAGAGAGAGAAAGAGAGAGAGAAAATTTTTTAATATTTATTTTTTAGTTTTCGGTGGACACAACATCTTTGTTTTTGTATGTGGTGCTGAGGATCGAACCCGGGCTGCATGCATGCCAGTCGAGCGCGCAACCACTTGAGCCACATCCCCAGCCCCCCTGCATCAGTTTTTACTAGAGTGAATCACCTGCCATACCTAAAAGAGGGACATTACCCAGATGACCCTTAACCCCAATAATAATGAAGTGCACATCTGTAAGAAGAATGGGAGCAAGTGAGTGAAAGCTAATGAACCCAAGGGGCCCAGGGATCCCATGGAATTATTGACTGCTTTTATAGAAGGATGGCATGGCCACTTGTAGGGCAGATAGCAATGCCTATATCTGGAGTCAGAAAGACTGTGTCTGGAAACCAACACAGGTGATCCTGAGGTTTAATCACGCAGGCAAGTTTGTGAACTGATCCATCTCCTCTGGCGAACAATTTTGCTGTGGGAAGGAGAGCACGATTCATTTTTGTTTGTTCCTTCAATTCTGGAAATGACTAGTGGGTAAGCAAAGACTTTAAAAATATCATAGCTACATTGTCCTCACCTTGTATGGGCTTCCCAACATTTTGCTAGCTGCATGGTCATGTGATTTCAGATGTATAGTATCTTCTGGGTTCAGTAAAGAAGTAGATGAAAAGCCAACCAATACTTCCAGGGGCAGCAAAATCCCTTTGGGTCAGCTGATGTCCATCAGAGTTTGTTGACAATGACACTGGTGACTGGGTCCACAGATTCAAAGTCTTTGCCAGTGGGAGCAACTCCTCCTGGTTCAGTCACAACCACACCCTGCCTTGCTGCCAATGACTCAAAAAGGTCTCCACTCTGAAAATGAAGTCTTGCCACTCCTGATTGTCTCCGAGAATAGTGTTGTGGCTGCTGGCCCTGACTACTGTACAATACTCTTTGTCTTCAACCTAGACATTCCAAAATAGAGCATCATGCCCAACATGTCTGTCATGGACCATTTTTGCAACATGGACAAGAGGGCCACCACCCAAGACCTAATGCAGACTTGTAAACACTGTACGAGTCTAGCATCACTAAAGTGTCTATTTATAAGGTGAACAAGTAAGATGGCCACAGATTTTATACTACTGGCACTGATGGCGTCAAGAAAAGTTGGAATTTCAAGAACTTAGTAGTACATCCAGTGTCTTCTGAATGTGAAACCAAGTAAGCCTCCACCATCCAGCATGAGAAACATAGCCACCACTTGCCTGTTGGTGAGGAAAGTAAGCCCCAAGAAAACACTTTAAACATATCCAGCAAACACTGTGTGCTTTTGTTTGAATTGGAGCAAGTGTTGCTTTTCTAAAAGCAGCAGTGTTTTTTGTTTGTTTATTTTTGCTATTTCATCTCATTCTTGATGAAAGCTTATCTTTAAGTACTTTATTATGGAAAATTGTTACACTAGAAGGAATAGATAAGGGAGGTATGTACATTGTCTTTTAGAAAATTAAATAAAAATCCTGAATGTGGAAAATAAATAGAAATGATTCTTTACTACCATAGAGTTAAACATTGCTTTCAATATATGATGAACTAATCTTTTAATAAGACTGGCTTGTACAGGTTATTTAAATGTATCATTTCTAAAGTGTCAGAAGCAGTAAAAGTCTCATTCCCTTATCACATAAACTAATAGATTCTACTAGAGCACAATATGCTGTTTGCTCACGACAGTAAGTCCTAGAGGAAGCTGTTAGCTCCCAATATGAAATGGCAAGATACGTGTTGTACTATTGTGCTCAGATGGGAAGACCTCAGATGGTTAGCAGAATGTGCCTGTGGGAGTCCACTATTGTACATTATAGTAACAAAATCTTTAAGTCTTGGCATGAAATGACTTCTAAGCACACCACAACTATGAGATAATGCACAGAAACCCATAACTTATTCTCAGGTAAAATTAAAAGCAATCAGATTTCAAGAGTGTATCAGGAACATTCTATTCCTGAAAAGCCACAAGGAAGACAGGTCTTTTAAAAATATTTTATTTTGATACAATGTGGAATCTTAAAGTAAGTAAAATTATTTTAAAATAAATTTTCAAATTCTCTCAGTAATTACAATTACAATTAATTAAATTACAGTTATTAAAAATGACAGATAAGATTCCTGGCATAGCTTGTTTAAAAAGAGATGTTCAATTTTCTGGCTTCAAGATATTTACTTCTGAAGATAGTATGTCTATGATCTCAATTTACTCCATTTTGGCTTTTGACCAAACTATATCCATTAATCTTTTTTTGTCATTTTAATGTTCAAATCCTTTTATTCTTAAAATCAATATCATAGGAGACTGTAGTGTACTGACAGACGTCTGGATTTCCTCCCAGATCACAGATGGACAAGCTAAACACCTTCAGTAAGTGTCCCTAGGAAATCACACAAAGGTGACTCTCCTGTATTTGGCACACCAACAGTTGTTTTGCTCCTGGAAAAGCTGATGCTTTTCTGTGCTACAGAGGAACTTATTTAACATGATATAAGCAGCCAGAAAAAACTGGCTGCAATGAGTAGAGAAGGAAACATCATTTCAAAGAAAAGGAAAAAGAAGTTTCATTTCTTTCCTTTTTAATATGTTGAATAGCAAAGGACAAAGATGATATTCACTTGCTGCAAAGCAAGAGGAAATAAAAACTCAAATACAAGCAAAATATTTTTTCTCATGAAAGACTGTCTTACCCTTTTCACTTATAGCTTAATTGTTCCAGTCCAGGGTTGAAAATGATCTAGGGATAGAAAACAAGCATACAATGATGATGCACCCAGGTAGTGCATAACTAATCTAGAATTTAAACACAAGAAGCACATACTCTTAGAGCCTGTCATGACTCCTTTAATAAAGCAAAGATGGACATAATATTTTGCAACCGAGGTACTCCTACATGTGGTGCCGAAATGGAGGCAATTTAGTCTAATTTTCAAAAATAGGAACATCAAAAGTAGAGAACTAGTTGGCCTCCTATAATCACAGTGGCTCAGGGGGTTAATGCAGGAGGATAGCAAGTTCAAAGCCAGCACCAGCAAAGGTGAAATGCTAAGCAACTCAGTGAGACCCTGAATAAAATACAAAATAGGGGGATGTGGCTCTGTGGTTCAATTGAGTGGCCCATGAGGCCCCTGAGTTCAATCCCTGATACCACCTCCCCCCACCAAAAAAAAGTGGAGAACTGTGTCAATATTATACAAATATCATTAACTTGGAGGCAAATTCTGAGAATATGGTCAGGATGGGGAGCTGTAGGTAAAAGAGAAATCTGAGTGACAAAAGTACTCAAACCTGTCTCCAAGCACCCCAGGATATGTCTTCCTTTTCAAATCTTCACAGGACTCTGGATTTGGCTTCATAGCATTATGCAAAATTATAAATATTTATTAAAAATATATGTATAGTAATACATAGTCGTCTGCTAGTTCTATTGCAATGTGAACACAATGCTTTACATATTACAAGTATTAATTATTTTTTTCAAATGAATTATAATTTAAATCTAAATTGTAAAAATTTTTCAAAATAAGCTTCTTTCTTAAAAAAAAGTTCATTTACCTCTATGAATTTTTTAATTTCCTCCTTGATGTCTTCTGTAACCCATTATTCATTCAGTAGCATATTGTTCATTCTCCATGTGATGGAAGAATTTTCTTCCTTATTTTATCATTGATTTCCCATTTTATCCCATTATGATTGGATTAAATGCATGGTAGTATCTCTACTTGTATTTGCTAAGAGATGCCCTGTGGCATAATATATGGTCTATTTTTGAAAAGGATCCATGTGATGCTGAGAAAAAGTATATCTGCTTGATGTTGGTTGATATATTCTATATATGTCAATTAAGTCTAAGTTATTAATTGTGTTATTGAGCTCTACTCGGCACTAAAAATGAATAAGATCATTGCATTTGAAGGGAAATGGATGGCATTAGAGCAGATTATGCTAAGTGAAGTTAGCCAAACCCCAAAAAACAAATGCTGAATGTCTTCTTTGACATAAAGGGGGTGACTCAAAATGGGGTAGGGAGGGAGAGCATGGGAAGAAGATTACCTCTAGATAGGGAATAAGGGTGGGAGGGAAAGGGAGGAAGAAGGAGAATAGCATGGATGGTGGAAGGAGACCCTCATAATTATACAAAATACATGTATGAAGATGTGAATTTGGTGTCAACATATCTTATATACAAACAGAGATATGATAAATTGTGGTATAAAGGTGTATTAAGAATTGTAATGATAAAAAAATAATAAGAGAGCTCATGAATAATGGCATAATTTGGTGTGAATATACTTTATATACAGAGTTATGAAAAATTGTGCTGTGAATAGATAATTTTGATTCTAATGCATTCCACTAATGTCATGTATGTAAGAAATAAAAAAAAAGTTCACATTTTAATGTGGGCACTCATGATCTTTCACTGTGTTTTATAACTTAACACACTTCTCAAATCTGCAAATCATTTTCTAAAAGCACCATTCTATTGGGGATGTAACTTTCAAATTCTATCAGCTTCCAGAATCCATGGGAAATTGTTTCTGAGACCCCCATAGAAAATAAAAAATTTGCACATAAACCTACAGAAATTTTCCTATGTACATTAAATCATATTTAGATTACTTGTAATATCTAAGGCCATGAGAAAGCTATATTAATAGTTGTTATACTTCATTTATTTAGGGAGAAAAGATTGAAAGTGTATACCTGTTCTGTATAGATACAACTTTTTACAGAAATTTTTTTAATCCACAGTTTAACTTATGGATGTGATACTTAGGAATGGTTTACTGTATATGTTTTCTTGAGTCTTTTGGGTGCCTTTAATCAGAAACTCATTGCTGTATATCATGATTAAATGTCAACATAAAAACACAAAATCAGAAATATATTTATTGTCTAACCAAAATTGTGACATTCTCCAAGCATTTGCCAATTAGGGGAAAATATTTCTACTCTAAATTTAGAGTTTAATTTGACTTAACAATGAAAGGTAGAAAAGATGTAATATGGTGCCCACATACACACACACAGACACTATTGCACACACATTCATCCTAGAAAAAGAAAAGAACTGCTGTTATGCTAAAAAATGAACCAAACTTAAAGACACGTTGAGTGAAATAAGCCAATCACAAGAATGATGTATGGTTACACGTTTAATAGATACCTAAAAAAATCAAATAACAAATACAGAAAGGTAGAGTAGTGGTTGCAGAAGTAAAGGTGGAGAAAGACGGAGTGTTTGTAGTCTTCACTAGATAAAGTTTCATTTGGAGAAGGAAAAAGTTCTGGAAATGGATGGTAAAGGTAGTTATGCAACATGACTATCTATTATGTCATGGAACTGTAATTTTAAAAATTGTTAAAATAGTAAATTTTATATTATATATACTTAACCACTATAAAAATAATAGAGGAACAAAGGTTTTACTTAAAATCAACATCTCATCACAAATATTGCTGTAATTGTATCTGTGGTATCACAGGTTCCAGTGACCATCCTATTCACATTTATCATTGTCTTTGAGATAAAATTTGAGATATCATCTGAAACAATTTTAAACTTAATTGAAATTACTTAATTTCATGTTTATTTATATTTCTTGGATATTTCCATGTTCAATTGGCTCAGCAATTAGTTGAGATGCAACTCCATTTATTCATAAGCAACAATACTAGATGTCATTAATTTAGAATAATTTAATGAGTATGAGTACTGGCATTAACACCTTTCTAGTTCTATGTTTATTTTAAATAAATGCATGATTTTTGTTATCCATTAGATTTTTGTAAGAAGACATATGTAAAATATTTTGAATACATACACATATGAATGGAATATAGTTACTGGTGACATAATTTTATATCAGTGTTGATATTCTTAACACTAATACTATTTTTATAAATCATTTCTCTGACCTCATGTTATTTTGGTTTTATCTTATAATACATATTTGTATATGAGAAAACAGAGGAATTAAGAATTTGGATTCAGGCATCAGCTTTCCTGAGAACAAATCTCAATTCCTGTACATAGAATTGTACGGATATGGCAAATGTTTCAACACTCAAGACTTCAGTTTCTTTCATTTATAATATTAAAAAAAAGAATATTTCCAAACTTATACAGGTATCTAAATGACCTATAAATGTTACATGCTGATAAACTTGCCTTGTACCTATTTAGGCTTAAATAAATGTCAGATACATTTTTATCATTCACATATATAACATTAAACATCATACTGAAATTATAACCATATATTTCAAAGCATTTGAAGGCTGAAAACACTTACTACATTAGTAAATTATTCCCCAGTCTTCAGATTTGCTGACAGAAATATTTTCAAACCATTCACATTTTTATGATGACAGCAATGGTTTCAGAGTAAAATCCTTTAAGCCATTCAAAAGTACTGTGATGTCAGATAGAGTTATTGAAATATAATATTCTGTGCAAACCATTGTGATGTCCAGATGGATCTAAATTTGTACAGCTATTTTGTAGTATAAGATAAAAAGGGACCCTATCAGAAGGGACTGATAAAGTATTTCACATTTGGAGTTTTTACTGAGAGCATATTGAGAAGAATCAATCAATACTGCATCTTATATTTACCTTGATGCTTTCAGGAATCCTGACCTTTAAATATCAAATGAGAAAGTTACTACATTGCTAAAGCTATCAGCTTCAAATATTTTTACCTATATTCATACAGAACAAAAATATGCTCTTTAAGGAGGTGTATCAGAAAAACAATGCATGTGGTTCAAAATTTAACTTTATCATCTATCATTCATGTATTTAAACAGAGATAGAACATAAATAAAAGAAAATGAAATATCAGTTAGATAATAGTATACACGAAAACCTAAATGAATTTCTCCAAGGTGCTTTAGATTATGGTATGCAGATAATCTTGTGCTAATGAGAACTCAGAATAGATGTACTTCTGAATTCATGGGAAATACAACTAGACCCTCTTTGAGGAAAATAAAATAAATGCTAGGAAATACACTATTTTCTTAAATGTTTCCTAAATAAATTTTCCTTCTTCTTCTTCTTCTTCCTCTTCTTCTTCTTCTTCTTCTTCTTCTTCTTCTTCTTCTTATTATTATTATTATTATTATTATTATTATTATTATTATTATTTGAAGTGAATACCCTATATTGATGTTCAATTCAGAAAAAAAAAAAGAATAGGATAAAAATTAATCTGAAGGGTAAAATTAAATTTTTTAGGGCAAAGTTCAAAGTAATAAATTAATGTTTATTTTGATTGATAAATAATCATAAGACAAATTTACAGCATAGAAAGTAGTGTTTTGATATTTGTATACCATGTGTAATTATAAAATCAGCATCACCTCAAATATTTACTATTTCTTTGTTAGGAATTTTTAAAGTTCTTTCTTCTAGACCTTCTTTTGAAATAAGCAACAACTTATGGTTAACTATGGAGTCCCTATTTTGCTATAGATATAACTGGCTGTCTAAATGAAATTTTCTATTTGAAATCCTCCCCATGACCATCCCCCCATCACATTTCTGTCCTTTCCCCACCACTATTCCAAATCTATAAGATCAACATTTTTAGCTTTAATATATGAGAGAGAACATAGGATATTTGTCTTTCCGTGCCTATCTCATTGTGCTTAAAAATAATGTCCTCCAACTTCATTAGGGCTACTTTATAGTTGTCAATGATATTTGTTTTGTTTTGTTTTGTTTTGTTACCAGATATTGAACTCAGAGGTGCTTAAGCACCGAACCCCATACTCAGCTCTTTTTAAAATTATTTTGAGACAGGTTCTCATTGAGTTGCTTAGTACCTCACTAAATTGCTGAAGTTGGCTTTGAACTCATAGTCCACTTGCCTCAGCCTTCCCAGCTTCTGGGATTAAATACATGTGCCATAATGCCAGGTATAAATGATATTCTTAATATGGTATGCATTACCTGGAAATAAACTCATTTTTTCACATAGCTACAATTGTTTTGGTAAATGGGTGTCACTATTATTGAAAACATAGACTCAGATTGGAAAAAGAGTTTCTATATCAGTATAAAGTTATTACATTTGTGTAACATCAAATATAGTAATATACAGCTCACCAAAAATGTTAAGACACAAACATATTGCTAAAAAATATTATTTGATGCTCATACATATATAGCAACTATAAAGAATAATAAAACACAAAGGGGAATGCAAAGAAATCAAATAGCTCTGATAATAAAACTTTCTGGAAAAGAGAAACGATTCTTCTCACTTATATGAAGCAAAAAAAAATGACACTGGTTTTATCTCAAGGTCTGAATTCAAAGAATGATTGTTAGCTTTTAACTTAAATGAAACCCTGACAAAATACATGACAGCATCAATATTTATCTTCTTGTTTATGTATTACTTATATATTGTTTCTTTTTATTATTTATGTATTCAAGCCTTTTCCCCACAGGACTCTCTGTTAGCTCACAAGAATGCCATATAATTAAAAAAAATAAAAATAAAAATATACAAATTACCTCAATGGAAGATAATTGAAGGAAAATAAAGCAATGCAATTTTGGAAAGGGTAAGGTTAGGATTCTAGCATTAGACCACATGAATTATGCATTTGCTAGAAGCATACGTATTTATATGTAAGTTTTCCTGGGCGTGTGTGAAACACAACAGGATCGTTGTCAGGACTTTCAGTGTTGCAATCACAGAGAGATTGTCTCTGTGAGTCTTCTCCAAGGAGGGAAAGCACAGTATATAGGCAACATATTCTAATGATTCCTGTAACATGTTTTTGAAATGCTCTACACAAACAGTCAAAATGGTTTATAGTAAAATGTATTTGTAATTCTGCATTTCTAGCACCCCATTCCTTTCTCAAACTTCCTGAGATTCATGGCAAGTGTCAGCATATTAAAACTTATAATTTATTGCAAATATCCTGACATTTTCCAAACTGGTATGAACAAAAAAAGAATTATAAACTTTTATTTTTCTTAATTCTCACAATTTTTCTTGTGTCTCAATGTTTTGTATATAGAGGGTTTTAGAGAGAGTTTGGAGGCTGTTCTTAAGAACTGGGTTCAATGAAAACATCCTATGTGACCACACTTAAATATGCTTGCAGAGTGTGATCTTCCCCATCATTGCAAGCTGTAGATTTTCAGGGTGCTTCTGGGCTCAGGAGGACCTTGGAGGCAGAAGACAGGTAATGCTAACCCAGCCCTAGCAAAGGCTGAAGTCCTGCAGACTAATTAGGACTAATGTGCCCTGAAGAAGTTGGGTCCTATGGCTCTTAAAGGAAGCACTTGCTAAACAGGAGCAATGAGCTAGGACCTTTGGGGGCGCTGTCCAGGCTGCTGTTAGCAATTTTAGGCAATCTAACACCACAGGCTCTGTCCACTTAACATTTAGCCCCTTCCAATCTGATTTTCTCTTTCTGAGCCCATAAACTGTCTGGTTCTGTCGCATCAACTACCTCTCTTTCTTTAGCTTCATGCAAGTAGAAATCCTTCAAATTAGGGAGGAGGAGGAGGAGAGAAAGAAAACAGAAATTGAGAGAGAGACAGAGAGAGGCTTTTTCACCCCTATATATTTAATCCTCTTAGCCTCTTGGCTAAACCCAGCTCTTTTGTATGCCTCCAAAAGTGTTACAAGGAACACTGGGACATTTTTCTCTAAAATTAAAGTTGCTGAAAATTTCTTCTTTATATATTATAGAGGAAAAGACTGACTGCTAATGCATGGTGGTGACACTTTGGTGCTGAGTGAAATGAGATGTTACCAAGGTTGAGAATCAGGTTCAAGTCCTGTCTCCCATTGTTCAAGGTTGCACACCCTAGAAATGCGGAGGCAAGAACAAAAAGTTTTATTTAAAGGATTGAACAGAGAAAGGGACAGAGGCTCCTCTGCAGAGGAGGAGATCCAAGTTGGTGCTTCAGGAAGTGGAGGTGTCCTCCCAGTTTTAGACATTTTAGGTTTCCTTTGTTCTCATGCTCTCACCTCCAAACCTGCCTACCTGACCCAAAAGGTGGTGTGATCCAAGGTTGAAAGAAGCTGCCCAGGGGTACATGCAAGAAGGATAACTACCCAGGGCTACTCATTCACAACAACTTCTTGAGGGAGGAACAATTCCCTGGAGACATGTGACAACAGGTTGGAAGAGGGGAAACATTGTGAAGGTATTAATATTTTATTTCCTCTTGACTCAACCCCCATCTTCCCAAGTCAATCATTCATAACCTACACTGACTATCCTTTGGCACCCCCCCCACCCCACCTTTTGCCTTATATACATGTGTCCATGTGTAGAAAATGCACAGAATTTTGGTCTGGTGCTGTGTTCTAATTTTACATTTGCTAAAGTATCCCCTCATTTTCCTACCATTGTTTTCCATTTGGATAAGGATTTATTTAATCAGAAATATTAGAACTTCTATTTATTTCATGCTAAGTCATATTCTTACTTTATAAGATGTAAGGACCTAACTTCATGGTAAATTAAATTAGAAAAGAAAAAAGAAGGAAATAAAGAAGTACCCCATAATATGAGGGAAGTATGGATACAAAAATGTGGTTAAAGTCTAAACGAAATATTTTTGGCATTGTGGAATACATTTTGGTAGTTTCCTATTAGTTTCAACTCAATAATGACTAATTTAGTTAAAATTTTTAAATAATTTCTTTTAATGTACACTTATCAAGCAGAAATGTGAACAAATAGGTCAAGAATATTGGCTGACCCTATAGAGTTTTGTTAGTAAAAATTTAAGGATAGGCTTAAAATTTAAGATACTTAATAGGCTCTTCAGTATCTTAAGGAGTAGATGGGCTATATAACTTCCAAACAGTTTTCCAAATAGAGAAATGACTCCAAATAACTATCAAAATATAGTAAATATATGCTTCCTTCATATTCATTTTACTTTATCTGCTTATGTGTTTGCTTATTTATAATTTACCTGTTGACTACTTTGATATCTCTGATTTTTACTTAGAAGAAATATGATGTGAAAATTATAAAACAGTATGAATCTGACTAATATTTTCTCAAGTTAACAAAAGTGAAAGAATCAAGGGATTAGTTGACTATTTGAAAAATTAAACAAGATATGACTCAAGCATAGATAAGTAATTTTCAGTTTTAAGCTTCTTTATAGACAATTAAGAATCTTTCATAATTAAAAAGAAAAAAATATGTTTATGAGAAATGATGAAGGGACTCATAAACTTTTAAAGTTGTTGTGAAATAAAATTTTCTATTCTTACCATTTGGAAATAAAATAATTTAAAGGATTGGTAATATTATTCTAAAACTATAATAGCTGTGAACTCTCATAGAATAAAATTCTTGGTCTTAGATCCCTGTTCTTGATCTCATTAAATATGTTTACTTTTCAAAATCAGAAATCTGTTAAAACTTCAACACAATAAGCACCAATATCCAAAGCACTATGCCTTTTCCTTAAAATTTAAAACAACATTTTGTAGATATTTTTATCACCTGGTAAGTTTATTTTCTTTGCTCACCAAATAAAGAATAGGATTAGATAAGTAATATACATAGAGAGTAATTTTAAACATTTCTCATAAGCAGATTATTAACCAAGGATATTTTAGAATCAGGGTAAGTGCAGAGGGAGAGACTGGAAGTTACTGAGGAATGAGAGACAGATGACGAAAATGGTTCTCCTCTCAGAGTTCCTGAAGGCTGAGCACGCTGCATAAGTATACAAAAAGGCGACTTAAATCCCTTGACAATAGATTAGTGAAATTTCTCTGAGTAAACCTAGTAAAATGCTCTAGAATTACAAAAAAGATTCAATTGCCTAAATTTGATCTAATCTCAAATAATATCAGAGCTGTTAACTAATCAGAATGTAATTTTTCCATAATGACACTTTATAATACCTATTTTCTACCTTACTTTACAGCTCCTAAAAATTAAATTGCAAACATCCAGCAACTTTCTAAGTGCTTTAAAAATATACTGCTTCTCTCTTCTTGCTAGTTGAAGTTTTATTTCTCAAAGAGCACAAAACTAAGAGGGAAGAGAGATTATGGGAAATGCAGAGGATACATAGAAAAAGGATTTTTGTTTCTTTATAACTAATGGTCCCAAAGCAAAATCTTTTTTTTTTAGTTTACTGTGAATTTATTTCATGTTTTGTTGTTTTTTCTTTTAAATATATCATTGTTGAATGCATTTCTTCAAATGTATTCCAGAAGATCCAGGAAAGAATTTGGGGAAGTTCCACTGTGCAAGTAGTAACTTCTTTTTCTTTCACTACCTAGAGATACTTCTCAGGGATTGTCTACTTTTGTAACCTCGAGGACTTCCCATAGAGTCTGTAGACCTAGAATAGCTACTCAAAGTGCTATTCTTCTTTTAGTGCTAACTAAAGTGTTTATCCAAGAATAAAATTTAAGGTACTGTATCCTTGTTTAAGAAGCCTGAAATAATTTTTAGCTGAAGTAATAAATGTAATAAAGATTCACACTCTAATTGTCTTACATCTTCACTAATTAGGAACAAATATTTTGGGACAGATGGTCCATCTAAGAAGTACATATTGAGTAGCACCACCTAGAACATGTATTGAAATCCTGGAACCATGTACTTGGAAGAATACGCACACAGTGTAAAACATCATGCCCCAAACACCCCTGTTCTTGTAGAAAGCATGGGAAATGAAACCAGTGATCACAACAGCTATGATTGTTACTTTGACAAACATATACAGTGGGTTCTTCTTTTGAGAAGACCAAAGGGGTGCTTAAAAATTCTTAATGAATCAATAACCAAATACAAGAAGAGGTAATACTTAGAATTAACAAGTGTAAGCTAGTCACTGAAGGACCTGAGTTGGGGGAAAGAGAGTACAGAGGACAAATAAGTTTCAGTGTTGAGAAGAGAGGGACTCAGGAATAAAGGAGAAGCAGAAGTAGATAAGATAGGTGCAACAGGAGGAACCACCTAGAAAGCTGAGATGGTTAGTAGAATCTATCCTGAAAATGCCAGGGTTTAGTAATTCTCTAATAATTCGTCTGAAATTATTTTACTCTACTAATGGTTGCATCCCTAGTTTTAGGAAAAAAAACACAATAAACTACATACATATTTAGGCATCCATGCATACAATCAAGCCTAGATTCTTTCTCTTAAATGTAGTAACAGGACCCAGCATTACTTTTCCCATTGAAACAAGTCAAGACTTCTGTTTCAGCTCTAACATGGAAAGACATAGGAAGTCATTATTCATGTCCTTACAGCAAGAAAATTAATTTGACAGATTGTACAACGTCCCATTAAACCAGCAGACTTCTAGTATAGTAGCAGTGGATTATAGCTGACATAACAGCAAGAGGCAGATTTTATCTGAGGAAAAGTTCTTAAGGAAGTACAAGGAAACTAGAAGAGAACAATACAAGAACATAAGAGAATTTAGAATCCTTTGATGCTGATGGTTATAGCAAATGTTAAACAGAGCCCAAAGCCCAGCCAGATTAACATAAAAACTCACATTAAAACTCTCATTGTCTCAATTATTATCACCCTCATTACCTGGCACCCCATTTTCAATAAAAATAATTATGTGTCATACTCAAGAAATACAGTTTGAAGTAAAAATGGAAGACCATCAGAATAAGATGCTGACATGAATCAGAGGTAGGAATTATAAAACAGGGAATTTAAAACAACTGGGATGACTATTTTATGTGTTTAAAGGAAAAATATATTCTATGTAAGAACAAATGGACCATATAAACCACAAGACAATAACTCTAAGAAAGAATCAAAAGGAAATTCTAAAAATCACCCATGGTGTAAAAACCAAGACTTTCTTTTATGTGGTAATCAATGAACAGAAGGCATCCCAGGAAAGAATCAGTGAATTTAAGGATTACCCAACAGAAACTATGAAACTTAACTGCAAGAAGAATGATTGTGATGAGGACACCTCAGGACATGTCATCAAAGAAATTTGTGACCATTTCAAAAGAGTAATAACATTCATGCTATCAAAATACGTGAAGGAGGCAATTGAAGAACAGTGCAAAAGAAATAAATATCTGAAGTAACAAAAGCAGAGAACTTTCCAAATGGCTGACAAACACTAAATTACATCTCAGAGGAGCCAAGAAGGATAAACATACACATTAAGAGAAATCTGCCTGCAGGAAATTAATATTCAAATTATATAAAAAAAAACTATGAACAAAAATGGATAAGAAAGAACTATCATGAACATGCCCTTTTGAGAACTCTTGGTGGAAAGGCACCAATGGAGATTGCTTAGTTGATGGTGATGCCTTTTTCAAAGGGGATTCTATACAGCTCACAGAATTTATTGGATTCATGGCCTTGTGTTCAAACACCAGCTGCTCAGAGGTGGAGGATTGTGAGCGCGAGATGTTAGGCTTTAATTGAGCTGTTTTAACCACGACTTCATTTGGTTTAACTTGAAGAAGCTTCCTCACAGTAAAAAAGATGTTTAAACCTATATAATGTAAGTGGGAAGCTTGCTCGTGGCCAGTCTTCTCCCATCAGAAAGCAAGTCCTGCTTTCTCTATATTTGTGCCTGTCAATTTTCCAGTCCCCTGATCAGCACAGGTTGGGGAGAAACTGAGTACATGTTGCATGGGCTACAACAACAACCAGAGACAAGTTATCAAGCACAAAGGCACACCAAGTGACTTACCCAGCCACTCCCTACCTACCTAATTACCACCCAGTTAGTCCATTTAAATTATGAACTCATCAATGGATAATCCACTGATTGGGCTATGGCTCTCATAATATTATTATTTCACCTCTGAACACTCCAGCTTTAAACAGGAGCTTTTGGGGGACACCTGATATATAAACCAGAATAAGCACCAACTACATTTATGGAAAAAAAAAACCTCCTCCTAGGTATTTATTCACCTAATGTGAAAATTTGTCCACATGAAAAATTGCATAAGAACATTGGCAAAGCTTTCTTATTTTATAAACGTCACTAATTTGAACATTTATATTAGTATTATGAATATTATCAACATTCTTATTATTAATTTGTGATTGAGTATTCATAGTCTATTCATAATTTCCTCAAACTAGAAGGAATAAAACTGTTCTTCAATAGGTTTAAATGGTGGTGGTTATATGCAATGAATATAAGATAAAGAACTAATGTGAACAAGTTATAAAGTATTTAGTGACATATTATGTAAGCTAGAAAATTAAAAACTAAAATGAAGACAGTGAAAAAAATCAGTGATTTGAGGGTGGAGTGGTTGAGTAGGTGAGTATAAGGAAATTTTTAGAACTGTGTACCTATTTACATTATACTGTAATTGTGGACATAGTTTTGGACTTGACAAAACTAACTGATTTTCATTGATGATACAAAAGTGAACCTGAATGTATGCACATTTTTAATCAAGCTTATTTGACAGAAGAATCCCCTAATGAAATAAAATGTATGAGAATACTATCTAACTGCAATATAAATAGATGTAATAACCTCAGTGAAGGAAGTGAGTAGTAAATATGCTGTCTTAAATAATTTTGGACATGAGTAGAATCTGCAAGACTAAAAGTAGAAGTGGTGTGTAGAATCATCATATCATGCTATCTAAAGTTGTTTCACAAAGAGTTAACAATTTTGATACTTTCTTGCATGCATACTTAACTGGAACAGTTAAGAAAATGGATGGTGGATGTTAGCTTTCTCAGTTATTACAGATAACTAAAAGAAGAAAACTAGAATGATCCACATTGTAAATGCAACAGTTAGCAACATCTGAATGAAGTCATGCATAGCTTAACATAGATAACAATAATTACATAGAAATATTTGTAGGTATATGCATACATACTGATGAGTACATACAAATAAAATTCCTCACTTTTTCAGCTGAAAGGGCCTAGAATCAATCTTAACAAAATACCAATTAGCACAGTGAGTATCCACTTATTGGTTTCTAATAACACTCTTTAATACAGGAAACCAGGACTCCTTGGAGAAATGTCTGATTCTAAGGCTGGGCATAAAATATATAATATGGACTTGGAACATCTTATATTAAAAGAAAATAAGAAACTTTTTTTGTTGTTATTGTTGTTCTTTTTTAATTAACTTCTATACAAAAGAGATAGAGAAAACAATTGAAAGAGTTCCCAGTGGTCCAAGCTGAAACAATATGAGCAAAAAATACATAACATACTATTGGATAAGAAATATGAAATAAATGCCCATGAGAGCACACAATGTAAATGAATAAATAGGAAAACAGGCAAATCTCTAGCACAAAGAAATTACAAATATTTTATGCAGATACTCTGCCCTTGAGAGGTGGAACATAAAAATCCACTCCTTTATTATGGGATGCAAATGCAGGTTTCTTTAAAAACCACAATATGGAAAGAGGGAGAAAAAGTAACTTTACAAAAAAAAAATCTGAAAAAGCTTCCTCAGCCAGGCAATCAAGTTTAACATCCACAGTTATCACTCCTGTTGAAAGTATATAACCTTGATGTGATGTGATGAAAACTGCACTTTCCTGTGATCTACTCACAGACCCATAATATAAGTCTAATTGTGAAAAGAACATCAAATAAGTTCCTACAGATAGTCCACAAGGTAGCTGTGCAGGATGCTTCAAAACCATCAAGATCCTCAGAAAAATTCAGCTTCTGGCATTTTCTGAGAGTTTGAGAAGTAGAATTGACAATACATGGAAGTAGGGGTAATTAGCTCTCTCAGGACTAGAGAGGAAACCCCTGCATGAAGGGCCAGCTCCAGATATCCGGAGTTCTCCTCAAAAACTCATGTAAATATTTATCAGTTCACACAGGTGAAGAAATTTCTTGTAGCTAAGGAAAGTACCATTTGAAAAATAAAAAAGGTATTCTATCCAGATTTTCCCTATGGCCAAAAATAAGTCTTGTTCCCATCAGACTAAAAAAAACATAATTAATGGGACTTTAGGTAGAGTGCTCAGAAAGGACTAAACTCAGAAATCAGCTGTAATTCACTAAACTCTAAAGGCTATCTGATCCCACCTGGCAAATCACAAAAGCAAAATCAAATTCAGTCAAAGTAACATACCATATTCAAAAACAAAAGATAAAGAATATTGATAGAAATAACAATCTGATATCCATTAACAATATTTACATTTCCCCATG
Source organism: Callospermophilus lateralis (assembly GCF_048772815.1). Classification (NCBI taxonomy): domain Eukaryota; kingdom Metazoa; phylum Chordata; class Mammalia; order Rodentia; family Sciuridae; genus Callospermophilus; species Callospermophilus lateralis. Next base: position 773,128 of record NW_027513332.1, on the reverse strand, counting down.
TCATTAAATAGTCACAGGCATCCAAAATAAACAAACAAACAAATAAATAAATAAAAAGAAAACAAAACAAAACAAAATCAGAAACAGGAAAAAACAACAAAAACAATTCACCAACAAGACCTAACTCAAAATGGACAGATGTTAGAATTAGAGGATAGGAAATTAAACATTAAATTGAAATTGGGATATTAAATTTGAATTATTATAAATTAAACTGCAATAATCATATTCCATAGAGGAAGTCAGAACAATGATTGAATTTGTTAAAGAGTGACATGAGAGATATAAAAACGAAAAAAACATTGAACTTATAGAAAATAAAATTAAATTGCTGGATGAAAAACACTAAATGGAATTAATGGCAATTTAGACATGGTAGGAAAAAATATTAATGAATTTCAAGAGAGAAAAATGTATAAATTAAAAAACATGGGGCTGGGGATGTGGCTCAAGTGGTAACATGCTTGCCTGTAATGCACGTGCGCTGGGTTCGATCCTCAGCACCACATAAAAATAAAATAAAAATTTTGTGTCCACCAAAAACTAAAAAATAAATATTAAAAATAGTCTCTCTCTCTCTCTCTCTCTCTCTCTCTCTCTCTCTCTCTCTCTCTCCCTCTAAAAACAAAACAAAACAAAACAAAAAACTGCCTACATTGGCTTTCAAGATTACTATGTGGTAGATTTGCTGCATTCTAGGACTGACTAATGCTCACTCAAAATTTAATTTGGGTTCTTTATATATGCTAGAGATTAGCGCTCTGTCTGATGTTTGTGTGGTAAAAACTTGCTCTCAAGATGTGGGCATTCTATTCACCTCACTGATTGTTTCTTTTGCTGAGAAAAAAACTTTTTTAGTTTGAATCCATCCATTTATTTGATTCTTGATTTCACTTCTTGCACTATCGGAGTCTTATTAAGAAAGTTGGGAGCCTAATCCAACATGATGGAGATTTGGGCCTACTTTTTCTTCCATTAGGCGCAAGGTCTCTGGTTTAATTCCTAGGTCCTTGATCCACTTTGAGTTATATTTTGTGCATGGTGAGAGATAGGGGTTTAATTTCATTTTGTTGCATATGGATTTCCAGTTTTCCCAGCACCATTTGTTGAAGAGGCTGTTTTTTTTTCTCCAATGTATATTTTTGGCACTTTTGTCTAAAATAAGATAACTGTATTTATGTGGGTTTGTCTCTGTGTCCTCTATTGTGTACCATTGATCTACAAATCTATTTTGGTGCTAATACCATGCTATTTTTGTTACTATTGTTCTGTAGTATAGTTTAAGGTCTGGTATAGTGATGCCACCTGCTTCACTCTTCTTGCTTAGTATTGCTTTAGCTATTCTGATTCTCTTATTTTTCCAGATGAATTTCATGACTTCCTTTTCTATTGCTATGAGGAATATCATTGGAATTGCATTAAATCTATATAGAGCTTTTGGTAGCATGGTTATTTTGACAATATTAATTCTGCCTAATTGAAAGTTAGATATTTCCGTCTTCTAAGGACTTCTTTGATTTCTTTATTTAGCATTCTATAGTTTTCATTGTAGAGGTCTTTCACCACTTTCATTAAGGTGACTCCCAAGTATTTTATTTTATTTTGAGGCTATTGTAAATGGGGTAGTTTTCTTCCTTTCCCATTTAAAGTATTTGTCACTAATGTACAGAAATGCCTTTGATTTGTGGGTGTTGATTTTATATCCTGCTAATTTGCTGAATTTTTACCACATCTACATTATATAGAGCATTAATTTCTAAGATATATAAAGAACTAAAAAATTTTAACACCAAAAAAACAAACAAACTTACAAACAAAAAAATGACCCCATCAATAAATTGGCCAAGGACCTGAACAGACAATTCTCAGTTGAGGACATACAATCAATCAACAAATATATGAAAAAATGTTCAACATCTCTAACAATTAGAGAAATGCAAATCAAAACTACTCTTAAGATTTCATCTCACTCCAGTCAGAAAGACAGCTATCAAGAATGCAAACAACAATAAGTGTTGGAGAGGATATGGGGGAAAAGGCACACTCATACATTGCTGGTGAGACTACAAATTGGTGCAGACAATATGGAAAGCAGTATGGAGATTCCTTGGAATGCTGGGAATGGAACCACCATTTGACCCAGTTATCCCACTCCTTGGTCTATACCCAAAGGACTTAAAAACAGCATACTACAGGGACACAACAATATCAATGTTTATAGCAGCACAATTCACAATAGCTAAATTGTGGAACCAACCCAGATGCCCTTCAGTAGATGAATGGATAGGGAAACTTTGGTACATACACACAATGGAACATTAGTCTGAGTTAAAAGAGAATATTTAAAATTGTGGCATGCCGCAGTCTCTGGCTGGGCACAAATCACGAGTCTCCACACAGCTTGTAGATTCAAACAGCAATTCTTTATTCCCGAACTCACACCGGCCGTCTACAAACACGTTCTGGGGGAATCCACGTTCTCTGCCCAAATCCACTCCACATGGGCTTCTGTCTCCCAAAATATACTGTCTGACCCTAAGAACTCAAGAGGAACTCAGCAGCAGGATACGCCCTATTCTAAAGGGGGAACACCCTAATCTCCTATTATGCTAAACCGCCCTATTCTAAAGGGGGAACACCCTAAACACGGATCCTGCCCTGGTCCTTGAGCAAGGTCACCTTTCAGAAGTCCTTCCGCATGGGAGTAAGCTGGCAAGGAGATTGTCATACCTACTTGGCTGATGGCTCCCAGCAGTGGCATTTGTAGGTAAATGGATGGAATTGGAGAAAATAATGCTAACTGAAGTTAGCCAATCCCCAAACACAAATGCCAAATGTTTTCTCTGATATAAGGATGCAGATTCATAATGGGGTTGGGGGAACAAGGAAGGATTAGATGAACTCTAGAAAGAGCAAAGGGAAATGAGGGAGAGGGACAGGGCATTGGGATTGGAAAGTCTATGGAATGAGATGGACAACATTACCCTAATGTATGTATTGAGACACGAATGGTGTGACTCTACTTTGTGTACAACCAGAGACATGAAAAATTGTGCTCTGTATGTATAATATGAATTGTAATGCATTCTGCTCTCATATATAACAAATTAGAATAAAAAATAATAAAAAAATTAATTTGGTAATCACACCAAGATTGGATCCATCCCTCACCAGTGATTTTATATTGTAACTGTTTTTGAGGTATAATTCTATTTACATTTGATCAAGTGTGACATATCCATGCATACTTCTGAGAACATCACTGCCACAATCAAAAAAAGAACTCTTCCTGCCACACCCATCCAACTTCATGTTTTCTATAATTTTATATAACAGGAATTATAAATATCTCCTCCTTTTATGTATCTTCTTTTGCTCAAATAAAGATATTATGAAAAAAAATCCCTTTTAAGGCTCTATTTTGAACTGGTACCTGTGAGTGTAGTGGTGAAAGTGATCTAAGGCACAAAATGTGGAAATGATAGTTTTTCATCATTTATTTTATCACAATATTCCTTTTTCTATATGTAGTTTTTTTATTTTCTAGGATATATTACATGTAATTTTTTTGTATTGTTTACATAGATATCTAGAACCTTCTGAATAATATTCCATTTATATTGCAGCTTCCTTTAAATATATTCTAGCTCTTTCCAAAATATGGCTCCTTTGACAACTGAATAAGGTAGATTGATTAAAGTGATTAACATTCAAATAATCAAGATAGTTAAAAAGAAAGTTAATAGTTTCATAAAAAGCCCAGTCATATAGTCCTATCCTTGAAAATCATTAGCTAATGTTCTGTTGATCAAATAATAAGTATACAAGTGGATTAAAGAAGCATAAATACAAACTCATCTAAATATAATTTAGTTTAGATAAAATTAACATATATGTTTTAATGTTGAAATTTAATGATGTAAGTGTTTTAGGGGGAAAAGTAGGAGTTTGTAGGAGTTTGTGTAAATATAATAAATTAATTATAAGTTCCTAAGGAAAAAATCATTGCATTTATTCCCTACTCTAAGTGTTAGAAATATGTTATTATAATGAATATATGATGCGATAGTAAATATCTTGAAAATTCACAATGACCCATTGTTATGGTTTGGATGAGAGGTGTCCCCCAATTTTCACATGTAAGACAATGCAAGAAGCTTAAGGATAAAAATGATTAGGCTGTAAGAGTCTTAACCCAATTAGTGATTTAATCACCTTATAGGGATTAACTGACTGATAACTGAAGTGCTAGGGTGTGGCTGGAGGAGGTGGAAATTAGAGCATGTCTTTGGTCTATATATTTTTATCTGGAGAGTGGGATTACTCTCTCTGCTTCTTGATCACTGTAATGTGAACTGCTTTCCTCTGCCACCCTCTCCCACCATGAAGTTCAGTCTTACCTGGAACCCTGAGAAATGGAGCTGTCCTGTGGATTAAGACCTCTGAAACTGAGAGCCCTCAAATAAACTTTTCCTCTTTACAGTTGTTCTGGTCAGATCCTTTAGTCACAGCAGTGAAAAAACAAACAAAAAAAACCCAACTGATTAAAAGAACCCATTTCCGAATATCAATACCTAACTGAAAAAAGGTTGAATATCAGTGGTTTTTACTAATCTAGAAAAACTGAGTATTTCAAACCATAATTTAAAATATCTTCTGATTACTTCTTTAGCTTTATATTATGGGAGATAAGTACCTAAATAAATTTTGTAAAAGTTTTTATATGAAACCGTTAAAGAAAATTCTGACAAGTGAGGAAACTAACACACACACACACACACACACACACACACACACACACATTCATGTACATTGTGTTCCTTATTGCACCTGTGTTGCAAAACAGTTCCTGATATAAACAATTAAAAAGAAGAAAGCTTCATTATTTTGATTCATAGTTCTAGATCATGGTCTTTTGGCCCATTGCTGTTGAACCATAGGAGAGACCCAGCATCATAGTGTGGGCACATGGCACAAAGAGCTCACCTCTCTGAAGGCTAGTAGACAAACAACAGAGAGGAATGTGAGAACTATGACAGACCTATGCCCCACAATCCCCTTTGAGGGCTCATCCCCAGTGACCAAACCCAGCCCACTGGGTTCCATCTCCTTTTTATTTTATTTTTTTTCCTTTCCCGGTGGGGATCAAAACCAGGGCCTCATGTCTGTGCAGCAAGTACTCTTGCACTGAGTCACATCCCATATGTCCCTGCTTTTAAAGGTTTTACCACCTCTCTATAGTGTCAAGCTGGAGACCAAATTTTGATGCGTGGGTCCTCAGGGGAACATTCCAGATCTAAACTAAAGCATGTAAAAAAAAATCAAAATTAAATTGCTTGAAAAATTATTTTATATACTTCTTTTAATTTCATCTTAGATGAGATGTCAAGAGCAATTTTATGTAAAGTAGTAATAAAACCTTCAGTGCTAGTGAATAATTAATCAGTAGTATGATTTTAAAAGAAATTTTAGTATATAATTAAGTACATAGTAATATTTGACCTCTGCTTAACTTAACTTCCTTCTTAATCACCATACGTTTAATCACCATAAGTTTAAATCTTTAAAATATTGTTATTCATCACCATCAGGCATGAAGATCCTTGGGATTATTTTTCTTAGAAAATGATCTCTGTTGTTTGAACATTAACTCTCCTTTTCTCCCACTCATCTTGTCAATTAGCATCTTGCTTTTAAAAGCTTTCTGGTTTCATACTCTGATCCAGTAGGTTAGAAATTAGCTAAAAATTCAAGCACATTAAGCACAGAAAATACTAGTCTCTATAATGTTCTATTAAGGGTACATATCAGATCTGGAAGTTTTTGGGAAATCTGCATAAGTGATTCCTAAAAGAAACAAAGTGAGGACTGGAACTAATTTTACATTTTCTAACATTGATTTTTTAAAGAAAAATCAAATAGGCTATCAAAAACTATTTCAAAACTATATATTAGTTGAATAAATATTTTAAAAATAGTGTGTTCAAGTAATCTACATGAATAATAATTTTATGATGTGGTGTGGTTGGGGAATGCAGAAACCAAGCCCCAATTTCCTCCTACAAACTGCAGAGAGCAGAATGGAAACAGATTTGGATTGTTGCAATGTATGTACACTACTTGAAACTGTTCTTTGTGAAGCCTACCTCAGAGCCCAGAGGGCAAGACTAAAGGAAGTCATGGAAACCAGCTGGGCCCAGCTCATGAAGAATGTAGAAGTTCAAAATCCCACATAAATCTGGGGCAAGATATTGCTGATTGAGGAATACAACAGAGTAATAAAGGTGTTGATAAGAATAAGGGGTGAGATTCGAGGAAATGAAGACATTTAAAAGCAGGCATATATACAAATGAACTAGATAAAAAGATACACATATACACATGGACGATACATAAACAGAAAAAGCCTGAAAAGATCTTAAGTTACAACATTGGAATGATTAGGAATTTTACCTGTAAATCCTACAAAATTTAAAGAAGAATAACATCAATCTGCCAAAAATTTCTTCCAAAAAATTGAGTTGGGAGAAATTTCTTAACTCATATTAAAGTTAGAAAAAGAACTGTAAAGAGAAAAGAAAATATACCAATATGCCTCATTAACATTGATGGGAAAATCATCCAGAAAATATTAACAAACTGAATTCAGCAGCATCATAAGAGGATATTCATGATCAAGTGAGATTTGTTTCTGGAATGAAAATATAGTTAAGCATACAATAAGCAATTGACATAATTTGCCATATTAATAGAATAAAAGAAAAACCTCATGATCACCAATCAATGCAGTAAAAGCATTTGAAAAACTTTAACAATGTTTTGTGATAAAAACACTGAAGAATTTAGGAACAGAAGAAAACTACCCCAACATAATAAAGAATACCATATTAAAGTCCAAGGGATAACATGATGTTCAATGGTGAAAGTTTAATTTCTTTGTTCAGCTTTTGTTTAGAAGATCTATCCAGTTGTGAAAGAGGAGTTAAAATCACCCAGAATTATTGTGTTGTGGTCAATTTGACTCTTGAACCTGAGAAGAGTTTGTTTGATGAACATAGATGTTCCATTGTTTGGGCATACATATTTATAATTGTTATCTTGCTGTTGTATGGTTCCCTTAAGCAATATGAAGTGATTTTCTTTATCCCTGTTGATTAACTTTAGTTTAAAATCTATTTAATATTAGGATGGAATCATCTGCTTGCTTCTGCAACACATGTGAGTGGTATGATTTTTCTAGTCTGTGGGTGTTTTTTGTATGAGATGAATCTCTTGAAGGCAGCAGATTGTTTGTTTTTGATCCAGTCTTCTACTCTGTGACTTTTTATTGATGAGTTTAGGTCATTAATATTCAGGTAATTATTGAGACATGATTTGCATTCCCAGCCATTTTTTGTTTTTGTTATTTAACTTAACTTGGTTTCTCCTTTGATAAGTTTTTTCTTTAGTGTAATACATCCCTCTGCTGATTTTCATTGTTTTTCATTTCTTCTTCATGGAATATTTTGCTGAGGATGCTCTGTTGTGTGGGCTTTCTTGTTGTAAGTTCTTTTAACTTTTGTTTATCATGGAAGGTTTTTATTTCATAGTCAAATCTAAAGCTTTATTTAAGATTCTTGGTTGGCATCCATTTTCTTTGAAAACTTGGTATATGTTGGTCTAGGGTCTCCCGACTTTCGGGATCTGGGTTGAAAAATCTGCACAGAATCTAATTGGTTTTCCCCATATGTAATCTGATTCCTTTCTCTCATAGCTTTTAAATTCTCTCCTTATATTGTATCTAGGAATTTTCATTCCTTGACTTGGTGTGGACCTCTTGTGATTTTGTACATTTGGTGTCCTGTAAGCCTCTTGTATTTGGTTTTCCAATTCATTCTTCATGGTTGGGAAATTTTCAAATATTATTTCATTGAATAATTGTTCATTTCTTTGGTTTGGAACTCTATGCCTTCCTCTACCTAATAACTCTTAGATTTGGTATTTTTATGCTATCTCATATTCTTGAATGTTCTGCTCATGGTTCCTTACCATCTTCACTGTGTGGTCTACATTCTTTTCAAGATAATATATTTTTTCTTCATTGTCTGAGTTCCTGTTTTCCAAGTGATCTAATCTATTGATGATACTTTCAATTGAACTTTTCATTTGATTTATTGATTCTTTCATTTCATAGATTTCTGTTTGGTTTATTTTTTTTAGGACCTCTATCTTCCTATTGAAGCAATCTTTTGCTTCCTGTATTTGCTTATGTAGCTCTTTATTAAAATGATATTTTGCTGCCTGTATTTGCTGTCTTATTTCATTCTTTAATTCACAGAACATTTTAATTTTGTATATCTCGAACGCTTTCTCTGTCATTTCTTTTGCTGTTATGGCCATCAATTTTAATAATGTAATATCTTGATGATTCATGTTGATCCTGTGTCTTCCATTCTAACACTGCAGATCAGAGGCATTACCATTTTACCCTATAGGCTTATAGGGTCCCTGCTGGGTTCCAATACCTCTCCTGGCTATCCAGTGTTCCAAACTGGTAGTCATCCCAACCAAATATGGTGATAGAGGTGACCCAAGAAGGAGGGCTGCTTTCAGCCATGGGGTATTGGGTAAGATGGGGGAGCCATGTGATGGGGTTGTGCAATGTGTTCCACAGATGAGCTCTGTGTTGTGCAGCGTTGTGGCTGTTGGTTGTCTTTAGTTCCTGTGTGATGTCTCCAGGTGCATGCAGGCTACCACACCGGTGGCTAACGTGGCAGTAGCTGCTGAGTCCCAAGATTGACGCGACTGGGGTAGTCCTATATTGGTCCACACGGGAGGGAGTGGCGGCTGGAGTTCCTGAGCGTGGGTAGCTGCTGAGTGTCCTGCATGGCAGTGGCATCTGGGAATTCTGTGTTGATACAATGCTGTGGTCCCACTAAGGCACCCTTGAGATTTGCATGGGTGAGTAGTCAGGAGCTGGGAGTCCTGTTCAATGCTGAGGCTGGGGCCCTGCGTGGCACAGCGGCCATGATTCCTGCACAGGAGCACCTGTGGAGGGGTCCTTTATTACTCTGAAAGAAGCAGTATTCGTACTATTTGACACCCGGATCATGGAGTGACACAGGACACTGCCTCCCTCTGGCCCACCATTTTGGATCCTCCTAGAAAATTATTTTGATTCTATATCCTCATCCACCAAAAATTTACAGAAGCCTAAACTAACTATTACATTATTTTTCAAGTCTGTAATCTATGAGCTGGGAAATGAGGATGAACTAGACCTTGTGGAAGAAGCAGAAAATTTACTTTTCATATTCTATCATTTTCATGGTAAGATTTTCAACAATTATTTGTTAAATATAATGCCTGTTTAGAGTGACTTAAATGATGCTATTTATGCTATACAATTATTTATTTTTCTAATGTACTTTGTAGATTCTCAACTCACTCTGCCTCCTTTTCTCCCACTCCCCATCCTTCTCCTTTCCTACCTCTTTCCTTTCTTCTTCTTCTCTCTCTATCTCATGATCATGTTTACTAATGCACAGTAGAAAAACTTAGAGTGCTGACCTATTATCCAAAGTCAGTCCACCATTATGGTAATAAATCTTACATAAGTGAAATAGGAATGTGAATAGAAGAACAGTTGTTACATCTCGTAACAATAACCTCCCACTAAAGAGGAGACATGCATTTGATCTTAAATAAAATTGGATGATAATAAAGCTTGATTTGCTACTTTACCCAGTTAAATCTTTTGGTTTTGTGTGGGAATATGTCAGAATTTCCTCTACACAATCTCAATGGGATATTGTATATGATGTCATTCAGCATGAAGTTAATGGTATGTTTCTGGTTCTCTCATGGAGAACTAGAAATGAGAACAACTTAAAAAACTCCACTGTAGGTTAGCATTTGAGGCTTCAGGTTATTTTTCAGGTTATTTTTGGTTTCTCCTTAATGCAGCATGTGGAAGTGTCCATCCCTTTCACTCCTCTCCATTTTTTATTTACCTTCCAAGGTTTATCATTTGGCACTGCTGGCTTATATTTTTGCTTCTGAATCTAAATTCATAAAGACAAAGGAAATATTATTGTTCACCTTAGTCTGTGTACACCATGCTTCTTACATTACTTACAAATCAAGCAGCATGAAGAAAAGTGGCCTTTTAGTGAGAAAGAAAATAGATTTCATAGTAACTCTGAGATACCAACACAAATTAAATGAAAATTGGAAGAACAAGATTTCTTTCACATGAATAGATATTTTCTTACAGAATAAATACAGGGTTGCTTGAGCGGAAAAACTACTGATTGGCAAAAAAACAGGAGAAAGGCTGCCATATTTTACATATAAATGAAACCATGATTTTTAAAAAATCATATGTGTATTGAAGTTTTAGAAACAATTTGAACTCTTAGAATGAACCCCTTAACCCCTGTGCCTCCCCAAACTAAGCTATCATCTCCATTAGTGAGTGTATGAGTGGAAACAAAAAAAAAAAAATTTAAACCTCATTCTTCTTGCAAAACTAAGAAAGACTCTCTGGAAACAAAAATAATATCAGAAATAATAGAAATGTGATTGATATTTTGTCTATTTAGATTACATAGAAATAGATCAATAATGTATTTCACTGTAGCTTTTTATATATAGAAAAAAATCATTAAATATTAAACATTTAATATAAAATTATAACATACAGATAACATTTTATGTATACATACACACATATATAGGCAAACAACAACAACAGCAAAATTTGTCACTTTCCAGCTTCTATTGATAAATCACAAATTTATATTTTATTTGTATTTAAATTAAAGATCTGCTTCGTAGCCCATATGTTAAGAAAGTTGTTGCAATCCTGCCACTTTATTACTGAAAAGCCTAGAAAATTCCTCACTTTTAGTAGTAGTATTATATTAAATTAAATAAATTTGTAATCACAAATGTATTCTGAGTAATGTTTATTTTAATTAAATGTCTAACTAATTTGTTCAGGAAGGATATAAATTTCAAAGCTGACATAGTTCAAAATGGAAATATTTATTTGGAATTTTAATTAAATTAAGTAATACCATTTATAATATTTTGATGAATGATATCAGTACAAATTGTGGTGTTGTTTTGCAAAAATCTTGGAAATAGGTGGGTTTATAAGCAGTGAATATTTATTAGTCAGTTCTGGAGGCTGGAAGGCTAAAAATTAAAGACCTGGCAGATTTGATGTTAGGTGAGGACCAGAAGCTCATAGCTGAGGACTTCTTTATGTAGGTGATAGCAAGGGCCCAGCAGCTCTTGGATTCTCTTTTCCTAAGGGTGCTGACACTATCTCCTAATGTCATCGGCTTGGCAACTAGAATTTCCACATATGAATGCTCAAAATGATCATGATTCAAGAAAGGAAAGCCCTTATTTCTAGGAATGGCCCTCAAGCTTTCAGTTGCTTTATATAGGTTGTGGAATAATAATAGTATGCATACTGCTATAAGGCCAAACTTAAATATATAGCTATAATGTAAGCCTAAGTAGATTCTAGCTAGGATAGATAGATAAAATTTCATCATCACATTACCTAGCAGGCTAATTTATACAGATTTTTGAGCCACTATAAATGATTTTCTTACTTTCCTTCTTCATTATAATTTTTCAGATTAAAAACTTTTGTGTGACAAATATAGGTATAAAAAGTTTATTTGTGAGAAGGATTTTCTCATGCCAAAGATAGGTCTCAAAAACTAGATAGGAAAGACACCAGGAATATTGGTGTATGGCACATGACATAAGTGTGCGGTTCATTGTACCTTCATAGAATCCAGGGAATGAAGTATTTCACAAAACAGTGATAGTCAATTTCTCATTTGATACTATAATCCAATCATAAACCTGATTAAATTATGGTATCTAGTTCTTTGATCAAATACATATCTACTAGATGTTGCTCTGAGGACATTTTTGTATGTGATCAATATTTACAATCAGGGAGAAAAACTGCTATCTGCTCCCCTCTTGCATTGCAAGATTTCTGTTTTTGTTTCTACTCTTCAATAATTCTTACCCCTGAAATTATATATATATATATATATATATATATATATATATATATATATATATATATATCATTATATATAATGAGTTCATTTAAATAAAGCCAATTGTACTTCATAATGTGGGTGGAAATTGCACAATCAATTGAAGGGCTAGACAGACTGAGATTTCCCAAAAGAGAAGGAATCCTGCTTCATGACTACAATATAGAAATCCTCCCTCTGATTTCAGCTTGTTGGTTTGTCCTGCAGATTTTTGAACTCAAGAATGCAATTAAAACTCTTACCTGAATTTCCAGCCAGCCTAATATGCACTACAGATTTGGGACTTTCCAGTCTCCCAATTGGCATAAACCAATTCTTAAAATAACTCTTTTCCTTTTATTCTGTCAACTAACATCACCATGTATCTACCTGGTTTATGAGTATGTGTTCTTAAATTATATTGAATTGATATTGTTTCTCTGGAGCATCCAGATGAATACACACCACATAATAGCTTCTTTTTCTTCTGACAAGATTATAGAAAGATATGATGGCATGCTTAACTGCAAATAACTTTAGCCCAGATAAATAAATTATGATTATACAAATTTAATTATTTTGTACTTAAGTCTTGAGTAATGTTTATAGTTAATATAGTTTTGAAGATGCTTTAAAGAGAGAATGATCAAAGTCATTTTAAAAAATATCAGGTTTTATTTTGTGATCACACTGTTTTATTTTGACTTGATACAATACTTTAAGTGTTCATTTTAGCCAAGATCCAACTCTATGTAAAATGCAATTCCAACTGACTTCTACACCTATACCATGCTGTTGCAGCTATTCTTTGATTTACTTTCTTATGGAAATATTAATTTTCACATTTTAACTTTTAAATTTGAATTTTCACATGCTTATTTCATTAATTTTTTTTAGATTTTTTTAAATTGCAGATGAACATGTACCTTAATTTTATTTTTAATTGAATTAAATTTTATTTATTTTTTATGTGATGCTGGGGATTAAACCCAGTGCCTCACACAAGCTAGGCAAGCATTCTACCACTTAGCCACAACCCCAGCTTAGTAGTATTATGATCTATTATTGAAAAAATAGCTAAAGAGTTGGATAAGAAGATAGAAATTTGTAACTAAAACTAAGGATTCGTGCTGAGTACATGAAGCTTGACAAAATTCAGTTTTTAACTCAGATTGTTTCCCACTATTTAAGCAGCATCTGCCAAGACCATCCTCGAAGCTGTTTATCTAAATAAATATATGCTCAAGTACATATTTAGAATGGAAGATAAGATCATGCAAGGGTCTATTTTATGTCCCCAATTTTCTGAAATTTATCACAAAATGTGGAAAGTGTATAAATACTTTGTGCAAAGTATTAGTCAATCTGAGGGCTTGGTAGCATGTGTCAATTAAGCCTCTCTGAACACAACAGATTCAATTTAAGTGGAGCAAAAAAGAAACTCAGTTAAGTAAAAAAGGAATAATTTAGAGGGCATTGTGGCAGCTTACAAAAATAGAGGGAAGGTATAGAACCTGGCAAGTTCTGAAGGGCTCAGAGATAAGAAGTACTTGATAATCTCTCCAAGTTCCACAATTAGAATGGACCATTTCCTCAGAACTGACAACTCTACACAATAGAGTCTAACTGACAGAGCTCTGTAGTATGCATAAATTTTGTCCCAAGGAGGGCGTTTATCTCTCCATTTCTGAGAAATTGGAACCCTCAGTGCCCTTGCCTTTATAAGGTCATAGAGATTCTCCATTATTATATCACTCTGGACTTGGTAACACAAAGAGTTTCTCCAATTAATCTGTTTATTTCCCTGTCCCATTCTTTAGAAAATCAATTGTATTTCCTACAGTTTGTGACATAATAATGCCAGCCTGTTATACAACCTGTATTTTGTTGTGTTGTCTGTAACTGGCATAAGTAGTTCTCAATTTCTCAGATGGAAATCTTAGCTTCTGGTTAAATGGTATGTCTCCTTTGTAGCTGATTATTCTATTTGTTTTCGTGTTTATTTCCCCTTATCAAAAAATCATTTTTTAGCATAACCAAAACAAACAAAATCATAGTGTTGGTATGGTTGAAACTGGGAAATTGGGAAGAATTGTTGAATAGTGACATTCAACACATATACTATGATTTGTGAAATCTTTTTAAAATGTGAGAAGTGAAGACATATTCTAAAAGCTTTGTGTAAGTATATATCCCAATGTGTAAAAATTTTTTTCTCTGCCCCCATTAATTTATATAAATACAAGCTAATGCATATGCATTTTATACTTTCTTGGTTATATATTGTTCATGTTATTCCCACTTTGGCCGTTGGGAGCTATCTAGCCTTCGTTTCTCTGATCTTTTGGCATTCCCCATTCTTTAATTATTTTATTTTTTTGAGTTTTACTTTGCTTTCAGGTACTAGGTACTGCAAATATTCATGTTTTTTTTCTCCAACCACATTTGTAAAACTGAGTCATTTTTATAAAGACTCCTGGTTCTTTACATTGGAAAATGAAATTTAGAAAACAAGATCTTTGCTCATTTCTGTTTGGGCACCATTATTCTAGCTCCCCTGCCCTCAGAGGACAGCACTAGGACATACACCTACAGATAATAATCCAGGCATGTACACATTCATGCAGACATATAGTTCTGCTTATATATCTGAACATATAGTCTTCCCAAGTAGATTTGCTGTTAAAAACAAGCTTAAAGAACTATGTTTCATTTTTACCTCCAATATGTACTTTATGTGGAAATTGAAAAGTATTGCTTAAAACAATGCCCTAAATTGCCAAAATAAAATATTGTCCTAAGTGTATGACTGATAAGAATAATTTAAATCACAAACTAACACTCTTATACTTGAAAATCAACTTGAATAGGTCTGTATTTCATTCATTCACTCATTTATTCCACAAATATGTATCTAATATTTATATATGTATACATAGATAGGTAGATAGATATATACACACAGCATATATCTTAAAGTTTTATTTATAAATCTTAAAATTTGCTTTTTCCATCTCAGCCAAAATTTACAAAGTATTGTTTATGAAATTCATACATCTACTACTAAAATTAAGAAAATGCATAAGTTAGAGAAGCCATTATTTTTAAGATCATATTATATATAATAAAATGCCTATTCACAAAGTGTTATGCTAGGTCTACAACTTATTATGATCTCTTACTTTATAGATGTTTTGTCACATTTTTCTATTTCTTTTATAAAGAATATATGTGGCAGGCATTAGATAATTTTATTTAAGTACACATGTACAAGAAATTAATATAAATTTGAAAATTTATTCTTTTGTGTATTAATCTGAATTAATGGCATTGTTACACTTTTAAAATTAAATGATCATCACATGATCCCACGGAATTAAAAGAATTCCACTTATCAAAACATGTCTGAATGAATTTGTTGGGTTGTTTATGGCATCAATATTTGTGCTCATCAGACTCAAAATTTCTGATCATATGAAGCTTGCATGTGATATTTTCATCATATTATTTCAGTAAGAATGTAAGTAGCAAGATTATTTAAAGAGCAAAGACACAATGCTTCATGAGGAAGAAAAGGCAAAAAATAATAAATAATTAATGAATAATTGTCTCATTATTCCCATTGTCCTATTTGTAGAACATCTATAAAAACTGATATTGAACAACTTTATACATGCCCCATAAAATGTAAGTGCCCTATACATAATAGATTTTCATTTCAAAAGATCTCATATATATTAATAGTGTTCAGTTTACATTATTAACATCTGATACATCTGTACAGATTATTGATATAAAATTAACATATACTTTGACTTTTCTTATGTATAGAAGGTACTATTATTGGGGATATATGTGTGTGTATACACATACAAATATATTTATATTTGGTATATATGTAAAATCATAAAATTTACCAATTCGACAATTTTAAATACACAGGTAAGTACATGTATGTTTTATACATCTGGAAGGTTTTATACTTAGGTTCATGTACAACATCTAATATTGACTGAAGTTAATCATCAACATTTTCAGGATAATGTGACTCAACAACTACTGAAATAAAACCGTATAAGCTTTTTATACAGCCTTAAACTGCTGTGTTTATCTTACTGCCTAAATTCTAATTTATTGTTCCACTTTAAAATATTTTTTATTTTTAGTACAAATTTATTTTTGTTATACAATCTTTCTGGAGGTATTATAAGAAAGTAAGAAATAATGTCATCTTCAAAGCTTTCATACAAGCCATAAATTTCAGAAATTATTTATTACACAGAATTTACTAAATAAGAAGTATTATGCTTAAATTAGAGATTTAATTCAAATTCTATGTATCAGGTTGCATTTTCTTAAATCATTTTGAATAGATCAGAATTTTAAAGAAAGTAACAGAGATTTACAAAGTAAAATCAGTTTTATTAACATATTGCAATTTGCATGAAAGAGTAGACAAATAACTATGTGATTCCAGGCTGCACAGATTCTATTTGACTCATGGCGAAAAACAGGAGAGCCTGCTGTAAAGGTGTAGATAGGATATAGAGAATTGCTTCACTGCCAAAGCATTTAGTTCAGATAATATTTACTGCTATGAGCAAGAAGCTGATATCTTATTTGGGTAAGCATTGTTAAAGACAGACAAACTATAGAAGCACTTCTATGCTTTCAGTTTCTAAGATCAAATTCATTTAATATATTCTGACTTAAAGGCACAACATCTAATTATTTAAAGTACCTAGAGCAACCATCCAACAATTAAATAAAGTATTTAAGTGAATGTATCATCAGTTTTTCATTTGCTCACCAAGTGGACCAAAAATTGTGGTTAATAGAAGTCTCTCACCAAATGGGCTTCCTATGTGTTATCTCCTGCTAAATTAATAGTTTTCAGGGAGCAGGAAAGGTGGGGATCAAGTCAGTTAATGCCTTTCTTGAGAGTTCAGCCATTGCACTGATATTTAGTAATTTGGGCCAAGGAATAGCAATGCAGAGAAAATAATCTAGAAGGCCTCCTTTTTCTATTTGAGCATTTACAGACACAGCAGTTTGAAACTTAACTTACTTTTCAAATTTAGCCCATTACTCTGAGTCAAATAGTGGGTTCCATATATGAAGAAACTGAGTGAATTGGATGTGGTTTCTCTAAGGTTCATCCCCCACATTTCTAAACCCCTGCTTTCATTCACTCTTGCATTTATTTAATGATGTCAAGGTTGATTTATCTTCCTGAGATCATGGGGCCCCACTTGCTTCTTTGTTCATAAATTCAGCAGTCCTATGAGGTCAGTATTTGTGAGTGCCTTTTTACACTAGTACATCACCAGCACCAAAATCAGAATGTATCACCCTCTTTTCCATTCCATTTTTAACATAAATAGACCTCAGTCTTTTTACTCTTTTTCATAGTCAAAATTCTTTCTTATGCTTCTCACATCCAGAGGCATCAATTTTTCTCTCCTGTAATCACCACATCCTTTGAAAAGCAAAAGTAAAAGCTCCTTTCTAATTCTTTACTTCTCACACATTCCATGAACTACTACAAATTCTCCCTTGAACTCTTTCTACTACTATATTAAATATAGAAATTATCTCATCTCCAAATCTAGTAGGCTCCTCACATTTTCACTGTCATTTGTAATGAAGAATTACTCTACTTGCTCATTTTTCTCTTTGGGTTATTTTTTAATCCTTGACTGATACCAATATAATACATAGTCATTAATCTGTAAAAGCTTACCCTTTTGGTCTTTTTCCTACCTAACATTGCTTCTTCTCAGCATTCTCATTAACTCTCATTCTTGGAATTGCTCATAAATCCTCTCCGAAATTCCCTAAGCTTAACTATTGTTTTGTTATGAAATTTCATTTACATATACAAGTTCAAATATTTTAGTTGTAGGCATTAATTATCATATATTCTGATGAGTCATGCTTTTGAATGGCTCATAATTTCATAGGATGGCCACATAATCATATCAGGAAGCATAAATTTCTGATTTACATATGCTAAAGTAAAGAGTACATTCATGACACATGGCTAGAAGAAAATAGAGCTAAAAATCAAAGTTGAGTAAATCTGCCTCACTTGCATCCAAATAACACTTCTGTTCTTCTTCTTCTGAATCTTATGTTTCCTTTTGCTTTTAAGTGTTAAGAAATGAGGAAACGTTAAATTCAAGGGAGAAATATTTTGGCTAAGATCAGTCAGCGACCTTGCAGGAAAGGGTTGCTACCAGGGGTTTTGAGCTTTGTGTATAATTATGAAATAGACATAAAGATCAAGAGTTGTTAACTTTTTTTGCATTTCATTTTATTTTATTTGTTTTAATTCATTACACATGACAATACAATGATCTTGACATATCATACATTTGAATCAGATGGGGTATAATTTCTCATTTTTCTGAGTGTACAGGTTGCAGAATCATATTGGTCATACAGTCATATATATATATATATATATATATATATATATATATATATATATATATATATAAAATGTCTATTTTATTCTGTTGTCCTTCACTTCCTCCCTTCCCTTCTCCTCCTCCCATCACTTCTCTCTACCCAATCTAATGTGACACACTTTTTTTCCTCCTCACATCGACATACATGTATTCTGTATAACGATGAGGGTCTCCTTCCATCTTCTGTGCAATTCCCCTTCTCCCTCCCTTTTCCTCCCACCTCTCTTTCCTATTTAGTGGTAATCTTCTTCTCATGCTCTTCCTCCATACTCCATATTGAGTCACCCCTCTTATATCAGAGAAAACATTCAGCATTTGTTTTTTTAGGGATTGGCTAACTTCACTTAGCATAATCTGCTCTAATGCCATTAATTTCCCTGCAAATGCCATGATCTTGTTATTTTTTAGTGCTGAGCAATATTCCATTGTGTATAAATGCCACATTTTTTTTTATCCATTCATCCATTGAAGGGCATCTAGGTTGGTTCCACAGTCTAGCTACTGTGAATTGTGCTGCTATAAACATTGATGTGGCTGTGTCCCTGTAGTATGCTGTTTTTAGGTCTTTTGGGTATAGTCCGAGAAGAGGAATAGCTGGGTCAAATGGTGGTTCCATTCCCAGGTTTCCAAGGAATCTCCATATTGCTTTCTGAATTGGTTGCACCAATGCAGTCCCACCAACAATGTATGAGTGTACCTATTTCCCCGCATCCTCGCCAGCACTTGTTGTTGTTTGACTTCATAATGGCTGCCATTCTTACTGGAGTGAGTTGGTATCTTAGAGTATACTATACTACAGAGCATTAGTAACAAAAACAGCATGGTATTGGCACCAAAACAGGCTGGTAGACCAATGGTACAGAATAGAGGACACAGAGACCAACCCACAAAATTACAACTACCTTTATTAGACAAAGGTGCCAAAAGCATGCAATGAAGAAAGGATAGCATCTTCAACCAATGGTGCTGGGAGAACTGGAAATCCATATGCAACAAAATGAAATTTAATCCCTTTCTCTCACCATGCACAAAAGTTAACTCAAAATGGATGAAGTATCTAGGAATCAAACCAGAGACTCTGCATCTAATAGAAGAAAAAGTTTGTCCTAATCTCCATCACGTGGGGTCAGGCCATGAATTCCTTAATAAGACACCTATAGCACAAGAGTTAAAACCAAGAATCATCAAAAAAAAAAAAAAAACCAAGAATCAACAAATGGGACAAATTCAAACTAAAAAGTTTTTTCTCAGCAAGAGAAATAATGTGTGAGGTGAATAGGAAGCCCACATCCTAGGAACAAATTTTTACCCCTCACACATCAGATAGAGCTCTAATCTCTAGGGTATACAAAGAACTCAAAAAGTTAAACAACAACAACAACAAAAATAATCAACAAATGGGCCAAAGACCTGAACAGACACTTCTCAGAAGATGATATACAATCAATCAACAAATACACGAAAAAATGCTCACCATCTCTAGCAATCAGAGAAATGCAAATTAGAACTATTCTAAGAGTTGTTAACTTGATAGAGTTGCCTCCAAAATGAACTTTTTTAACTGAGAAATATTCAAGACTCCCAAAAATGTCACAAGGATTTTTAGATATGTATTCACTGTTCCTGGTATTTATTTATTTACTATTTTTATTATTTTATTAATTTATTTTTTAATTTTATTTATCTCACAATAAATAGGTGAGGATCTTGTGAAGTTTCTGAGGTTGACCTTGAACTTACAATCCTCTTTTCTTAGTTTCCCAGGTTGCTGGGATTATACATGTGTGCCACTGTGCCCTGTCCTAGTAGTTATTTATATTCAATAATTATTCCAGACATTTTCCATACATCTGTTATCATTCATTAGTATGTCAGAAGTAAGTTTGGATCTCATACTTCAATAGAAATTCTGAGATACAACATTGTCAGTACTCAATATGTAAGGACTGTTGACAAGCTACATTTTAATCAAAAATACTAAATTATAAAGCAGGACATTTTCAAAGGAAAGTTTCATTTTATTCCTTTTGATGAGTAATTTCTTTTGAGAAAATGGTTGATGAGTTTTCTCAGGAAACAAATATATCAGAGTATCTAAATGAGCAAATAGAATGGGAATGAATAGAATAAAATAAATCACTCTCAAGTCTAGTTCCTCAAACTGTTCATACTATTTATAATATGAATTTGCAGACTTCATGCATTTGTATAAAGTAAAATATGGACATGTGGTTAGATAAACATTTGCTTATCTCCTCCTATTATACATGCTGTTTATTATTTAGTAATAAAATTAGAGGGAAATCTCACAAAAGCAGCAGAAGAAAAGTAAAACAAGGTGTCTTTTAAAAGAATGGAGCTTCTTTGTTTGTTTTACCAAAAAAATCATTAAATGAAGTTGTTTGAAAGATTCATTCTAAATGTATTCTGAATTTAAGTTGCAAATTGACATATTTGGAAAAAGAATGCAATGGAAAGCTCACTGGAAACCAACCATTCAACTATGTGTTTAGTTTTCTGATATCTCAAAACTACTACATATCTCACTGCTGAGCTACCATACTAAAATGCTAATATGTGAGATTCCCTATCAAGTGCAGAAAGAAAAGGTGCAAGATTATTTTGGTCCTCACAGAACCCAAGGCTTCACACATCTGACAACACTTTAATCAGGACACTAGAGCAAATGTAGACTGTTTCCATTTTTAGTTTCACAACTCATTTGTTAATGTTGCAAAAGAACAGAGTGTTACATAATAACCATTTGATGTTTATTTTAGGTGTGCATTATTCTTTATGTGGAAGTTCCCAGATGCAAAAGCTTAGTTATTCTTTACACCACCATCTGGTTGGTGGTTGCTTCAGTGGAAGCTTCCTCTAATCTGGTTTGAAGTCAGAAACATTGTTTCAAAAAGTTTCCTAAATCTTAACATCTCAAGATAACGTTCTAAATGTTTATTTGGGCATTATGTATCTTAATAAGTTTAGAAACACTGTCAAAGTCTGTCATATAAACATTCTATCACCTTAGTTTGTATTTCTGCATATCTTTGAATAAAGGTATAAAATAACTAAGTATTGGGTCATATAATCTAGAAAGCTAAATAAGTGATGAGTATTTTCTAAGTCACAATCAACATGCTTTTCTCCTACTGGTAGCATACAGTACCAATCTTTTTACTGTTAGAATAGTGATTCCATGGATTCGGTCTCAACTGTCTTTTAACAAATTCTCATTAACTGTTGATTGACAGCATCCTCAAGATATCATTCTTTCCTTGGGATGCATGTAAGGAAATTTTGAAAGCTGAAACATTTTCAAACCAAAACAGAATCCCTTAACTTTCAATGTCTATGAAATTAGAAAATACTAAAATTCCTTTTCTGTGCACTTTTGCCTGGAAAGTTCAAAAATAATACTCAAGTACCTATCTACCTATCGTGTATTACAATGATAGCATTTGGGGGACAGCATACACAATATGGTACAAAAAATTAATGGATGCCTCAATGGGTAATAGAATACATTAAGTAAAATATTCTGTTAGATGTTTATTTGTTGTATTTATCAAGTTTAAATTCTCATTCAAGAAGAATAAATTTGTATATTTGTTTTTATTTGTATTGTATTTTAAATCAATTTTTACAAGGTTTGCAGGACACATAATCTTAATCAGGAAAACTCATGAGAATTGGGTACAAATAAGGTCATTATTAGTCATCATTTTCAGTCATAGACAATCAGAAATTATAAGAAAAAATTATATCATTTCACAAGATTAACACAAAATACTACTAATAAGTTGACAATACATTTAACAAGAGATTTTCCAAATCTTTGAGTAGTAATTTCCTAAAGTAAGCATGTGCTAGAGTTTCTGAGACTTAAAACAATATAGCCTGGGGTGGCAGCTCACACCGTAATCCCAGCTGAGGCAGGACAATCACAAGTTTGAGGACAACTTGGACAACTTAGTGAGACCCTGTTTCAAAATAAAAAAGGTTGGGGATACGGCTTGGAGGAAGAATACTTGCCTATCATGCACAGGGCTCTGGGTTCCATCCCCAGTAATGTGGGTGGGGAAAACATCATAAATTTACTTATTATTATAGAAATAATAAACTGAAGTTTTAAATCTCTTACAGTGAAATGAAAACTTTTTAAAAAATTATCACGTCCTTGTGATAACTTAATACCATATGATATAGGCCTCTCCACTCACAATCACATCCATATTGCTAAGTAAATGCTTTCTCTCTCAATAATATGATCAAAATTATTATTTTGAGAATTTATTTTTGGGAACTTTTATCCAATACCTTATCTTCTCATAGTTGAATAATGTATATGAATTGTCACTTTAAAGCATGCTATAAATTGTACAATTTGAGCTAATCTCTCAACATTTACCACTGTGTATTTTTACAAAATATAATACTCTTATTATGCAATCTTATGTAGACACTAAAATAAAATAACTTCATATTCAATTATTCCAGTTATCAACTATGCAATAACAAATATCTCTCTAGAGTACTTATATTCTTGTAAAGTGAAAAATGTATGGAAAAGTTTTATAAAGATTAAAAACTGATTCTCTATAAAAGTAGTTTGCTAGTATAAAAAGGAAGAAATTACTGAGATAAAGAAAATCCTAAATTTCAGTGTTGTTCACATCCACATTTTGAATGTTCTACATCTGAAATCTATGCACAAAATTTCTTATTAATGCCTTTTATGTGGTCAATACAGAGGATATTCTATATTTGTATACTATTTCTGTTTTGGCAGAAACCTTCCTACCTCCTTTAGGTGGGATTAAAATGTATACTTTTTCAAAAACCTATTATTTCCTGTTATTTTATAAACTTGCAACAGTTTCTATGCCAACTTGATTCCTTGAAAAGATTTAGCATGAAATCTCTCTTGTTAATTTAGTAACATGCTTATAAGTTATCTACTTTCAGCATAAGTAGACAAGAAAATTTCAGACCAACTATCCATTATAGAAGAAGTAGAAAGAATAAATTACTTTCAGGCATGTTTGTGTGTATGTATATGTATGTGTATGTGTGTGTGCTTGTGTGTGTATGTATAATTTAAATACACATAAACATATATTGCAATCATATATATAAATATACATAATTACAGAAGCCAAATCTGATCATAACAAATACATCAAGCACAAATTGAGTAATGAAATTCTACAAAATATATGGTAAGAACTCTTCAAAATTGTCAAGGTGATAAAAAAAAAGACGAAGAAGAAAAAGAAGAAAAATGTTATAGGCAAGAGGAACTGAGGAAGCATAGCAATGAACATGTAATATATATTCTGAATGGAGTCCTATGGGGGCAGGGGGGATATTAGAGAAAACAAAGATAATCTGAAGGAAGAAATGATATATGTATCAATATTAATTTCAACAAATGCACCATAACCTAAAATATCAATAATAGAAAAAAATATGGTTGATGGTCTAGGGGAACTTGATGTTCTATATTTGCAATGTTTTGCTATAAGTAAAATATTAAAATAGAAATATTATTTTTAAAATTCTGCATGACCACATAGCCTACCTGGCTAATGTCTGTTTTGGAAGAAAGCTTCCTATCTCCTGAAAGAACCTAGAGCAGCTAATTCCTCGGGGAACATTAAGCATTTGGGAGTAGGTAGAAGATCTAAGAGAGAGACTTATGCTCCTTTCTAGGTTCAGAAGAATAATTGGGGTAAATTTTTCTTCTGATCTTTCAGGACACACCAGGAAGCTAATGCAATATCCCACTTAAATTTCAACAAGAAACTGTCTTGTATAAATTTATGTTAATAGATCAGTATTCCAACAGCCTAAGGTAATTCAGGAGTCAATGCTACTTAGGTCTCCATAGTAATTGCATGTCTGTTCTGAAGGAAAGAGTCAGGGACCAGGAATTTTTAATCATATGCTGTGTATGTCAAGGGTATTTGCATTGCAACAAAAATGCTTATTGATGTAAATACTTAATCCCCCCCAAAATTCCTTTCCAAGCACAATTATATTATTCCATGTACTCATATGCTAGGGCTGCTGTGACAAAATATCACAAACTGGATGACTTTAAGTGATAGAAATTTCTTTCCTCATAGTTCCAGAGGCTACAAGTCATAGATTAAGGTATTAGCCTATTTGGCTCTTCTGAGGCCTCTCCTTGCTTGTGGATGGCCATTTCCTCACTCACATATCACATTATCATCCCTTGGCTTGTGTTTTCTGTGTTAAAAACACCTCCTTGCCCCCTCCCCCCATTAAAGGACATCAGTCATATTGAATTTAAGTCCACATCTACAACCTTATTTTATTTTAATTGCTTCTTTATGGGCTCTATTTCTAAATACCGTCATATTGTATTTGGGGGGAATTCAATTCAGCCCATAATACTCCAAAATGGCCTCTCCTTTACCGCAACATTGCATAATTCTCCCTAAACTGTACTTTGTAACCAACTTTAAGCAGTACTTCATAAACAGTGCTTTAAAGAACACTGAATAATTATGCTATGGGCATGTACAAATATATCACAATGAATCCTACTCTTATGTATAATTATAGTGCACCATTTATAAAAATAACTGGAACAGAGACCAAAAGACTGGAGGAAGGGGATCAGCAGGAGGGAAGAGAGAAGGGAAGTCCTGAGGAATGAAATGGAGCAATTATGTTATGTGCATCTATGAATATGTCACCATGAATGTCACAATTACATATAACTGTAAAGCACTAATAAAACCATAAAAAAGAAGCAAAAGAAAATTGATAATTTCCCAGCTTCTGAGTCCTCACTCACAATTTTTTCTTCTGATAATTCTAAGTTTGAGATAGATTATAAGAAAAGTGAAAGGTAACTGATACTGAGAAAATACAACTGCAATGTAGATGGGCTTTGGAGTTTTCCATATACACTTACAGGTATTTTATGGTACATCAAGGTTTGTATTCAGAGGTGTAGAAAAGGGTTTCTAATACCATATAAAATTTACCCAAGCTTATCAGCTTAGACTAACAGATATATTATACATATTATATATTTATTTATTTATTTATTTATTTATTTATATATAATATTTACATTATATAAATGTAAAATATATGTTGGTATATATGTATATACATATATATATGTATACATCTCATAATTTCTGTGAATTACAAGACTGAGTAAAGCCTTGCTGAGACCTCTGTTCAGGGTTTCATAAGACTGCAGTTAATTTGGGGAAGACGGGAGTTTCATTAGAAGTTCAGCATCTTCTTTCCTGCTTATTCAGATCCTTGACAGAATTAAAAACATTATAGTTTTAGTATTGAAGTACTAAAGTCTTAGATGACAAATGTCACAGATAGTTTAAAACATTGCTAATTTTCTTACAGGCCATCAGGAAAGTATCTCTTTAATGCTTCCTTTAAGTAAAGAACTTAATAGTTCTTTCATGCTCAGGATAATAAAATTTTTAATTAATTGAAAGTCAACTGATTGGTAATTCAATCCCAAGAAAGTTGATTTATTCTCATGATGTGGCTATGTTAAATTATTCTCTGGCTTAGAATATGAAAAATATTGTTTTTTTATACCTAGAAGTTACAACTTCAAGCCTGATACATAGATGTTAACTCGGAGTAACATTTTCTTTTAATTTCAGGATCACAATGTATCACTAAGGACCTCTATGAAGTCCAAGAGAAAGGAAAGAAAAACATCTTGAAAAGCAGTGTCCATTTGATCATCCCCCAAGTAATTTAGGTTCTCTTCTTATTACAGAATTATTTTTAAGACTGCTATATGTGGGAAAAACAATATTGATATTTTGCCTCTAATTTACAAGTGAATTATTCCTCCTGGTGCTGAGGGTCCAATCTGTTGATCATACTTACTCATAGTCCCAGTAAAATTGGGTGGATGCATAAAACCAGCATCTTTGGATTACAAACTCAAGTATTGATTATGTCTTAACAGGTTTCCATGGAAATTGAAACTTACTCTGGAAACTCAAATGAGTGAATTATTTTAATGAAGCTCTTTTCTTCCATGTATCACATAGTTGATTTTTCTGCTACTGTTTGGCATTTCTTTCTACAGTTTTGCAGTTTCTTTGAATTCTCCTTCAGAGGTTCTGGAGATGCTTCTCATTTATGCATGCTATTTCTGATATCTTAGGCTACATAAAATTGCAATAAAAGTTTGCTTGTAAGTTTATAAGCTAGTACAGTAATTTTCAGAAACTAATCCTCAGTTACTCAGAAAAGTCTCCAATTGTAAGTTCTTGTCATGCAAAAATTATTTACACTAATCGACTACAGTTTAGAAAAAGGTGAG
This sequence comes from Callospermophilus lateralis, assembly GCF_048772815.1. Classification (NCBI taxonomy): domain Eukaryota; kingdom Metazoa; phylum Chordata; class Mammalia; order Rodentia; family Sciuridae; genus Callospermophilus; species Callospermophilus lateralis. The sequence continues at coordinate 746,249 of NW_027513332.1, read as the reverse complement.
AGGGAGTGATTCTCAAAACTCTCTAGCATCATTTCTTCTTTTTATTTTTTATATTTTTTAAATTATTTTCTATTTATATATGACAGTGGATTGCATTACAAATCTGATTCCATATATAGAGCACAATTTTTCATATCTGTGGTGGAATACAAAGTATATCCACACTAATTAGTGTCTTCATACATGTACTTTGGTTAATAATGTTCATCACATTCCACTATCATTTCTAACCCCATGCCCTTTCCCTTCCTTTCCCACCCTTCTGCCCTATCTAGAGTTCATCTATTCCTCCCATGCTCCCCCTCCCTACCCCACTATGAATCTTAAATGAATGGAGTTAGGGAAGATAATGCTAAGTGAAATTAGCCATTCCCCCAAAACCAAATGCCAAATATTTTCTCTTCTTTTTCTTACATAACCCTCTTTCCTTCTTTCATTTTTTTAAATAAACAACTCTTTCAATAAATAAAATCTAAAATACATGTGTTGGGTTATTGTTATAGTTTTCTATATATGGTAAATTATAAATAATCATTTTTAATGACTTTTATTCTTCAGTGTCCAGGTTCTGAGTTGGAGTGACAGAAAAAGAAATAACTAGAATGTCTACCAATGAAAAATGATTACAGGATAATATCAATTTGTGTTTATCGAAGTTATAAAATTATGAAACAGTTGGAGAAAAATAATTCTGGTATTTTATCTCTATGTGTCAAAATGTTTCTGCCATCACCATTATCACCTTACATATGCCTTCATTTCAGGCCTTTATTATTATTTTTCAAAATAGCTCTTCTCCCCAAATGCTGTATTTTACAATTTTAATAAGTATATTTTCAATTTTTATGACAGGAAAGAGTTTTCACAGAAAATTCTTTCATTAAGACATTACTTCAGTAATTCTATATATTTTTTTTACTTATTTAATGTGTCCATGGGAATATATTTTTTTAAACAATGATTTTATAAATTACTTTTTAAGTGATATTACCATAATAATATTTTACAAAAATAAAAATAAAGTGTGGTGTGGCACTAGCTGTCTGAAAAACAGAACAAAGGATTCTGGCAAGATGTTACATTTCTTTAACACTAACACTGCTACAAATAAAACATAGGGTCAACACTCCAACTATTGGCATAGACACCTATTTCCTTAATAAGTCTCCTAATACTGAGGAAAACAAAAACAAAACCAAGAATCCATTAAGTGGGATGGCCTCAAATTAAAAAGCTTCTGTACAACAAATGAAACCATTAAGAACATGAGGAGAAAGTCTACAGAACGGGAGAAAATCTTTGTTAGCTATTCTTCCAATACAGAATTAATATTCATAACATATAAAGAAGACAAAAAAATAAATGGACAAAATAATGAAAGAGAAATTTCTCAAAATAAGAATTGCAAATGATCAACATATATATGAAAAAATTAAACATTCTTAGCAATCTTAGAAATGCAAATAAAAAAATTACACTGAGACTTTATTTCACTGCAGTTAGAATGCAATCATAAAGAATACAAATAACAATAATTGCTGGTTAGGATATGGGGAAAAGACAGACTCATGCATTTTTGGTGGAACTACAAATTAATGTGACTGCTCTGGAAAGTAGTATGGAGATTAATCTAGAAATGGAACTACCATTTCTGTATGATGCAGCAGTGCAACTCCTTGGTATTTATCCAAAAGAAGTCACATAAATGAAACAATTCAGATGCCCATCAACAAATAGATAAAGAAAATATGATATATATTCACATAAAAAGAAGAAAATAATGTCATTTTCTGGTATAGGTGGAGCTGGAGAAAATCATGCTAAGTGTAATAAGCCAGATTCAGAAAGTAATAGTTGAATATTTTCTCTCTTATGAGAAAGCTAGAAAGAAAAGGGGAAAAAATAAAAGGGATGGGTGGATCTCATGAAAAGAGAAGGGAAAACAGTTGAGTTAAGGAAGGGATTGATGGGGAGAAAGTATGGAGAAAAAAGGGGGAGAAGCTGCAGAATAAAACTGACCAGGGCTGGGGATGTGGCTCAAGCAGTAGCGCAATCGCTGGGCATGCGTGGAGCGCTGGGTTCAATCCTCAGCACCACATAAAACTAAAATAAAGATGTTGTGTCCACTGAAGCTAATTATATTATATGAACTTATGATTATGTCAGTGTGAATCACACTATAACATATGACATTATGCACTAATTAAAACATGCCAGAATGTGATCTTTGATGCTTTGCTTTTAAATTCCTTTTTGATTTATCTTTCAATGCACTAATTTATTTCCTATCATGTTACTGCAAGGAGCTGTACCATACTGCTTATTTTAGCATAAAGCAACACTATATATTCTTTTCCATGTATAAATTCATTATAAGTTCTAAAGCAGAAAATTATTCATATGCGTATGCAACATGAAAATTCCATGCTTGGTCATATGATTAATGAGTAATCCAATGGTTTTTTTTTTGGCTATTCATCAAAAGTAAATATATCTTATATGGCTGCCATGGTGTGAATTTTCATCCTGTCTAAAACTCATGTAGGAATTTAATTGGTATTGTAACAGTATTTATATTTGAAGAAGATCCTTGCCATGTGCCTGCCCCTTGATCATGAACTTACTTCACAGTTTCCAGAATTGTGAGCAAATACATTTATATTTATTATTAATTACCAGGTTTAAGTATTCTGTTACAGAATTACAAGTGGGCAATAGCCTTATGGATGCTCATAATATGTATGTTTCTATTGTTTATACAGAAATTCCAGTCCCTGTACAAAACTTTGAAATGTGCAATTAGCAGCAATTATAAAATGCTTAGCAACAAAATAAAAGTATATCTAGGATTAACATGAAGCATACATGCAACAACTAGTTTTCTTAGTAACATGCACTCTGTTTCTATTTCTTACTGTGCTTGGTCACTCTACAGGATGCTAATTTTTTCTTTCTTTCTTTCTTTTTTTTTTTTTTTTGGTGGTAGGGATTGAACCTAGGGCCTTGTGCATGCAAGGCAAGCACTCTACCAACTGAGCTATGTCCCTGGCCCAAGACCCTAATATTCTTTTCCATAATTTCAGTAATTTACAATGGCATGTCAAAGGTGGAAGGGGAGAGCAAAATAAATGGAAATTGTCTAATCCGGAAATCATGCCCTTTTGTTTAATAGTGTGTGTGTGTGTGTGTGTGTGTGTGTGTGTGTGTGTGTATGATTACTTTATTTTAAATAGAATTCATAAAAATTTCGGCATGTGTATCTTTTCTAATATGGCCTGTGAATAGATGGACATAAACATATCTGTGTAGTGATACAGATACATCACTGTTCTTTATCATTGTTATATAATTTGTAAATATTCATTAAGTATTTAACTGTGTAATCTGAAGTGTGAAAGTACCACTTTTACAGAAGCTGTAAATCTTAACAAATGGTGACTTGGCTATTCAGTAATAGTCTTTCAGGATAAAGCTCACTTTGCTTATTAATTACTGTAAGTTTTAATAACTTTCTAGCCATGTGACCCTCTTTGGCATTATTAATACTATTCATTACATTTCAGCAAAGATATTACATGTAGTAGAATTTTTAGCTCAAACAAAGCCATACTGATTGTGAATAGAAGTAGGTCCTTCCCCCGTCTCAGAAAACCTAAAAGAAAACCTAATAGAAAAAATGAAATGTGCCTTATAAAATAGAATAAATTGTCAATTGACCAGTAATTCTTGGGCTGCTTTCTACAGGGCAAAATGAAGAATTCTATAAGAGAAGAGATGGGTGAAAAAACACCATAAAATTGGTGTGGATTCTTTCACTGGATAAGGAAAAAAAATTATCACAGACAAAGAAAAGAGACTTTGGACTTGAAATATAATGAAAGTGATTTTTCTGAACAGATGAAGCAGATGGCATTTAAAAGGCAACTAGACTTTGTGAATAGTTTAGAGTTTTCTTTGGTTCTCTTCTTTTTCAGAGAATATAACGCTGGAAAACACACTGGATCTGAAAGTTGCTTACCAGGACTTCACGACTAGGGAACCAGCTTAGATTTAACCCTTGCTACTTCTAACTGAATTTTGTTGTAAGTTCCTAGTCAGAATAATATTAGATAAAATTTGGGGAGGATATTATATATGCTTAACACTAAAGTTACTATTTTCACAAAAGTTAATGCTAAATACAAGAAAAATAATAAATAATAGAAATTGAAAAGTTTTATAATTCTCTAACATAGGTCAATGTTTATAGTAAGTAAATGATGTTTTTGAGGTTCCATTACCAATGTTCATCATAAAGCATAAAATTGACAAATATTTGTTCACTCAACCACCTTTGGACAATATCAGACAAATTTAAGTAGAAACTATAGAGAATGGTAAAACATTTGTATCCATATTATCCACAAATGCAATTTATGTAATACATGTGGCTTTCGTAAAAGAAAATTCTCAGTCCAGTTGAAGCCAACTCATTATAGATGTATGTGCCAGTTTTGTTGGTTGGCTCAGGCAATGGACTGATATAAAAATAGAAAGAGACTTGTATTTGTTGAACTTTAGAATGATATGTTCTATATTTCTGGCTCCGCATTTTACAGATGATAAATTTTAAGTTCTAAAAGGTCATATAATTTACTAGGAGCCTAGTGATGCCTTAGAATAATAACCAATTTTAGATTCTTAGGATCCATCACTAGGCTCCTTCTCCTATGTTCTGGAGATCCATTTTGCTCTGCCATGCAGATTCTAGAAGACCTGGTAGGAGAATACTGGTCACTCTGAAAGCCAAGAAATGAACATTATTATAAGTTTATACCAAGATTAGAGGAACTGCAGAAAAATCAATCCACAATTTCTTGCTTTTACTAAGGTTGATTAATTTGTGACTCTTCTCTGAGGTGATCAAAGTAAGTATGGCTTAGGGTCTTCTCTCAAAGAGATGTTGATACTGGGAACAGCAGAGAATGCATTGCTAGTGAAAATATTAATATGTGGATATTCAACCAGCCCAGGAGAAAAAAAAGTTTAATAAATAGTCCATTGCACCAAAGAAGTAATAATCATCCCAACAGATGGGTAGGTATACAAGTGGTATGAAAAAAATCAGAGAAACAAACCACCCCGAACAGCCCAAGACACTTCAACAATTTGATCCCATTCACACTTCAGTGGAGGAAATGTTAGAGAAAGATTATAGAAAGTTTTTAGTTAAAATGTACAATGAGCTAAAAGAAGATGTAAGGAGTGAAATCTGAGAGAAAATACAGGATATGGAAGAACAATTTCAATAAAGTTATTGAGACTCTAAAAAACAATAAAATAGAAATAATAAAAATGAAAGATGCAATAAATAAAATTAAAAATTCAGTAAAAAGTATCACCAACAGATTAAACCACTTTGAAGATGGATTCTCAGGCCATGAAGAGAAAGTACACAATCTTTTTTTTCTTTTTAAAAAATATATATATATATATATATATATATATATATATATATATATATATATATATATATATTGGGGCTAGGGTTGTGGCTCAGAAGTAGAGTGCTTTCCTGGTATGCATGAGGCACTGGGTTCGATCCTCAGTATGACATAAAGTAAAATAAAGACATTGCATTTCTCTCTCTCTCTCTCTCTCTCTCTCTCTCTCTCTCTATATATATATATATATATATATATATATATATATATTAGATGGGGCAAAATACTTTTATTTGTTTTTATGTGGTGTTGAAGATCGAACCCATAGCCTCACACATGATAGATGAGCCTTCTACCACCGAACCACAAGCCCAACCCCAATGTATATAAGCTTAAAAAAATAAAAGTGGATATATAGAAAAGAGGTTAAGAGACCATAACCAGAATATCTAATAAATCTTGGATAATAGGAAGAGACCAAATTTAAGACTAATTGTAGTACAAGAAGGATCCAAAATACAAAATTTAAAAAATGCTCAAAATTTTCAATGAGAAAATAACTGAAAATTTTCCAAATTCTAGGAACAAGATGGAAATGAAAATATAAGAGGCATTTAAACCACCAAATAGGATCAAAAAATCTCCTCTCCAAAAACATTATAACAAAAATGCCTGATATACTTAATAAGAATTGAATTTTAAAATCCATAAGAAATAAAGGCAGGACACATTTAGCATTAAGCCATAAGATTTCAAATGAACCCTCAACCCAGACCCTAAAAGCAAGGAGGGTTTGGAATGATACATAGCAAGCCTGAAAGAAAATAGGTACCAACAAAAATTATAATTGTGGGGCTGGGGCTGTAGCTCAATGATGGAGCGCTTGCCTAGCAAGAGTGAAGCAAAACATAAAAATAAATCATCAGCACCTCATAAAAATAATTAAATAAAATTAAGGTATTGTGTCCATCTACAACTAAAAATTTTTTTAAAAAAAATATCATTATATCCAGCAAAACTATCCTTCATAATTGAATGTGAATAAAAACCTTCCATTACAATCAGACTCTAAAAGAAATCATAATCATTAAACCTTCACTACACAACATACTCGATGACATATTTCTTGCAGAAAAATTGAAACAATAAAAGTGAAAAACAGCCTAGATCAGAATTATTGCAGTAGCACAACAGTGTAATGAAAAATAATCAATCCAAATTAATCAGTAGAAATAAATCAAAATTGGGGGAAATAAAAATCATCTCTATAAAAGCATTGAATATAAATAGCCTAAATTCTCCATTCAAAAAGTCATAGATTGACAAATTCAATTAAGAAACAAGCTACAAGCTGTGCAAGTGACACAAATCTGTAACCTCAGTGGGTTAGGAGGCAGAAGCAAGTTTAAAGCCAGCCTCAACAAATTAGTGAGTCCCTTAGTGAGACCCTGTCTCTAAAAACAATCTTAAAAGGGGGTGAAAATGTGGCTAAGCATTTAATTAAAAAAATAAAAGAAAGAAAGAAAGAAAGAAAGAAAGAAAGAAAGAAAGAAAGAAAGAAAGAAAGAAAGAAAGAAAGAAAAGAAAAGAAAAGAAAGAGTCAAGCACAAGTGTTGCTTAAAAGGGATTTATTTTACCAGCAAAAACATTCATTGAAAGAAGGTGAGAGTTTGGGAAAGTTTATGCCATGCAAATGAAAACCAAAAGCAGGCAATATCCTGTAAAGAATAATAATAAAGAGTGGGAAGAGAGACAAGGTGCAGAGTGGCTCTTTGTCTAAGTGGCCAAGTTTATTTATAACAATAGGTTACATTAGGTCATTAGTACCATAATCACATTATTGTTTAGAGTATCAGTAAGGTTGTTTATTCTGCAGTTACATTTCATAGTTACAATATGCAACTTTAGAGCTTAGTGCAGTTCTCAAGAAGTCCATTGTCTGAAGTTACTGTTAGGTGGGCAGCTCCAGGAGCAACAGAGCTTGGTGAAACACTGAGGTTATAAAGCAAGCAAATTCCTTTATTCCAAGGAGTTATGTGCCTAAAATTAAGGTCAAAGTTGATAAGACTCTAGCATGTACAGAAGCTTTCCCAGGTACCAAACATACCTCAGCCATGAAGTCATCAGGGGCCCCAATCCCAAACACAGAATCCCTTCAGCTCCCCTTTCTTGTTTTTTTAAGGCATTTCGGATGAATAATATTTGTTTTGTTTTTAAATCTGGTGGAAAAAAAAATAGAATAGGCATTGAGAACAGCAAGCACAACATTAATAATCCAGTATTAGTAAACATGCACCTTATGTATAATTGTTTGACCCAAGTAAAGTTGGGTAACCATGAAGTTAGCCAACCCAATAAGTCTAAAGCTCCATCATCTTGTGGGACCTTATCAATTATATCATTAAAATAATCTAGCTCCTTTGAAATAGAATTACTGTTATCACGTAAGTTAAAGCAATACATAGTATTAAACTCCTGACATCCTTTATGATGTAATAATAACAAATAATTAATTGCAGCTCAATTGTCAAGTATCATTTGACGATGTTGTTTTTGTTCTTCATGAAGCATATTAATTGCCATACAGGAATAATTAATATTATTTACCACAGCAGGGTTCATTTTTATAGTGATTTTGTAAGCCCCAACAGCTACTTCAGGGATACCCACTAAGGAAAATGTCAAAGTGTCAAATTTTGTCTTAGAGAGAAGGCTCACTGAATCATCACAGTTTTTCTCAAGAGGAATAGCCCTTTTATGAATACATTATGACCCTGCAATAAACCCCTAAAATATACCATATCAGCAAAGTATATGTCCATGCAAATTAATCAGAAGAAATAAAGAATCTCACTACATACTGATTAAGAAATCATCCAAGTTACAATGAATACAAATATTTACGTCCCAAATAAAGATGCATCTATGTACATAAAACAAACCCTTCCTAACATAAAGAAATAAATAAACCACAAAACTATAATACTGAGGGATTTCAATACATCCCTCTTACCAAAAAATAGGTTATGCAGACATAAATTAAGTAAAGATTCTTCAGAATGAAAAAACACAATTAATCAAATGTACCTAACAGACATCTATAGAGTATTTCATTCATCAATAACTGAATTCACTTTTCTCTCAGTGGTACATAGAAGTTTCTTTAAAATACATCATATTTTAGTGCAACTCTTAGCAAATACAAAAAAAAAAATAGAGATAATGTCTTGTACCAAAACAGACACAAGCACCAGCACAATAGAATAGAAGATGAAAAGAGAAATCCACAATGTTACAGTCGTTTGATACTTGACTAAGGTTTCAAAAACATATTAGAGAAAAAAAGTAAACACAAATGTAAAATGTAAAACATAAATCCAAAACTCCAACACATTGGAACAGGCCCCAACTTCCTTAACAAAACTCCTAAAGCACAAGAAATAAAACCAAAAATCATTGAGTTGAATATTATCTAATTAAAAATCTTCACATCAAAAGGAGCAATTAAGAGCATAAAAAGAGAATCTACAAAAAGAAGATATTTACCACACTTTCCCAAGAGTTGGGCTTAATATCCCAAATATAAAATGTTAAACACCAAATAACCCAATTAATAGATGGGCAAAAGAACCAACCAGTCATTTCTCAAAAGAAGTAATACATACACATGAAGAAATATTCAACATCTAGAAATGTAAATCAAAACTACATGGACATTTTATCTTACTCAAGTGAGAAATGCAATCATCAAGAATACAAATACAAATAATGATAAATGTTAGTGAGATTATGAGGAAAACGTTCCATTCATACTTTGTTGGTGAGTCTGCAAACTAGTACAACTACCCCAGGAAGCAGTATGGAGATTTCCTCAAAACACAAGGAATAGAACCATCGTACAACACAGCTCTCACTTCTTGTTATTTATCCAAAAGATCTAATAGCAGCATTATTATAGGGATAAAGTGACATCAATATTTATGGCCATACAATTAATAATAGCCATATTATGAAGTCAGCACTGATGTCTATTGGCAGATAAATGGATAAAGAAATTGTGGTATACATACATATACAATAGAGTTTTACTGAGCCATAAAGAAGAAAGAAATTTTGGCATTTGTGGTTAATTAATGAAACTGGAGGTCATCATGCTAAGTGAAATAAGTTAGATCCAGAAAATTAATCAAGGGTCGAATATTTTATTCTCAGTTACTGAAGCTAGACCAAAATTAGGAGGAAAAGACAGGGGGAATCCTATAAAAATGGAGGAGAAATCATTGGAGTCAAAGAAGGGGATTGAGGGAGAGGGAGGAGGGATGAGAAAAGGGAGGAACAGTGGGATGAAACTGACTTATTTTATGTACATATATGAATATACAACATTGAATGTCATCTTTATGTATATCTATCATAGTGCACTAACTTTTTAAAAGCTTTAGATAAATAGAAGAAAGAGCTATAATAAGGGGAAGAAGGGAAAGTATTAGGGATCAAATTGAAGCCAATTAAACTTCATGTTTGTATAGTTATGCCAAAATGAATCCCAATATTATGTGTAACTATGATGCACTAATAGTAATATCTTATTTCAAACGTCTTACAATAAAGGTCTTCAATGTTAAGTTGTTTCTCTAAATTTCCTGCTAGTGAACTTATTCATTTTCACAGTTATGTTTCCAATCTAAATATTGATGGTCAAAAATCATTATTTCTTGCTCAATTTGCTTCTCCTCCACTCACCTTATAAAGCCCACTACATGTCAGCAGTGAATCATAGACACTTCAAAGCTACTGTGCTCCAAATGAGACTTTTCCTATACGTAAGTTCACCTTTGAAAGATGGGATCTCTAAATTCAGTTACCTTACCAAGTCAGAATGGTGGGTGTCTTCATTCATGGTGACTTTCCTTTCACTCTTGTATCTAATCAATCACTGTTTTCAAATGTTGATATTTTCTTATTATCCCTGCTCCCACTACACTACTGTGTCCCTCAAGTTTCCTCTAAAACCTCCTGTGAAAATACGTGAAGTTCATCCTGCAATCACAGAAATCTTTCTTCCTTTTGTTATTTTCATTTCTTCAATTGCTTGTTTTCTCATCTAGAACTTCCTAGAATTCCTACCTAAATCTTCCCCTCACTCTATAAAAAAATTCTTCCATCAGACTGATTTGTAATAACCCCTTATCTATGCCAAAATACAATTTTAAATAAAGATTTGTTTGCCTTAAGATTATGACCTTGCCAAATGTCCTACTTTTATGATAGGTACCCAAATAACAAAATTCCAGAATTATTGGCATTATGGATACCACTATTACCATATAGTCTTATTTACATGTTTAGCTCCTTTTCCTTTACATTTGCAGAGAAAATAGAGATGCTATGGGGAGAATAAACAAAAGAAACCATAGAGAAACAAATTATCAGTCTATTTTCTAATGTTTAAGAAATATAATATATAAAACAGAACATCAAGTGATTACTTAATATCAAGTGAGGAATATACCAAAGACACAACAACATAGCAATACTAAATATTTTGTTCTTTCTAAGTGATTTTATTTCGAAGTCTATTATTATATCATTAATATTATAATTAAACAGTCTGAAAAACTTATGAATAAAATACCAGTAATAAGTGAGAGAACCTGAGTTTTTTAAAAAATTGTTATGAAATAATATCTACCATTCTATAACAAGTCTTCTATTGAGCATCTGGAGCACATTTAAAGAAAGCAAACAGAGAAGAATAAACTTGCCCATCACATTAATTAACCCATTTATGTGTTCTATGAACTCTCAATTTGAGACACCAAAGTTGGGAAATACTAATTACTGTAAGGATGGTCAGAAATTCAGATACTAAATATTCAGACCATTTTTATTTCCCACTAGTTTCAATGATTTCCATTATCTATGATCAGTTCAGTTCTATAGGGACTCTATATATTGAGACCTACGAGCTTAGCAGCTTTTTAGAATATACATGAAGAGGGCTGGGGATGTGGCTCAAGCGGTAGCACGCTCGCCTGGCATGCTTGCGGCCCGGGTTCCATCCTCAGCACCACATACAAAAAAAGATGTTGTGTCCACCAAAAACTAAAAAATAAATATTAAAATCCTCTCTCTATATATATAAAAAAAGAAATATGCATGAAGAGCTTCATTATTTTGTTCTGAACCATAAATCAAAACACACACCTGAAGCCTTGGTTTTATATCTAATGCTACCACAAACACTAATTTTAACCTTTACTTGAGAAACAGAAGTTTACAAATGATTAATAGCATCACACCATAAGCACATCATCCCACAGAGTAATCCCTTAAGACATTTAAAAAACATGATGATGCAAGATGGAGACCTGTGTTCTATAATGCCCATATATCATTGCTCAACTTTACTCAAGTTTCTCCAAATTTAGGCAATAAATTTGCAATAAATCCTTCATTATGTGCACATATTTTTTAAAACTCTATATTTTCTAATTCTCCTTTACCATAAAAACAAATTTTGACAATGAGAAATGAGCATAGGGGCTAGAGGTGTAGCTCAGTGGTATGGCTCCTGTTCATCATGTGTGAGACCCTAGGTTAAATCCCAGAACCCCCATTCCCTGTCCACGCCCCCCCCCTCAAAAAAAGGGGGACCAATATAAACCAATATAAACTTTCAATAGTAGGAGAAATTAAATCAAGACCTGGATATAAAATGGAAAGCCACCATCATTCAAAACTGTGTTTTTAAAAACATTCAATGACATAGCAGATGCTCATGTCGAAAAGACAGGATAACAATATTGTATAGGAAGAACCCATTGCCAATTTGTATATACATGCATAAAAAACAGCCAAGAGAAGTAACAAGCAGGAGGATTAGGGGCAATTTATTTTCATGATACTTCCCTGTGTTTTTAAATGCTTTTTAAACAACAAAACTCCACTGCCTAAGTATACAGATGGCATATTTCTGAAATGTTGGAACTTTAAAGCAGGAACTTTCTCTCCCCTGAGTCACTGCAACCTCCACACTTCAGATTCAAAAAGAGAAAATCTATATGGACAACTCTATCTAGGTCTGATTATAAAACAGAACCATAAAAGTTCCAAATTCAATATTGTTTTTAATTTCATCCATGGACTCACTAACCACTCACGTAATATACATTAAAAGAGCTGGGCATGGTGGCACATGCCTGTAATTTCAGCTACACAGAAGGCTGAGGCAGGAGGATCAAGTTTGAAGTCAGCCTCAGCAACTTAACAAAAAGACCCTGCCTCAAAATTGGGGGAAAAAAAGTAAAGGAAAAAAAGGTGGGGGGCCGGTGGTAGGGTAAGGATGTAGCTTAGTAATAAAAGCACCCTTGGGTTCAGTTCCAAGTAACAAAAATAGACACATAGCTTTCTGAATATCAGATTGGTCACTTTCTTCTAGGCTAAAATGAAAATTTACTTGAAATCAAGAAAGGAGAAAGGGAAGAAAATCTATAGGATTTAAGCATTACAAATGGTACTAGATTATAATATTAGAACAGGGTTTTGATTACTGGTTTGCCCTCAGAAACCATGTTATTATCTACCTTTCTATAACATAGAAACAAATTTTAAAATTATAGGGCTCACTGCTCTAGTCTTAGAATAACTCAAAGGATTTAAATAAATTATGACTCTCTTTTTTGCCAGAATCTTGAAATAGGTGGGAAGTTTCTACAATATTGTTTTACCTTAATTAATGAGAACAAAAGTGTTTATTTGAGTAAATTCACAAATACCATTTCTGTATGGAAACAAACATGGCTAGGTAAGAACTACTGAAAAAGGAACCCATTAGCTTCAAAGCTTTTGGGTTTTTTGGTTTTGTTTTGAATTGTGTTACAGAGGATTGAACCAGGAATGGCATATGCTAGGCGAATCTTCTACCACTGAGCTACATTCTCAGCCTTTTTTTAAATTTGATTTTGAGATAGGGCATCATTAAATTGCCCAGGTGGTCCTAAATTTTGTATTCTTTCTCCTTCAGCCTCCCATTAACTGGATTACAGTTTTAAATCCCACCACACACCCTGAAGCTATGCAGTATTTTTAAGTTCCTTCTCCTTTACAAATATAAGCATTCTACATGACCCTTTCCTTGGGAATCTCTGCTGGCAAAAAAGAACAAATAAATTATTTACCAAGTTATACTTTCATAATATGGGAACCAGGGATGCTTTAAATAGCAAGCAAATGCAAAAGTATAAACCTAACAGTATACAATAAATAACTTCTTGCTGTAAATAAACACCTGTTGTGGAGTAAATACAGATTTCAGGTTTTGACAGTAAAATAAAATGTCCTCTATAATCTTACTCATTCTAAAAACAAATGTCTAAGTATGGTTGCTCTCAAAACAGAATAACAACGCTGGAGAAAACAGCCAAAAACCAAGGTCTTCTGAACAGTGTCATTCAAACACAACTAAAGCTTTTTTATTCCCCCTAAAAGATAATATACCAACAAGCAGTGAATGAAACAGGTATGTGGCGAGCCCCAAAACTCACCCTCAGACTGTCTCCAGACAGGAATAAATTGTAAGGGTTGAAAATTCATTCATAATGCCCACTGATATGTGAACCCACAGCTTTGCCAGGAGCAAAACCCATCTTGGTGGCAATTTTGGTCCATTTTCTATCCTTGCAAACAACTGCAAATCCACCTTCTTCTGCAACTAACTGTTAAAATAGCAATAGTTAGAAACACTTATGTGGAAATCATGCCTAGGTAGACTCCAAGAACAAAATGTTCTTGGCTAATGTTATATTCTAAAAATACTTTTCCCAAGTAAAAGAAAAAATGCATGTGCTGTTAATATCAAGCTAGACAATTAAAACATTTCTTTTAACAATATGTTCATAAACATTTTGTCCCTCCCAAAATGACTTCTTGCTTCCCCAAAGCAGTCATCTTAAAAGAATCATAATCAAATCTCTACTAAAGCAAAGGCCCTAGGTACTTGGTCCTACTCCGTGACCCTTAAAATCTCCACAAACTAAGGGACAGAAAGCCTGAAATAATGTTTGGTGGAAAGAATGCAGGCTTTAGATTAAAGTGGGACCTGGGGGGCTGGGGTTGTGGCTCAAGTGGTAGTGTGCTCGCCTGGCATGGGTGCGTCCCGGGTTTGATCCTCAGCACCACATACAAAGATGTTGTGTCTGCCGAAAAATAAAATGTAAATAAAATATTTTTTTTAAAAAAAAGTGGGACCTGGAATTTAACTATGAGCTCAGCCATTTTAACTGGGTCGTTTTTTTTTCTTTTTTTTTTTTTTGTTTGTTTGTTTGTTTAAATCCCCATGAGCTTCAGTTTGTCTGTCTATACTAAAATGGAAAGAAATAGTTTACAGAATTATTGGTGAGTTTAAAAATGACAAAAACGGGTGGCAGCAAAATACACAAGACTTCCAGACCAGACAGATGGAACCTGATTCTTATCACTCAACGGAACTAAAAATCTCACTTTACTTTGATTTTGGTACCAGGGATTGAACTCAGGGGTGTTTTACCACTGAGGCACATCCCTTTTTATTACATTCAATTATTTAGAGACAGGGCCTTGCTGAGTTGCTTAGGGCCTTGCTAAGTTGCTAAGGTTGGCTTTGAACTAACGATCCTCCTGCCTCAGCCTCCCCAGTTGCTGGGATTACAGGAGTGTGCCATTTCACCCAGCTTCACTTTATATATTTTAAACAAGTTTCTTCACAAGGCAAAGAAAACCAAATGCACTGTTCACAATTATATAAATGAGTAAGATAGTCATTAGCCCTTTACCTTATTTAGCTGAAACAAGTCCAAGATCTTCCTCTCCACGAGTGGAATTTTTAGAGTACTTCCCTGTAACTCCCAGTACTTTGCAATCTGGTCCAGGAAATTCAATTTTACACGAGTTTGAGCCTAAATGACAAAAAACTGAGCATTAATCTCAGATATTTTGTTTATGTCTTTGTTTACTTATTTTTGGACATGTCTCACTATGTTGCCCAAGATGAGCTTGAATCCCTGGGATCAAGGGATCCTCCCACCTTAGCTTCCTGAATAGCTCAGACCACAGGCACATATGCCTGCTTATAAAATAAACTTACCTAGTTTTATTTTAAAGCTCATGTCTATTACCTGCCTGTGCCACATTTTCATTCTTAGAATATTTAAATGCAAAACTATTTCTGAATTCAAGAGAAATAATCAAAGGATACAAGATAAAGCTGATTAAACAATCATACTTTAATTGAGAAATAGCTGAAAGTAAATAAATGAAGTTGGCTAAAAACTTATACACTAACTCAACAAAACCTTAATTTAGCCCTTATCATGCATGCGTCAGGCAAGGAGTTCTACACTCAATAAATAGTCTTATAACATAAGTTCTTACCCTAAAATGTGCTTCATTTAAGAGGTACCAGAGTAAACACAATTTCATTTTACAGCTTAAGTTTTTATATGCCCACCTTGGTCTTTTTACAACAAGATTTCAAAGGCTTGTTGCAAGTAGAAATTTTCTTACTTGCTCAAACACAAATCTAAAACCAGATTTATAATAGTGCTTCTATAGCAAATTTTTACAATGGTCCTGGGGATTGGATTCTGGGCCTTGTGCATGCTAGATAAACACTGTACTGCTGAGCTACATACATCCCCAGCTCTGATCCTCCTAGCTCAGCCACCCAAGTATCTGGGATTATAAACATGCAACACCAGATGCGGTCTATATCAGTTTTTAAAAAATATATATATTTTTGGTTGTTAGAAGATCTTTATTTTTATTCATTTATTTATACGTGGTGCTGACAATCAAACCCAGTACCTCTCACATGCCAGGCAAATGCTCTACCATTGAGCCACAACCCCAGCCCCCATATCAATTTTTAAAAGTGCCTATAATTTAAAGATAAAAAAGGAAACTTTTTAAACATATTATTACTATACAGTCATTTTTATTTTTACTCTCCTTGCCAAATATAAGCTGGACAGTTTGGGGAGATTTAACTTGAAGCCAGACCAAAATTTGGATCAATATTCAGATATTCTCAATCATACCAAGATTTCAAGTTAGTAATTATCTTCTGTTTTCAGGTTTAATTTGAATTTGAAAATACACTGAAATTATTTACAATATACACATTTTAATCCTATTATCAATGTCTATAAAATTCTGTTGGATATGTGCTCTGTTTCAGTTAAGGATGTTTAGTTCAATATTAAAATCAGATTTTAAAACTAACAAAAAACACAAGTCTTATCTACCCTGCTCTTGGTGGCTAGAAACTGAAAAAACATCTGTTCTCTAGAGAATGTTCTGTGTTCCTCACTCTTCCTTAGGAAACTAAAGTGTTATTAAATCTAAGTGACAAAGTTATGCATTTTAAAGAAATTAGGACTATAGAATCTGTTCTACTGTGTAATTCTTTTCAAAACCTAAATTCTAATGATTATCGCCTTAATATAGGATTTACTAACAGACCAAAAAGTGTCTGACAAGTATCATTGCTTTTAATAAAATTTGTCTGTTTCAATGGCCTTACTGCAAATTGTTTTACCATGATCATCAACTATTGGACATAATTTCTTTCCCTACCAGATTGGTGACAAAGCCTCTTCAAAGTGGACCCCTCAGGAATACAGGAAACAGGAACAATAGTAAAGACATTACTTCCAATTCATTCAGCCTCTGGATCCATGGAGTAAAAAATGAAGTTTATCAACATCACATGCAAAAGGTGGCTGCCAATCCTAGGAGAGAGCAAAAGCTCTTATTAGAAGAATTTATAATTATTTGACATTTAGTAGCAAAATATATACATGAATGAATGATATATCACATATACTCCCCCCGTTCCCTGCTGAGCCCAGAAACATCACTAAGCCCCAGCCTGTGTTGAAAAAACAGGATTAGGTAAAGAGACTCTAACTTCTTATTTACTACAGAAGTATCTTACTACAAAACAGCTATATCAACACCATAATATATATTTTTATATATTTAAACTTCTAGTCACATTAGCTTTTATTAAAAAGTTGAAGATAAGTTCTTCAATAGGGGGAAGGAGAAACTGACATCCAAAACCAATTTTCACTATCCTTAATATGTCTATTCATATAGATACCTGATCTCTAGAGAATCCTTCTATACTGGGAGAACTGAGATCATGAGGAAAGAATCAAGCAAGAAGAAAAACATATAAATTTACCTATGTGGAGCTAAATACAAACAAAAATCTACAATAAGGTAAGAGCTAAAATATTTTAAAAATGCTTTTTAATGAATTTCATTTGAAATAATAATGAAAAAGTCCAGAGATGGATAGCAGTGATAGTTGCACAACAATGTAAATGTATTCAACCAAAACAATCATAATCATTATTATAGGAACAGGGAAATCAATAAAGTAGATCAAGGAGATCAGGGAAAAAAGAAAAAGAGGCTTTGAAATAGAAAAATAAAATATTGAAAAGGTATAATTCAAGGAAGTTCATATCCTTTAACTGAATTTCATACACAGAAATTTATCCTAAGAGAATAATTCAACCAGAGTGAACAAATTTCATGTGTGAAATTAACTGCAGTATTATGTTAGGAAGAAATATTAGGATATTAAAATAACAATGAATAACATACAGCATTTGCAAGTGCCAGATTTATAAAGAATCTCTGATCAATAAGAAAAAATTGGGTGTAGCTAGGGTGTAGCTCAGTAGTGAGAGAGCATGCTTAGCATGCACAAGGCCCTAGGTTTAATCCCCCGAACCAAATTTTTAAAAAGAAATGGAAAATGACCAATCATCCCAAGATTAGTGTCCAAATTAATTCCAAATAAGAAATAATCAAAGCTTATATTGTTTCTACCTATCTTACTTAGCAAAGACTAAAAATACACATACCATCGATATTAGAAATTTGTGACAAACTGTGCACTCTTAATGGTAAGATATTTAGGAAGCTTATTAAGGCATATGCCCTCTGACCCAGAAATGCCCTGACAGCAATTTACAAATATGCATTAGTATTCACAATAACAAGATGTAGACACAGGAAATTCACTGTAGAATTGTTTCAACTTAAAACCAAATACTTGGGCCGGGATTGTATCTCAGTGGTAGCATACTTAACTAGCATGTGTGAGGTACTGGGTTCAATTTGCAGTACCACATATAAATGAGTAAAATAAAGGTCCATCAACAACTAAAAATAAACATATAAATTAAAAATTATTAAAAAAAAAAACACACCCAAATACACTAAGATGGGCTTGGTGGTACACACAGCTGTGATCCCAGCTAATTGGGAGGGTGAGATAGAGGAATAACTAGTTCAAAGCCAGCTTGAGCAAAATAAACAGAAAGCACTGGGGACATAGCTCAGCAGTAGACAGCCCCTACGTTCAGTCCTCAGTAAACAAAACAAAAATAAATGGCAACAAAGCCCTAATATGTATCAGTGAGGAGTAAGTTAAACAAATGTTGGTACATCTGTAAATAATAAAACTAATCAGCGGTAATAAATAAAATATCTAGACATTCAACATTGAAAATAGCTAAGATTCAATGAGTAAACAAAAACAAAACATGAAAAATTGTGTTCACAGTTTTATGTACTTTAAAGACTACCATAACAGGAAGAAGGAAGAAAGGCTTTTTCACCTTTCGAACCTATACTGCAGGAATTTATCACTATAGTTTTTTGTTTAAAAATAAAACAAGCCAGGCATGACAGAGCAACTCAGGAGGCTGAGGCAGGAGGATTAAGTTCCAGGATAACAACAGGGCAATTTAATGAGACTGTCAAGAAACTGGGGATGAAGCTCAGTGGTAGAGCACACTGGCATTCAATCCCCAGTGGTACCAGGGATGGGGGTGGGGGGGTAACAAAAAATAGAAGTTTAGTTTTGTTTTAGTGATATAAAAGACTTCAGTTGAAATGCCCACCTGCAAGTTCTAACACGTGAGGGTTAGTTGTTTAAGAATACAATGTTTAATGCCATTTCAGTCACACTGCCTTCTCAATAAAGACTATGACATCCCAGCAGCTCAGGAGGCTGAGACAGGAGGATCACAAGTTCAAAGACAGCCCCAGCAACAGTGAGGCGCTAAGCAACAGTTGAGACTCTGCCTCTAAATAGAATACAAAATAGGGCTGGGAATATGATTAAGTGGCCGAGTGCCCCTGAGTTCAATCCCCGGTACCAAATAAATAAATAAATAAAGACTATGGCTAATATTTAAATGGTAGTTATATTCAAGTTAAAAATACTCCATACTAGGGCTGGGGATGTGGTTCAAGCGGTAGCGCGGTCGCCTGGCACGCGTGCGGCCTGGGTTTGATCTTCAGCACCACATATAAAGATGTTGTGTCCGCCAAAAACTAAAAAAATAAATATTAAAAATTCTCTCTCTCTTTTTAAAATAATAAAAAAATAAAAATACTCCATTACTAGTCAAAAATATGAAAGTCTAGGGGCTGGAATTCTAGCTTAGTGGTAGAGTGCTTGCCTAGCATGTGTGAGACCCTGGGATGAATCCCAGGCACCACTTAAAACTAAATAAAATAAAGGTGTTGTGTCCATCTTTTTAAAGATGAAAGTTAAAAATACTCCATACTAGTCAAAAAGATGAAAGTCTAGGGGCTGGGGTTCTAGCTTAGTGGTAGAGCGCTTGCCTAGCATGTGTGAGACCCTGGGATGAATCTCAGGCACCACTTAAAACTAAATAAACAAAATAAAGGTGCTGTGTCCATCTTTTTAAAGATGAAAGTCTGCCAGGTGCAGAGGCACACACCTATAATCCCAAAAGCTCAGTAGGCTGAGGCAGAAGGATGGCAAGTTTGAGGACAGACTCAGCAACTCAGTGAGACCTTGTCTCTAAATAAATACAAAATAGGGCTGGGGAGGTGGCTCAATGGTTGAACGTCCCTGGGTTCTATCCCTGTATCACATATACGAACAAGTGATCAAATATTTAGTTTTATCATACCATCCAAAAGGATTTGAAGGTGATATAAATTATTCCCTGACTGATCAGATAGATAATAAGCCTTCTAATCCCTAAACATAAACACATGATATAGAAATTTCATGTCCTGATAAGCCTGAAAAACTTTGAAAAATTAAAGTATATCTTTATATTTCTATAAGTAATTTATGCTTATTTTAGCCTGTAGCCTCAAATAAAATGAATACTAAAAGTGACACATCAAGAGTCCCTTCAATTATATTTTATAATGACACATCAATTAAAATTTATAATTAAAGGTTGCAAAAATCATTTTTTTTTCATTTTAAAATATCTACTGAAATGTTTGCCTCCTATTTCAGTTGCAAATTAGAGGAAAAAAGATAAATGCCATTCCTTTTGGGACTTTCATTTTCAGTAACAAAGGTGTACTCCAATAAAAAAAAAAAAAGAACTGCATGGTGTGGTGGCATGTGCCTGTAATCCCAGAGGCTCAGGAGGCTAAGGCAGGAGGACCACAAAGCCAGCCTCATCAACTAGAGGTCCTAAGCAACTTAGTAAGACTCTGTCTCTAAATAAGATACAAACTAGGGCTGGGGATGTAGCTCAGTGGATGAGTGCCAGAGTTCAATCCCCAGTGTTAAAAAAACAACAACACAAGAACTGCACATTATTTGAATGCTCACTATCATGGGGAACCCAAGAGAGCCTTGGCAAAGTCTGGCCTCATTGGGTCATGTGTTTTAAATAAGGATGGGAAAGCCATTAAGAAAGAAAGATAAGAAACCATTATAAAAAGGCTCTAATAAGTAAAAATTAGGAGAAATGATTTTCAAATTAAGAAGTCAAATAATAAGATCTCCATTTACAAACATTTTGAAATTTTCTAACTCAACACTTAATCTAAAAGGAAAATATCATGTAACCTAATCAATAAAGTGATTAAAGGCTGGGAATGCGGCTCAGCGGTAGTGGGCTTCCCTAGCATGAATGAAGCTGTGGGATTCATCCATGGCAATACAGAAAAAAGATTTTTTAAAAATTTTAGCCAGGCATGGTGATGCAATATGCCTGTAATTACAGCAACTGGGGAGGCTGAGACAGGAGGATCACAAGTTCAAGGACAGCCTCAGCAACTCAGTGAGGCCATAAGCAATTTAGCAAGAATTCAATCTCAAAAAATAATAATGGTTGGGGGGGTATATCATTGGTGAAGTGCCCCTGGGTTCAATTCCCTGTACACCCAAAAACAAAAAGTGTCATTTTTTATTTTTTTTAATAGTTGTACACAATACTTTAATTTTGTTTATTTTTATGTGGTGCTGAGGATTGAACCCAGAGCCTCGAACATGCTAGGCAAGCCAGCAACCCCAGCCCAATAATAAACCATTTTTCTTACAGAAAAACAATATTTTCAGTCCATAAAGTAATAAGAAATCATAGATTACAAGCGGTTCTAAATAAATTCCCTGCTGAGATTTAATTTCCTTCATTTTTAAAACTTTAAAATATAGTTTTAACTTTCAAAATAAAAACTACAAGAACTATATTATTTAACACTTTCCTGTTTTCATATATGTATACACGACCAATGTAACTCCAAATCATGTACAACCACAAGAATGGAAAGGTAGGCCAGGCACAGTGGCACACAGCTATAATCCCAGCTGCTTGGGAGCTGAGACAGGACAATTGCGAGTTCAAAGCCAGCCTCAGCGACAGCAAGGCACTAATTAATCAGTGAGACAGACCCTGTCTCTAAATAAAATACAAAAATACTTCTGGGAATGGACACAGTGGTTGAGTGCCCCTGAGTTCAATCCCCAGTACAAAAAAAGAAAAGGAATGGTACATAATGGTAGGATTCATTGCTAACACATATGTTCATATATCATTCCCCAGGATCTCCTCTTAACCTTCTCCTCCCTCTCACTGGTCCCTTTATTTTACTCTACTGATCTCCCTTCCATTTTCATGAGACCCCTTCCCCCAACCTTTCTTTTCCTTTCTCCTCTCTAGCTTCCACATGAGTGAAAACATACTGACCCTCTAACATTCTGAGTTTGGCTTACTTTGCTTAATATAGTGTTCTCAAGTTCCATCCATTTTCCCGAAAATGACACAATTTCATTCTGCTTTATCACTGAATAAAACCTGAATAAAACTCCCATTATGTTTACACCACATTTTCTGTATCTATTCATCCACTGAGAGACACCTAGGCTACGGTTCCATAGTTTGGTTATTGTGAATGGTGCTTCTATAAACATGAGCATGCGTGTATCAGTACAGTTTTCAGACTTTAATTCTTTAAGATAAATAGGAGTGGTCTAGCAGGGTCATATGATGGTTTCTCCATGCTGATTTCCATAGTGGTTGTGCTAATTTACAATCCCACCAAAAGTTTAAAAGTGTTACTTTTTCCTCCCATCCTCTCCAGCTTGTATTATTACTTGTATTTTCTTTCCTTTTTTTTTTGGTGTGTGTGTGGGGGGGTAATTAAACCCAGGTGGGCTCCAAGACTGAGCTACCTCACCAATCCTTTTTGTTTTTTTGAGACAGGATCTCTCTAAGTTGCTTAGAGCTTCACTAAATTGCTGAGGTGGCCTTGCACTTGATCCTCCTACTTCAACCTCCCAAATCACAGCTGTATTGTTGTGTTTTGATTTGCATTTCCCTAATTGCTAAAGATGCTAAGCATTTTTTCCATATATTTGTTGGTCATTTGTATGCTTCTTTTGAGAAGTATCTGGTTTAATTCTTTTGAGAAGTATCTGCTTAACTCATTTATTAATTGGATTAATTTTGGGGCCTGGGGTGTTAATTTTAAATTGAGTTGTTTAAATTCCCTTTTCACCACTTTTAACAAAACTTGGTAATTGGGCTTGGTTTGTAGCCAGTTAGGCCCTGGGTTCAATCTTCAGAACAATAAAAAGTACATATATATGCATATGTATATATAAACTTGGCAATTACAGGTTCTCAAAACCAGAAGAAAATATAAAATGGCTCTCAGATATCTTTTTTCATCAAACCTCAAAGAAATAGTTTCCTGTCAGGTCACTTTATAGGAACTAGCCAAGTATCATGTTGTTCATAAACAGTAGAGTAAGGGAGCTAACTAGACCACATAGATACCTTACCATTCCCAAATTTACTCATCAGAAGTCTCCCAAAATCACCTACTGAAATGATTCATACAGATTTTGGCATATCCTCGAAAGTCTTTTTTTTTTTTTTTTTTTTAGAGAATTTTAATATTTATTTATTAGCTTTTGGCAGACACAACATCTTTGTTTGTATGTGGTGCTGAGGATCAAACCTGGGCCACAAGCATGCCAGTCAAGCGTGCTACTACTTGAGCCACATCCCCAGCCCCTCCTTGAAAGTCTTAACAGGCCTATAATGAAAATATCTTTTTTAAAATTCACGAAGAAGGATTCTAAAAAAGCTAACTGAATCCCTAGAACAAATCACCTTCTACCCAAATGGACTTATAATCATGATGTGGGCTAATCATGACAAGTTAACAGAAAACTAATATTTCTTTTAGGTCACTCATAGTTATGATATGTAAATCACTGGATGGGACCAGAAGAAACTTTAGATTCTTCTTCCCTACTGTTACCAATACAGGCACACATTATTTATTTTGGAATGCTAACACCAAGTCAGATTGTGACCAAATAGTCAGATTGTGACCAAATAGCTGTAACACCACAGCTTTTCTCTCAAGGAAGTTATTATTTATTTATTTATTTTTTTTAAAGAGCAGCCAAGACCTTGTCTTTCTTTCTTTTTTAAAAATATTTATTTTTTAGTTATCGGCGGACACAACATTTTTGTTTGTACATGATGCTGAGAATCCAACCCGGGCTGCTCGCATGCCAGGCGAGTGCGCTACCACTTGAGCCACATCCCCAGCCCCAGAAGTTATTATTTAATAAGTAGTTTTGGTTCAGTTTTCTTCCATACTTAAGATCCCAGTAAGGAAAAACAATGTCTGGCAGAAAATTGAAGTTATCAAGGTTTAGAAAAGACCTGTTAATTTACCATCTTAAGTGGATGTGCATCATCTTAAATGTTTGTGTCTCAATACATCCTTTATTCTTTCAAACGGGCATCTATCCTTGAAGCCTGGTCACTGTCTTAATGTGTTTATGCTGCTAAAACAAAATCCTGGAGACTGGGTAACTTGTAAATAATAGAACTTTATTTTTCACAGTTCTTGGTAGGTTTTGATATTTGGTGAGGGTTAGGTCTCTGATTCCAAGATGGTGTTTTGAATGCTGTGTTCTACTTGGGTGGAAGGGTAAAAGGGTCTGGGCTAGTTCCTCCAACCCTTTTATAAGATTTCTAATCCTATTATAAGTACTCTGCCCTTGTGATTTAATCATTTCCCAAAGGGCCCTACCCCTTAATACTATCACTTTGGTGATTAAATTTTAACACATGAGTTTTGGGAGGGGCACAGACAATGAAACCATAGCAATCAGAATCTATTAATATTTTGAATGGACTAGCAGTTTGCCTTGTTAAACATTTAACAGTAGTGGGGTGAGCTAAGCAATTTCCAAGCTAATTTCAGTTCAGGTTTAAGTTTAGTCTTTGACTTTAAATATGACTATTAGGGATCATATGTGGGGTTTAAGAATGTTTCCACTTTGAATGTTAGGCTTAAAGTTAATGAATCTTAATTGTAGGAGGGTTAAGTATTTTCGGTTAAATATTTGCATCTATTAAAATAGATTACCATTTAACTTCCTTTTTTGAATACAATTACAAATGTATGTTTAGTTGAGACATCAACACAACAACAAAGTTTTTGTGTTCTTTTTCTATCTTTTCTGAGGCTCAAGATGATTTTTAGTCTTTCTACTATCCCTTTCCTGACCCTGGCTTTGAATCTCTTTAAAAGTGATTAGTTCATAAAAGACCAAATGTAGAGCTTGTGTTTACAGTCTAATGAGACCTTAAAAATAGGGTGTGGGATGTTTGACTTTTCCTGCCTTTGGTGTCCAGGTAGGTTTGGGTGTTGCTTAGGGAAGGATGTTGGGGCAGAGTTCAACCTGAACCCCATTCCTCATGAGAACGAATCATTTTTAGCTTGTAGGTGAATTCTAAAAAAGCAAACACAGCCAGGAGTTTATGAAGGAAGGGTTATGAATTGTTGCCTGATAAGAACTATCACAAAAGGCTCTGCTAGAACCATTAACTTGCACAGAGGCCACCAAAAAACTCATGCAAAAAGTACTTCCACAAGGTCATCTGCCCAGCAACCGTCTGTTCAAACTTGGATTGGTGCCACACTTGTTATTAACCCTTGTGACTAAGGATTATTGTTTTGAAATACATGAGGTAATCCTCTCCATTTTTGTCTTTAAAAACTTCCCCTGGCATCAGTGTCTTTGAATAGGCCCATTATTTCCTACAACAGGCATAGTCCCCTTGCAATACTCTGCCATTTCCAAATAAATATTTGTATTTTAGAGTCACCTCTGTTTTATTTAGGTAGATAGTTCCATAAATAGGGGGCAAATTCTGGTTGCAAAGTGAAAGACATTAAAATGATTCAGATGCATTTGGGAAGAAGATATAATAATATCTGCCATTCCATTATCTCATACTGCTTTGAAATCTATTTTTCCCTCCATTTGAATCTAGGCTTACTGTCTTTGGCCGATAGAATGTGACGGGAATGACACCTTGTAATTCTTTTTTTTTTTCTTTTTTTTAAAGAGAGAGTGAGAGAGGGAGAGAGAGAGAGAGAGAATTTTAATATTTATTTTTTAGTATTTGGTGGACACAACATCTCTGTTTGTATGTGGTGCTGAGGATCGAACCCTGGCCACACGCATGGCAGGCGAGCGCGCTACTGCTTGAGCCACATCCCCAGCCCCACCTTGTAATTCTAGACACAGGTTTTATATTCAGCTTTTAACTTCTCTGAGTCCTCACCTATCCTACTGGATAAAGAACATGGAGATGGGTAGAGGTCCAGCCAGCCATCCCCCTGCTGTTTCAGCCATTCAAGCTGAGACACCACATATGTGAATGGATTCCATTCATCAGCTAGCTGTGCACTCCAACTGACCCTGATCACTAGCTGATAACCCAGATGAATACAGCCAAATGCTCAATCCCAGAAAATACCACAAGGAACAGAGGAAATACCCAGTCAAGCACACCTACCCCTTATTTCCTGACCTATAAAATCTTAGGCAAATAAAACTGTTCTGTATTTAAGCCACTAAATATTGGGATAGATAGTTGAGTAACAAAAGATAACAAAAACAAACCTGACACTAATTAAATTTCATAATGACCAATTATAGAATGCCTACACTTGAGGTGATCTATGACCTGTTTACCTTCAATAAGTTACTTTATGGAAAACCATGCTGAAGTCTGGAATATTCAAGTGATATGCTTCTAATTTTAAACATTGTTCTTTTGATAATTTATAGTTTGATATTAATTTAAAGCAAATCTAATACAGTTAATACAAAGTAGCATATGTAAAGTTCACAATTATCTACAAGTTTATCATGAATTCAGGTTTATAATTATTAAAATTAGCCATTTGATCATCACATAAAAAAAGCAATTACATTGTTCTGTGGAATGTAGTATTCATGTCTCTAAAACATATTTTCCAAATAACAGGAAAATATATTTAACACATAGCCAATTGAATTGAAAGAATTGTTGCCAAGGTGGGTATAAAATTATGCCATATGAAACTATTTATAAGTGTGTGATATAGCTGATTTTTAATTTAATCATAGCTTATTTGAGGTTGGTGTAAGGTTTTCTTGTTGTTTTCTCTTCAAGTCAGGAAAAAATGAAACTAACTACTTAAATGGTAACACAAATTGATGTTAATAAATTAGTACATTCATAAAAGGACTCCCAGTTTTACTGGTAAAAGCACTCCATTATTTGCAGCATTATGTAGTTTAAAAGGCACACTGATAAGTGCCTGTATTCAAATCCTTTCCTGTGCCCTTTGTGTTCTTATCTTCCCTGGGCCAGCAGACAATACTGCTTTTCACTAACCTTTGGCACTCCACCATCAGCAATAAACTGAGAGCTCCTTCCTAGTCCCTGAGCTTCCTTAATTAGCATCACCTGTGTACTTTCCATTTGGAGCAACCCCATCAGCAGTGCACACCTGCTTTGGAGCCTGCAGGTAGAACAAGACTCAGTGTCTCTGGGCTCTGGGGAGTCCATCTGCTTGCCCTAAAGCCATAACTGAATACCTATCATCCTCAACAAGCTTACAGTAGCCTCTAATCCGGGTAATTGTGCCACCATAATGTCAAAGTGAAATGATAAACAAGAAACTAAACAGACCCACATAGAGTGGCCCAACAAAGAAAGTAAAACGATTCCTTCTTTTTCAAAATAAAAGATATTTATGTTTACAAAAAAAGTAAAGTTTTTTTCTGCCCATTTCAAGATGAAACATTTTTATGTTTAGATTTGCTCTAAACCTCTCACAAGACAGATGAATTGCAAACATTTTAATCTTTTCTGCCACAGTATATTTTTAAGCACAAATTTTGAAGTATGTCTTTAAAAAATTCAAGATCATGTTTTTCCTTAAAATATTTTAATGGTATAAAGCACTTTGCATTTATGTTAAAAGGGTACAATTGACACATCTTTAAAATAAAAATGCTAGCAATGAATCATAAGAAAAAAAAAACGTAATGAATGTCTTTTACTGAACATTGGATAAAACATAGGCATTTAAACCAAAGGAATTTTAAAAGGCTTAATTTGTGTTCTTCTCATGAACTCGCACTTTTCTTTTTTGTACCCTTTTTTCTTTGCCAAGAAGAATTTAGCTGTGACAATTAATGGGTATATTTTGTTGAAGCTAAGTTCTTTTAATGTCAAGCTATTATATCTTCTACATACAGAGGAGGGAAGGTGCCAAGATTTCTAACAAGTAGGTACACATTCTTCTTTAAACAAAAACGCACTAAAAAGCATTGTGCTCCTAGATTGATGTGTTGAAAGATATGCAACTGAATTCGGAATCTATTAATCTAAAGACTATTTTGATAGAGAAAAATTTCTATAGATGAACACACACTAAAACAAGATTCTCTGGTCTCCTTGCCCAATTTGTATTTAAAAATAATATTTTAACCAGAAATAATTTGAGTCTGAAGGTAGGGAAGAAATGTTTCCTTATTATATGAAGTCTCACTTAATAAACATCTAGTCTATTTCAAATGTTAATATTTATGTTTTAGATAAATGTTGAGAAAATATAGAAATGCTAATTTTTTGTTTCATGATTTTTATTTGCAATAAGAATGGCTCATATATTTATAAAGAAATAATTATTCTTAATCCTTATTAAGTTTTGATTTCACATCTTACACTCAGAATATATAAATCATACAGTCTTCATCTTTTATATAAGAAACTGAGGCCCATAAAATGAACTGCCAGGAGTTGTACTGCCAATATTAATTAAACTCTCATTCCTTAAACCTCAGTCTAATGCTATTTCCATTGTAATATGCCATCTTCCTTCACTGAACTTGAGTTCCTGAATGTCAAATGAAAAAAGTATATTTTAAAAACAACCAGTATAAATAAGAGCACCAGATTACATGTGATTTTGCATGGGTATGGGATGTTTTCTAACCACTTACATAGTGGTTAAAAAACAATATAGTGTTCTAGTTTCCAAAGCACAGCCAATGCTTCAGCATGTCAAAAATGGTCATCAACCTATTTGGAAGTTTTTTCAATAAAGCAAGAGATAACTCACATAATATTCTAACTCTACAAAGCAGCAGAAGATAAAGAAAGTAGAATGCACAAAGAGAAATTTGCATGTATTATAGCAATCCACTTTATCAAAATACTGGCAATGATAAATAAAATTTAAGATCAACAATTCTTGCTTATTCATGCAACATTTAGATAGACTTTTTCAAAATATAGTTTGCACAAGGCATGTTTCTCAGGATATGAATAGGCTGTAAAAGTGAAAACAAAAATTTCCAACTTAAATATACTTGAGTGAAACTTATGAAATATCTCTTCATGATGTGCACACTTCGTATGCCCATATGAAACATTCTGCTAAGTTATATAGTAAAACTATCCAATTAACTTTGTTTCACTGTTTCTCCAAATTCTTTTTCCATAGAACCCCCTACGAAATAAGAACATTGCATAAAGTGCAATGAGTGATGCAAAATTAATGCATATCGTGTGTACAGAGAAACTACAGTAAAGTCCTATCTTCATTTCCAAGCCGAAGTATAATTTCCAATCCCTTTGCTGAAAAATAAAAACTGC
Organism: Callospermophilus lateralis; assembly: GCF_048772815.1. Lineage (NCBI taxonomy): Eukaryota > Metazoa > Chordata > Mammalia > Rodentia > Sciuridae > Callospermophilus > Callospermophilus lateralis. The sequence goes on along the minus strand of NW_027513332.1, from coordinate 716,512 downwards.
ACAAAATATTATTTCATGATAATCATCCCTTTTTTAGTTTCTCCTTTTCTTTCCTGAGGCAAAAAATTAAAAACCCACAAAAGATAAAAATAGTCAAAAACATTGAATGAAACTGCTTCAATATGAAAAAGATGGAACTCACATCTTGGTTTCATTCATTTTTTACTGAATGAATGAATACAGGTCACTGCATCTGTCCGGAGAGCCAATCTTAAGATTATGGTTCCCCCCTCCCCATCCCAAACACGTACACACAGGCAACAGTTTATTTCTTGTCTATATGAATTAAATCTGACAGAACTCTATATGGGTGGGTAATATTAGGGTACTTCTTAAGATTTTTTTACTTTATTTTTCTACTCTATTTATTTTTACTTGAGAGTTTTCACTTTATTTTTCTACTCTATTTACTTTATTTTTCAACTCTACTCTGTTGGTATGATAGGAAAATAGCACATTTCTTTCCTACAAAAAAACTAAAAATAAAAATTAAAAAAAATTCAAAACAGATAAACTATACACACCCAAAAAATAGGACCCCTGTGAAACAGAAGTTTTTATTTGAGAAAGAAGATAAAGACATATCTGGCAAAATGGATCTGTAAATTGTTCCTAAGAACTGGCCAAGGAGTGGATCTGGCCAGATAATAGTAACTCAAAGTAATTGCAAATGATCACTCTAATTCACTGCTGATTCAAGGTCTAAACTACTAAGGTCCTGTTAGGATTATAAGCGTTTAGTCTTCAGTATAGGGTCTATATCTATTAGATTACATGAGACAGTGTAAAGTATGGTTATTTAGAATTTTCTTCCCTATACAATTTGCACAAGACAGGCGTAGGAATAAGTATGTCTGCCTTGTAATCCAAGGCTCCTTTTGTTAATGGATGGCAGAATGAGCAGAAGAGATCAAATATACAGGGTATTGTTGCACTTGCTAATTGAGTCAGTCCAAATTTAATATTGACTTATAGAGAGATTCAGGGTAATCTTTAAATATGATTTTAATCAAGTATTACCAACAATTTAGCATTACCTTAGTACTGAATTACAAGCTTCAGAGTAAACCAAATTTCATTGATGAAACTATAAATGGTTTCCCTCTGTGTTTAAATACATATATTTACATCCTCAACAATTCACTGGGCATTGAGTTAGAGCTCTGTTTAATGCAAAATCTGGTCATGTGAAAAATATGGGCACTGAAGTGGAAAATATTTTGCATTATCCTATGCCAGTGTTGCCCCTTTCTGCCAAGTTATACATGCGCATGTCCACAATGGGAGCAATATTTACAAGCCACATTTTACATAATTCTGGGGACTGACTATCTACTCTTCCACTGAGGAGAATTCCCTTGGCACACCCGCTTGCCATTTCGTCCTGCTGGTTCGTTTGTTCTATTGTACATCCTACAGCATCTTTGCCCGATGTAGCTGAAGCAGAGTCATCCATCATTGCAATCACAGGAACTGAGGGCCTTATGGACTGGGAGGAAATTATGAAGCTATGAGGAAGATGATCATTTTTGCAGAAACAGCTATTTTATGTTTCTGTTCTCCACACCATCTTTCCTTTCTTGTTTGGGATAATGAAAGAGTAAAAGCCACAGGGCCAGTTTTTGTCCTTTGGATTCACGCTGAAGAAAGAAAATACAATCAATAAAAATGCACTTAACGAGCCTAAGATTGACTAGTTTTTTTTAATTGTTTATTTTGAATTTCAGATGTGATTCTCTGTTGACCTGCTGTTAATATTCTGTAGCTTCAGATTTCCCAGATTTTAATACGTTATAAATGGATAAACTTCACCATGTGGGATGATTTAAAGTAACTGATTTACCACCCAGGCTGGGCACTACAAAGGGAAAGTTGTCAATTATCTTTGTGAATTTCAGTCATGTTCAGTCAAACTAGATAGCATTCCCTTTCTCCCTCTTATCCCTCCCCTTCTCCTACAGTGGAAGCATCAATTAATGGCTGGAAACATAATCTAAATTCATAAGTTACTTGGAAACTTACCATTTTGCTTCTTATAATTTACATAAGCCTTTATTTTAAACTAGTAAATTTAGAATCAGTTTAACATTCATAATATGGGGAAGATATGCCTAGGTAATCTCAAAAAAAGTGATTTACTTCCCAAATACTCTTAAAGAAAATTGAAATTGAGGATTTAATCATAAAATTTAAATAGTTCTAGTGCATGTTCAATGGGACTAATATTTATTTGTTCTATCTTCAGTTATTCTACAGTTCTACAGTTTGATATTATAAAATATACCTATATTGATTTGCTGAGTTTCTCACAGATCATTGGCTATTTCTTTTTCTTTCTCTATTGGTGCATCATAATTCTACACAATAGTGGGTTTTGTTGTTACATATTCACACATTAACAATGATAAAATAATATAATTTGGCTAAAATCATTCCCCAGTATTTCTCCTTTCCCTCACCTTCTTTCTGACCCTGGTCCCTCTCCTCTACTGATCTCTGATTTTCCTAAGATTCCTCTACACAACTTTATATTTTTCCTCTCTAGCTTCCACATATTAGAGAGAACATGAGACCTTGACTTTTTGAGTTTGTTTTATTTTGTTTAACATAATATTCTAAGTTCAATCCATTTTCCTGAAAAATGGCATTATTTCCTGTGCTTTCGGGCATCCTAATGAAAAAGTGTGACCTATGTATGTAAGTTGGAATATTTACCATCTATACCATCTATTTTTTTCTAGAGTTTGCTTTATTTCTGATCTCATTCCTAAGGCTTTGATCTGTTTTGAGTTTATTTTTGTAAAGGCTAAGATACAAGAATGTAGTCTCAATATTTTACACACAGGTAACAAGTTTTCCCAGCATCATTTTGTTAAAAAGTCTCTTTTCTCCAGTGTATATTTCTAGTACGTTTTTTAAGGATCAGACCCTATCTGTGGATTTCTCTGTGTTCTGTTCTGTACCATTGGTCTATATGTCTGACTTTATGTCAGTATGGTGCAGTTTTTGTTAATACAGCTCTGTTGTATTATTTGAAGTCAGATATCATGATGCCTCCAGCACAACTTTTTGGCTTAGAATTGCTTTGGCTATTCTGAGTCATTTATTCTTCCAAATTAATTTTATGACTTTTTTTTTAGTTCTGTAAAGAATGCCATTTGTATTTTGAACATTGACTCTGTACATTGAATTTGTACATTGCTTTAAGTAGACTGGCCCTGTAAAAAAATACTAACTCTGCCTATCCATGAACATGGAGGTCTTGGAAGTCTTTTCATTTTCTTGTGTCTTCTTCAATTTCTTTCTTTAGTGTTCTACAGCTTTCATTGTGGAGGTCTTTCACCTATTTGATCAGGTACTTTTTCTTTGAGTGTATTGTGAAAGGGATTTTTTTTACTACTTTCTTAGAAGATTCATTATTTGTTTATAGGAAAGCTACTGATTTTTGTATATTAATTGTGTAAACTTCTCCTTTGCTAAATTTGTTTATTAGTTCAAGTAATCTTCTGTGGATATTTATGGATCTTTTAAGTATAGAATCACATCAGCTGTAAACATTGATATTTGATTTCTTCTTTTCCTATGTTAATCCCTTTTATTTCCTTCTCTTGCCTAATCACTCTGACTAGAATTTCAAGTACTATATTGAACAGGTGACAGTAGACATAATTGAATTGTTCTGGATATTAAAGGAAATACTTTCATCTTTCCCCCATTCACTATGGCTTTGCTTTGGGTTTGTCATATACAATTTTTATGATTTTAGATAATTTTTTCTCTCCCTACTTTCTTCAGTGTTTTTGTTATAAATGGATAGTGAATTTTTTGCTTTCTCTGCATTTTTGAGATGACTACAGGATTTTTTCCCTTCATTCTATTTATATGGTGAATTACATTTATTAATTTGCATATTTTAAACCATTGTTGCATTCCTGGGATAAAACTATCTGGGTTACAATGTTCAATCATCTTACCATATGTGTTGAATATGATTTGCTAATAGCCTATTAGGGACTTTGTATCTAAGTTGATCAGGAATATTGTTCTATAGTTTTCTTTCTTTGATGTGTCCTTATCTGGTTTCAGTTTGAGGGCAACACTGGTTTCATGGAATGAATTTCAAAGTGTTTCATCACTTTCTATTTCATGTAATAATTTGAGGAGCATTTGCATGAGTCTTTCTTTAAATATCTAGTAGAGGCTATTTTCTTATTGAAGAGTTAGTACTTTTATCACAAATATTATTTTCTTAATAATTATTTTTCAAATTAAGAAGTGATTATTTTTTATTAGAGAAGCTAAATAGCCTCACTTTGAAGACTTATTTTTTCTTTAATATAAATAATATGCTGACTTCTCATTATAGTTGCTGTGAAATAGTCTAAACCATAACAGTATGCTATATGTAAGTCAACAATGCAAAAAAATAAAATATAATACAAGAAATAAAAATACAATGTTTTAAATTTGGAAGGTATGTTGTTGTATGGACAATAAAACATTAAAGGAAACATTTTAATTGAATGTTAAATACTGGGAAGAGACTCTATCAATGTTACATCTGGTTGTTGTATATGAGAGATAAATATTTAACACAAATTAAGCTAGCATTTTTGAAACAAATATTTACCTTTTATTTTAGGTGACCACACTCCACATACATTTTGTACTATAGTTACTGACTGTTTATGCAAAATGCAACAAACACAGTAGTAATAAAGCATGAATGTTGGAAAGAAAGTAAGCTTTCTTTGTATAGGAAAAAGTGTGTGTGTGTGTGTGTGTGTGTGTGTGTGTATACACACACACACACATATATATGACATTAAAGTAAATACATATATGATTTGTAGCAGAGCAAGATAATCTTACTATTTATGAATGAAAATTTTACCAAGACAAACCAAAGGCACGAAAAGGTAGGCATGGTAACTTTATTTTAAACTATTTATTGGCTTCAGCTGCTATGTTTTTGATGCAACCAGTTTGTTTCTTCTACTCTATTGGCCACAGACTATGCTCAATTTTCCACTAAGAAACAGAATGTTCACTATCCCCAAAGAATATGCACATGCATTACCTGTCTTACAAAGTTAGTAAAATTATTAAAGGGTTAGTCTATGTAAAAAAAAATAATTAAATTCATACATTTTAAGCTAAAGTTTGAAAGCTTAGGCATTTAGAAATACAGGAATTATAGAAACATTAACTAAATATAGATGATTCCTGAAACTCTCTTAAATATTGTATCCATCATTTTCAGTTTTGTGGAGAAGGGTATTCATCCAAGGGTATACTTTAACATTTTTTCTACAATGAGCAATAGACCAATTATGCCCTCAATAGACCAAGGTTCTAGGATTTCACATGTCTTTGCAATGCAATACTCTGACTCCCATTTCAAAGACAGATTTATAGGCATGTATGTAACCTAAGTTGTTCAAATTTCACATGAACATCCTAAACTTGATTAAATTCACATGGTTTTCTGTGTGAGATATAAAACAGCTTTAGAAGTTCCACCTCCTTGTGTCTGTTTTTCCTAAAATATAAGTAGCACAATCCAGTTAGTGGCCTCTGATTTTAATTACCCATAACCACCACCTCTCAGGACAAACATGAGTCTCCGTAAAGAATGACATGGTTAAGAAAACTCATTCAAACTATAGATTACCCAGAACTGGCCTAAATTTACCTGACCCATCCACACTTTGAGCAAACCTGAATGGAATTTCCTTTGACATTGATAAAATTAATCTACTTTTCAGACTGTTTTCCCCTGTCTTTTACCAAATTCATATTTGATTAATGTAAACATGTTAAGACATATTTTATGGAGAATATCCAAAGAATGAAAAGATTATATACTTTATCCCCTCTGCCCACTTAGGATTACTACTTTATTCTAAAGTTAATTTAGTTAGAGTCAAAAAGTCTTACAATGTTTTAAATTAATCATAATAAATGTTTATGAGAATTATTTTAAAATAAGGTAAATCTAGATATACAATTATATTTTGATGCAAAGATAATAAGACTGCACAAATTAGAATTTCAAAGCTATAATTCTAAATGCTTATGGGAAAAAAGTATTACTTTTATTATCACAAGTAGTATTACATAACACATTATATATTGTATAGCAAGATTAATGATAAAATTTCCAGACTTACCAAAAGATATTGGATATAAAATTGGATAAAACAGAAAAGCAATAACAAAAGTTATTTCTGTATGTCCAAATTAAACTAATAAGACAGAAGCATATATTAAAAGGAGTATAGAGAAAGTGGGCTTGGTGCAAAAAGTTCTTAATAGAGGAGGAATTTGTAAAAATTCAAAATTTTTAACTGTAGAAATAGAAAAATAGGGTATTAAAAATATTGAAAACCCAAATGTCAACTGCTATGCTATGCAAAACATAACACATAAATTTCTAAATATAAAAATATTTAGAATATAAATTAAATATTTACTCATATAACAGTATATATATATATATATATATATATATATATATATATATATACAAAAATAAAAGAAAATTTGAAAATTGAAGTAATGAAACTAGAAAGCATAAGACAATGATAAAGTTACACTAGAGAAAAATATATAATATGTAAATAGACATGTAACTGTAAAGTTGGCCTATTAAAAAATAATCAATTTCAGCTTTTGTAAAAATAAATAAATAAATAAGAATAACACATCTAGAATAAGAACACAGGGCTGGGGTCGTGGCTTAGTGGTAAGAGTGCTTGCCTAGCATGCATGGCGTTACATGTATGAGGTGCTAGGTTTGTTCCCCAGCACCACATAAAAAAATCAAAGAAACAAAATAAAGATATTGTATCCATCTACAACTAAAAATATTTTAAAAATAAATAAGAATATAAATGGACAGATAAGTATATTCCTCCCAAAAGGGGCATAGGTAGCTTTGTTAGAGCACAATGATGGCTCCAATTCATCACCCTTTCCCAAGTCTGGGCCATTTACTGTGTCACTTTGAGGTATTCTCTCATTTAAGTGGGGTGATTTGCCCCAAACCCACAATGAAGAAACAAAAATAGGACTTTCTTTGACAAATAGTACCTTAGGAGACTTGAAGGAAGCAGAGGCTTGAAATGGACTTGTACCAGGTGACTGTTCTGTCCAGCTAGAAGATGAGACATGTGTGGAAAAGTTTATTTCCTCAGTTGTGCTAGGCACTAGTCAGTCCAGATGATGGCCACTCAACAATCAGACATGCTGGTGCTCACAACCAAAAGCAAGAATAATAATTGTTCCTTATTATGTTCACTGAGTCCACAGGTGAGACTAATGGATTCACATCAAGTGCCACTAAGGATGTTAGCATTTACTTTGTTTTGGCTTTATTTTTGCCTGATTATAATATTGTAGGAAAGAGAGTGAAAACAAGAGATACCAAATAATACAAAAGAGTTAACATAGTGTATTGTTAGACTTAAAGAACATTAAATTGATTTAATTCTAGATCTTTGGAGTAGAAAGAAGAATAAAATTCTAGGCATCAAAAATATATCAGAATCTTCATAAAATTATCCTTAACAATTAGGTATAAATTGAAATATTCCCAAACAAGCTGGAAGCTCCTTTACTTACTAGACTTGTCCTATAAGAAATGCTGATGCATCTTTCAAATTGAAATAAAAGTCCACTAGACAGTAATTTGAAGTCATGAAAATACAAAGTTCTCCAGTAAAGACAAAACACACAACAAATACAGAAAACAATACTATCATAATTTTGGTTTATAACTTTACTTTTCTGTAAAAGCATGTCAGTATGAAAATCAACTAAACATAAGAAAAGGTAATAATGTAGGAAATGAGGAACAAAAAAGGATTTAAAAGACAAATGAATAGAAATAACTGTAACTGCATGTTCAAGGGTAGACAATGTATAAAGACAAAAGTTTTGTCATCAGTAACATTAAGTAGGGTGGAGTGGAACTTTAGAGAGGTAGTATTTTCATGCGATTGAATTTAAGTTAGTATCAGTTTAAGTTGGATTGGTATAATTTTAGTATGTTATTTGTGGTCTCCATGGTAACCTCATAAAAACTATCTATAGGATTTATAAGAAAGGGAATGAGACTAAAAGCATGTCAGTATGAAAGCCAACTAAACCCAACAAAAGGCACTGATGTAGGAAATGAGGAACAAAAAATACTTAAAGACATGTAGAAAACTAATGACAAAAGAGTAGATCACCGCAGGTGAATGTAGATGTATTGAAACCCCTAATCTAAAGGTGTACATTGGCAGAATGGGAAACAAACAAACAAAACAAAACAAAACAAAGAATCCAGCCTCCAACTATATTCTATCTATAACAGACTCATTTTGTCAAAAGATGAAAAAAAATATTCAATTCAAAAGAGAGTAGAAATGCTACACTAATACCAGACAAAATTGCTTTAAATTAAAAATTGTTAAAAGATTAGGAAAAACACTATAAAGCTTAAACAATAAAACCTACAAAAAAACAGAAATAGAAAACTTTATTAGATTGGATTTAGCACTGATTCCCTGATTTCTCAAAGAATACCAAAAAGATTTTAAAAAGCACAAGCAATGAAAGCAAAAATAGATAAGTTTAGTTTTATCAAAATTAAAAGCTTTTGTGCATTAAAGGACAGAATCAACAAAGTGAAAAGACAACCCACAGAATGGGAAAATATATTCATCAAAAAGCAGATAATTTTCAGATGAATACCACAATGTAACAAATAAAAATCAAACACTCAATTTAAAAAAATAAATGGGCAGAGGAGTAGGATAGACATATCAATGAGGAAAAGTAAATGGTCAATAAACTGATTTAAAAAATACTAAATTTAAGAAAATTAAATTAAAACCATAATTGAATATCACTTCCAACTCTTTAGAACCTCTACTGTTTTTTAAAACATCAAAAAATACAACTATTGATGAAGATATGGAAAAATGGAATTCTTGTGCATTGATGGTGGGAATGCAAAATGGTACCACTGCTGTGAAAACAATATGATGTCTTCTCAAAAAAAAGTTAAATAGAATTACCACAATGTGTTCCCTGAAAGAAGAGAAACAAATCTAGTAATTCCATTCTTAGGTAAATAACCAAATAATTGAAGTCTGAGGCTTATGGCAGTATTATTTACAATAGCTAAAGAGTGGAAACAACCTACATACCCATCAATAAATTAATGGATTAGCGAAATCTCTAATATACAATGGAATGTTATTCAACCTTAAAAAGGAAGAAAATTTTACACATGTTACAATATGGGAAAACCTTGACTAGATATGATACAGTGAAAATACAAAAGTCAAAAATAGATCAAATATTCTATGGTTCCACTTACATGATCAACCTAGTTTCAATGACCAAAATAGTTGATTTCAGAGAGAAAGTAGAATGGTGGTTTCCAGAGGCTGAACAGAAAGCGGTAAAGGGGAGTTAATGTTTCAAAGGAACATTGTTTCAGTTTGGGAAGGAGAAAAAGTTCTGGAGATGGTTAGTGATGATGGTTACATGACAATATTTTTATACTTAATGCCACAGAATTATACACTTGAAATGGCTAAAATGTAAAAATTTTATGTGTTTTACCTCAATTAAGAACAAAAATAAATAGATAAGTAAATGCTTTACAGAATCCAATTCCTGTCATGATGGATATCCATTGCAGATATTTCTCTAAAAAAAGAACACTGGATAAGAATTGGAACAAATAAGTTTAAAATTTGACAACAACAATCACAGGAATGTGTTCCCTGAAAGAAGAGAAACAAATTATTTGAATCCTATAATCTAATATCTTTCTGCTAGGAGGTCCTTTCTTGACTGCAGTGTAGGAAGGGTGAATCCAGTTAGAGCATGGCGATCTTGCTAACATAGGAGAAAGCTGGAGTTTGGCCATTGAAGTTTGAACAGCAGAATGCTAGAGAGGAAGAAGCCATGAAGAAGAAGAGCTTTGAAATTTATAGGGCAGTTTCTTTGTGTCTGTTGCTGTATACAAACCTACACATGCATAGAATAAAGCCCAAGGAGCTACAAGCTGAACAACTCCAGAGGTCATGCAGGGAAAGAAGACACTAATGTCTCAACTAGATAGAGTAGAAGGACATTAGTGAAAAGCATATCCATCCTCTAGAGACCCCAGAAAGTCAGACATTAGTTGCCATGCTGCTAAACCACATATAAAGTAAAAGATAACTTTGACAAGCCCTTTCGCCCTCTCATGTTTTCAATTCTACCTGCTTTGATTCAGTCTCATTTAATGGCAGGAAGCAGAATATGTGTATGAATTAAGAGAAAACATTAACGATTTTGAGTGAAGCCAGGATTTCTCAAATAAGAAACTGCAAGAATGAAACAAAAAAGAAACAAGTGATATATTGGACCTTCTCATAATAAAACCAATTTGCTCCTCAAATAACAGTGTCAAGGATACAAACATGCAGACCTGCAATATGTATATCTGACAAGTACTTGGGCTCAAACGATTTGTGTGTGTGAGTGTGTGTAGAATATACATATAATAATAAAACACACCAATATTTTAATAGGCAAAAGAACTGAAGACATTTAACAGAAGATTGTAATAATGGCCAAGAATCTCAAGAAATGGTGCTCAATGTCTTTAGTCATTCAAAAAATGCAAATTAAAAACAAAATAATACACCACTACTCACCCACTAGAATTTTAAAAAACTGGCAAAAGCAAGCTGAAACCATTCTACATTAATAAAGAAAAAGGACAAAATAATACAATACTTTGGGGAAAAAGGTTGATAGCTTTTTTATAATGCTAAATATGTAATTTACATAACCACAAAAAGCTCACATCTAGGTATTAACCCTTGAGAACTGAAAATATGTCCTCACCACAACATGTACATTTTCATAGTAGCACTTTTTCTTTTCTTTTTCGGTACTAGGGATGGAACTCAAAAATGTTCAACTACTGAGCAACACCCCAGCCCTTTTTATTTTTAATTTGGAGACAGGACTCAAAATAAGTTGCTGAGGTGGCTTTGAACATGCAATTCACCCACCTCAGCCTCCTGAGTTGCTGGGATCACAGGCATGTACCACTCAGTAGTATTTTTTTTATATAAACTCTAAATTGGAAAGAACCCATATGCTAATCAAGAAGTGCATGAATAAACAAAGTGTGATTATCTATATAATGTAAAGCCACCAGCAATATAAAGGAATAGAGTATTTATTCATGAACAACTTTGATGAATCACAAAAATATATATTCTAAGCAAAACTATAGCTATAAAACCTATAGAAAAGAAGATTTCATTTATATGAAATTCTAGAAAAGGATCTTGAATCTAGAATGTCAGAAAATATGTCCAGTTTATAAGGAATCAGAGAAGGAAAGGGAATTAATTGCAAAGAGCTAACTTTTAGAGTAAAATAAATGTTTAAATCTTAATATGTTTTTACTAAGACTTATAAAACCGTACACATACATATTCATGGTTCATCAAAACATAATTAAAGTATATATTTTACTGTATTTAAATTATACCTCAATAACCTTAATTTTATAAAAATGTCATAGTAAGTACCCAATATTTAGCAGCAAATAGAAAAAAAAAACTTTTAAAATCACTTTAAATAGTTCAATAACCTTAATACCAAACATGAAAATAGGACAAAGACACACATGCACAAAGCGCATGCATGCATACACACACACACACACACACACACACACACACACAGAGATACATGAATTAGAAATTATTCTAAGTGATGCAACACCTCAAAAGCAAAATGCCTAAATAACATATTGACAAAAATACACAGCATTAGACGAAATTTTAAAAAAAAACATTTTAATGGATCAACAATGATGCTTGTTAGTTTATACTCAAAGGGCTTAAAAATCAGCATACTACAGTGATGCAGCCACATCAATGTTTATAGCAGCACAATCACAATAACTAAACTGTGGAACCAACCTAGATGCCCTTCAACAGTTGAATGGTTAAATAAACAGTGATTTATATACACAATGGAATATTACTCAGCATTAAAAGAGAATAAAATCATGGCATTTACAAGTAAATGGATGGAGTTGTCAAATATTATCAAATCATGGCATTTACAGGTAAATGGATGGAGTTGGAGAATATCTTGCTAAGTGAATTATGCCCATCCCAAAAAAGCAAAGACCAAATGTTCTCTCTAATAAGTAGATGCTGATCCTTAATGGGGGTTGGGAGAGGCATGGAAGGAATAGAGAAACTTTAGATAGGGCAAAGGCAAAGTAGGGAAAGGGAGAAGGCATAGGGATAGGAAAGATGGTGAATGAGACAGACATCATTACCCTACATACATGTATGGTGACATAAATGGTTTGACTCTACATTTTGTACAACCAGAAAAATGAAAATTTGTGCACCGCTTGTGTACTATGAACTGAAATGCATTCTGTTGCGTGCATAACTAATTAGAACAAATAAATTTTACAAAGTATTCTACATAAGTTAAAACAGATATTATTTATTAAAATGAGAAAATTCTGTGAATTTCATGCTAAGAGTCATAATCCTATTAATGAGGAAATAATAATAGCATATATCCATTAAAATAATGTAAAAAATATAAAAATAAATACTATTATATTATGCATTTTTAATATTTTTAAATTAGCAATAAGAAAAAGAAATATGATGTAATCAAAAGAATGCAGATATTATTCTTTATTATTGCATATGACATGATATTCTACCAAAAATAAGAAGATGGCAACTGAAAAAGTAATCCAGTGAGAAACTTTAGTGTTAATATATAAAAGTCAATAACTTGGCTCATAGCAACAGTAGTCAATATAAAATATAATTTTAAAAATATTCAGAACCACAAAAAATATTAATTAATATTACTATCTGTATAATTTGTTTTTCAGCTCTCCTGCCTTACATTTTTGGAAACTTCTCCCAATCCTAAATGATTTTTTTAAGCTAATTTGCAAAGGTGCATTCTCTCTCCATCTCAGTGAACTCTGAATACTCAAACAGAGTATTGGATTGGATCCACAGGAGTGTGTGAAATCTAAGCAGACCCACTTAGGAACTTTTTGAGAGAGGCATTGAAATAAAAAGTGCTTTTATTCTTTTGAGAGCTCAAGCTAGAAGGAAATACATCCTGAAGCTATTATTTCCTGAGTACTTGTATTCAGTGATATTTCATGCAAAACTCTTTAAGTTATAGAAGATAATAAACTCATGTTTTTGTTTAACCTAGTTTGAACAAGGTTCTATGATTTGCAAGTCAACTAGTTCTTTCAAAAAAAGAAGAGGAAGCAGAGTGTAAGGAGAAAGGAGAAAGAATAAGAGGTGTTAGGAGAAAACAACAACAAAACATTATAGACAGATAGATAGATAGATTGATTGATTGATTTTAGGTGATTTTTTTTGCTTGATGAGGTATTAATATCAGAGGGCCATCTTGATAGAAGAACAGTTGAAAAAAGCAATAGGGCATAAAGGCAGGTGTGCAGTAAGTATAAGGAGTAAGGAACAGGAAAATAGAAATCATGATGAAAAGAAGAACAAAGCAAGTCATTTTCCACAATAAGATTACCATTTTTTAAAAATCAGTAGATAATGTTATGATAGTAGATATTGTTATGGTTTCAAATTTTATGATGATGAATAACAATGTATATTTTGTGCAATGAAAAAAATACTTCAAAACCTTTAAAAAAAGAATAAGAGGAAGAAAAGGAGGAAGAAAGGAAAAAAAAAACAAACACAAAAATATATACAATAAACATTTTTTTAAATGAAAACAAAGCTACGAAGCCAAAGAAACTGTACATAGAAATAGAATGGATTCAAATAACACTAAGATATACCACAATCCAGAATGGAAGATTTAATATGAAATAATTTTTATTCAAGTTAATTTTACAATTCTAAAATTAAGATGTTAATAAGATGTCACAGGAAGGGGAAAATGTATTTAAAAAAGAATGACCTTTTGAAGATAATAAGGGGCATGGTTAAAATTATCCCAATATTATAAATAAAGAGGCCTGTGAAATTGAATCAAGAACTAATAGATGAAACAAAATGAGGACACCAATAAGTATATCATGTTAGCTATGAAAACGAGGGCAATTAAAACAGTCAAGGCAGTAGATTTCTAAATAAACAATGCTAAGATGATTATTTGAGTCTAGCTATACTAAATCATTCCATGTAAAAGCCAAGTTGTGTGAACTAGAAGGATACAATTAATACAATTACAGACTGAGAAATGATCTTAAGCATAAAAACAAAGGTGGAAATATAAATACAAGCCAACATATTCCACAGCACATAAACTTAAAATGTCTGTATATAGAAACTATAAACTAGCTAAAATATAAAAAATAAATTAGAAAAATATTTTCAATATAAGGTAGAAAAGAAAAATATATATGCATTTTTTAAAAAAACCATAAATGAGTAAAGGAAAATGATACATGCAAGCAAAGGAAAAACAGATACTATCCAAAGTAAAGGGCTCACAAAATTATTAAAATATGATCAAAGAAATAAAATTTAACTAAAATATTACCATATTATTTTTACTATCATACCTATTGAACTTATTAGTATTAATACATCAAAATGTACTATAATTTTAATGGTCAGTATTTAGGAATCAACTAAATTATAGCAATGAGAGACTAATAAAATAAATTATAGTGGATCCTTAAGATGAAGGCTATGAAACAAATTAAAAATCATTTATAAAAACTAGTGATAAATTATAAAACTTTTTATATAAAATAAAATAAAAAGCAAGATTACAAAAACATATAAATAAATCACATAAATATATTTCTATGTGTAGTCCATAGGTATAGTCCTAATTTCATCTGTAATACTTAATGTATGTGTATGCACAATACAAATATACACATGTACAAGTGCACATACACAACCATACATATTTATTGTAATAGAACCAGGATACAGATCCATAAAGTATAGTTTATGGCGATGCTACTATTACAGCGATTTTTTTCTCCTTATTTGTACTTTTGTCTTTTCTATTTCCTGTATTTCTATGTTTTCTTAGGTTTTTGAATCTAAAATATTCACGTTTTGGTGTTATCGTGAAGAAAAATGGTTTAAAAAGACCCCACTGAATTAAAATTGAAAACACCAAAAAGTAATGTTATTGGAAAAAAAGTCAAAGAAATCAAAGCAGAAAAAGAAATATTAATTTTTGAATAACAAACTGAGGGTCTGAGGATTAGATTATGTAACATTATTGTGATTAAAAATTGAGAATTGGGAAACAATATAGGAGTTTATTGCTAGTTCTTAGGAAGATAATGATTCTGGAAATTGTCAAAAGAGTGGTACACTGATAAAGAATGCTGAAAATCATTTTAGGTTTCAAATTTTAAATAAAGTAGCAGAAAAATGTTTAAAAAATGTCAGATACATGGTGAAGTTAGGGAAAATTGTTCTACACTGTGCAACTGTATCTTCACAATACATTCTCATTACAGTTACAATGGCTGTAATAATGAGAACAGAATGATCACAACATTCCAAAGAATGAACAGTGCCCTTGGCATGAGCAGCTAAAACCCAAGGGCCTTTAGTCCCTCTCATACTTCCCTTACAGCTCTGAACAAATTCTTATGCCTCTCAACCCTGAGCCCGGGTTTCTTCACTTTTTGAAATGTTTTATTGCCTTACTTTATGTAATCAACCATATAATAATTGCATGTTTATGGAGTATATTTCAACACATATATACACTGAATAACTGGCACATGCCTGTATAGAGGCTGAAGCAGAAGGATTACAAATTCAAGGTCAATCTGAACAACTTAGTGAGAACTTGTCTCAAAATAAAAAATAAAAAGTCTATTGATATACATCAGTCATACTGTGCCCCTGGTTTCAATGCCTAAACCTTTAAAAAAAACTGAATCAGATTGGCATATATAGTACCTCAATCCTTAGTACCTCTTTCTGGTGATAAGTCTAGATCCTTTTTTCCAGCTATCTTGAAATATACAATATATTATTAGATATTGTCACCCTAACAGGTGATAAAACACCAGTGCTTATTCTTATCCAATTGTAACTTTGGATGTGTTGACCTACTTTTCCCTGATCTTCCTTTCCCACTTCCCCTCCCAATTCTCTGGTAACCACTATCCAACTCTCAACCTCTACAAGATAACTTTTTAAATATTCTACATATGAATAAGATCATGCCATGAGACATTTATATTTCTGACTTACTCACTTAATATAATAATGCCCTAATTTTTAAATGGAAGGAGTTGAGACAAATGTCCTCTACTACTATAATATTATTTGACTCCAAACACATTTTCCTGGTTGGTAAACTACTAAGACAAATGATTTTATCTTGTGACTTTCAGTGTTGACCAACACTTGCATAAAAAGTTACAAATCCTCACACATATCCTGAATTTAATCCATTGTTCTATGATAATCCCCTTAAACCACAATCTCATCCCAAAAAGTGTACCCGAAAATCTCCTTCCTTCTCTTTCCCTATTTCTGAAAACAAAATGGATTTGTTATCAACAGCATTCATATCAACAATAATCATATGGCATATGATTATTTAGCACTCACTCCATGCCAAGTCCTGTGTTGTTTTATATTTCCTTACTCTTCACATATTCTACATATGAATAAAGTGATGATTAATCAGATTAAATGACCTAAGGTCATAAAATAAGAAACAACAGAACATTTTCAGGTGAAATCCAAAAAGCCATAGCAACATATTTATGGTATAAGCTATTTTGTACACATTTGAGCAACACAAATAAGACCCCCATCAGAAGTTCACTAGTCCATTTGCCTATTTGTGTGTATCAAGAATAAAGAGCCTTTGGGGACAGCAGAATCCCAAACCTGAAACAATTGACCCACTGATGTCACCAAGACAGGTGTTTATGTGGTTATAGCAGCAGTTAAAACAAAATTGTATAGGTGAAACTCTAAGATCCCTCAAGGATAGAGGCCAAAAGCAAAAGTAAAGGCAAAAATGTATTTTAAATTTTAGTTCTGAGCCACCAATGCAAATTCAGAAAATAAATATTGATTCAATGTGTTATACAAAATCAAGATATTCAATCACTTATTTATAAAAATATGTGGACAATGACTGACAAGAAATCTGACTACACAAGCAAAACAAACTAGGATTTCCCAAGCATAGGTTTAAAAAACTGTGTGAAAAAATACTGGGTACGTTTGTTCAGAATGTGGTTTCCTGGGGCAATTTCTGATTGATAGGTAGATTTGCATTTTTAAATGTATAACCTAGGAGATTCAAGTAGTCCATGAAACTGCATGGAGAAGATCTACAGTTGGAAATTATTCAACAGAATTAAAAGAAAATGCATTTAAAGGGAAAACAGTGGATTATTGCTTTACAATCTATCATATCACACATTTACATTATCTCATTTGAGCTTCACAATTCTATGAGGTAGTATTGTAACTATTCTTTTCAATTAAAAATGAGCAAACTGAAGTTCATGGAGGCTGAGTCACTTAGCCCTGATATCTAGCCACCAGGACATGAATTTAAAATTACACATTTCATGTTCTTTCACAACACCCTTGTGTTAAAGTGACTTTAGTACAGTAAATTAGTCATTTGTATGCACTTGATTTTCATAAGTCAACAGTAATAAATTACTGGACACATCAGAAGAGTATTGGTACAATTTAGACAAAAATAATAATTTTGTTTGAGACAATGAGCTCAGAATCCCATGGGTCTTGGAAAAGTCACTGTCCTACATACTGTCTATTAAGGTTGCATGATTTGCTATGCTATTCCCTTGCTACTTGAAGTGTGCTTCCATACCCATGCATCACCTAACAGCTTATTAGCAATGCAGAAACTGGGGCTTCCTCTCCAGCCCATGAATGAGAATTTGCATTTTACCAAGTTTGCTAAGCGTACTTTACCATAAATGCAAGTTTCATGATTTTTAGGAAAATGACTCAACTTCCTATATTTCACTTTTCACATCTATGAAATGAGAAAGCTGAATTGATCTATCTTTTACATCTTTGCCAGAATATTAGAACACAGAATTTGGAAAACTATATCCTATGAGACAAATACTGTCAGAAATCTAAGAATAGCTTTCATATTGTTAAATGACAGAAATAATAGCAACAACAAAAACTGCCAGTTTTACAGGTAGTATGAGTCAGCAACTATACTACAAATATATATGCATATAATTAGAATATACACAGAGAGACATATAAATTATATATTGTTTTTATTGTTACCTCTCCACTTCCATTATATTCATTTTTCTTAAAATACCTGACTAGTTTCACTTATCAGATTTTTTTTTCCTTTTTAAAAGACAGATGTAATCAATGATTTCTCATGTCAACAAGAGCAAAGCATGCCATCCTAGAGGTAAATATCTAGGGGTTTAGGAAGAGCAGGTATGATTTGAATAAAACAATCATGTGAAATAATCTACTGAAAATTCAACACAATTCCCTTATCAAGTATAGATTCAAGGAAGATGAGAGAAATCTTAAGAGTTTGCATGGGTTAAAAATGATTTCAAGACACACCAAAATTTTTGATTACCTTATTTTCTTTTTGCTATTGTTAATATATAAAGGTTCTATTATATTTTAATCATTATCATACATGAATGAAACTGTCAATGGAGAAACATTTTGAGTAATATTCTTTGAGTTTTCCTAATTAAAAAACTCAGGCAACTGACTAAAGCTTTAATCAAAACAATCTCAGGAAGTCTGCCCAACAGTTCATAGTGAAACTACAATATGAAAATGATCATAAACTATGACATTAAAATGACACATAAGGTTAGGAGCCCAGAGTTCAAATTTTCCTAACTTTTAAAGTGCCCAAGTTAAGTACTACATAAACAAACACTTATTAAGAGACTTATGCAACAGAATATAAATATAAATGATAAAATAAATATGATAAACTGTACACTACTATTCTTTATATTATAACTGTTAGGCATGATCAGGAGTAGGTATCCATCTCTCTTGTGTGTTATAAGATCTAAATCATTCACTATCCATTAGTATATATTATGAATTCTATCTTGGCTTCCTAGGTTTCTTGCTTATTTTATCCCTCACAGTTCTGTTGCTATTAATAAACTGCTAACTTACTTACAATCTACACTAAGCATTTTTAAGAATTTTGTCCATCCTGTTTGTTTTCTTGTTGTCTTTGGCAGAACTGAATATTTTCAAATAAACTAATAATAACCAAACATCCTATCCCTTGTTAACTGTATCAGCCCCCTAAGGCATGGGAGAGTGACCTTTGGGGACTGGAAAATTCCCAGAATTATCTTTGGCAGAAGTACTAAACCTCAAATAAGTGTGCTCCATATTTTTATTCTCCCCAGAATTTCTATATTGGGGAGAATAAAGAGAACTTAATAAAGTAGGTAATAAAATCAGATTGCCTGGATTTGAATTCTGCCAGTGCCACTTTATTAATGCTGTGACTCTGAGGAGGTTATTTTACCTTGCTGTATCCTTATCTCTAAAATTAAAATAATACTTAAAAAGTTTTTATGAGAATAAAATTTTATAATAAATACAAGGTACTTAAAATACTGAATATATTGTAAGTATTCAACAAAAGGAAAATTACTACTAAGATAGGGGAATCATTATAGACTTATGGATTGAGCCATATATGTGATGTAATAGCTTCCCCTCTTCTTTAATACCAAGAGCAAAAAACTACTTCATTTTTTTTGGGTTTGGGAAAAGAACAAAATATTTGTAGGATTTGGAGTTTAAAAGAATAGATAGGCAATAGAAGATTGCAGTATAACTATCTTATGTTTGATACATCGTTTGTAAATCATCTCAGAGTCTAGACTATAATGTCAAAAAAGTCATATGTATATCCCATGACACTACATTTCATTGGTAGTACTTTTTTCTAGTATTTGGTATTTCATAAAGGAAGTATGAGAATGAGTTATCATGTCCTGGTTGTGATGTGCAAATGTAATCTAGTCTTCATTAGTCTTCCTTGTAAATGGATTTTTTGACTTCTTTTTGCCTCTTATGCCTTGCTCTTAATTGAACTAATTTTTAATTTGCTAGAGCCACTGTAACAACGTACTATAGAGTGCCTAAACAACAGAAATTAATTGCCTTAAAATTTCAGAGGCTAGACATCCAGGATCAAAATATTAGAAGCACTGGTTTCTTCTAAGCTATGAAGAAGAATCTATCCCATGCTTCTCCCCTATTCTTCTGTTGTTTTGATAGCATTGCTTGGTATTCCTTGAATGACAGAAGTTTTACCCACATTTCTGCCTTTATTTTCACATGTTGTTCTTCTGTTTTTATCTCCAAATATTCCTTTTTTATATGAATACCAGTCACAAAGGGTTATGGATCCATCCTATTCCAGTATTAACATGTCTTAACCAATGACATATGCAATGATCCTGTTTTCAAATATGGCCACATTCTAAGGTACTGAGGGTTTCATTAACTGAAAATGAAGAGAATGTATCAATCCATAACAGTTTTTAATTTACATGTGGTTCCTCCATGCAGACAACTATGTGTCCAAAGATTCACGTGGGAAAAATACTGGTTTTAGACAATTGACACTTGTTTTCATAATGCAGCTTATCTCACCTCTGCTGTGGAGTCTTCCCTACTCTGTAATTTCCCTTCACCTTTCACCTTGTCTCCTAACTGGGCTCCCATATTTTTCTTCTTCCTCTCACTAATAAATATTTTTATCTTTCACATCCTTTCTTCCTGTTCATTTTTGAACCCCACTGTTATATGAGAGCTACTCTTTTAAGGTGATGAGAACTTTCTGATCAGCCATTCAGCAGCCTCAATGTTTATTCAGTTTACCCCTATGGAACAACTTATATTTTTCTAATTTCTTTCTTAATGAAGTATGGACTTCTGACTTCTATTGACTTCTGGGATACTACTCTCAGTATTTATAAATGGAGTCTCCCCCATCCATCTGACTACATTCTGTCATTTCTTCCAATCTGCCAGTGCTGATTTCAGCCTCCCTTAGAGTATGCTTCCTAGCCTAAGGATTAGTGGTTAGCATTAAAATTAGGGTATACTATAGAGCTAGTAGACTATTGAAGAGTAGCTGCAGAACCTAGCCAGGATTTATAACATCTCCATAAGAGCAACGATCACATGTATAAATGAAATTTGGGGAACACCACAGTTTTTTAATTAGAGATGTTTTGATTATCTTAATGCCTGAAAGATATCAGTCAACATGTTTATGTTAACATTAGTAGTCCATTTAGGAAGGAGTACAGTTTATATATTTACATAGTAAAGATACTTTAAAAATAAATTGATGATAATTTCTCCCTCTTTGTTTGTATATCTGTAGAAGATTGAACTGTATGTCCAGTGATGATTAATGACTTGCTATTGTTCTGTTGCTATCTAAATGTTGTATATCTTTATGTAAATACAAGCGCTGGTCTAACATTTTCATATCAGAAAACCAAATGTGACTCTGAATGTTGAAATTTTAATATTTAGTAATGAAATAATTAATTAATGTATTGTTTTGACACTACATTATCAATATAATAACATTATTTGCATGTGTTTGTTAAAGATATTTAATTCTAACTGCTACCAGAGAAGATCTTTCTGTCTCTGTTTCTGATTATGGACAACCCTCGTTAAGTTGTTAAGAGAAAAGAATATTTGTACCTAAGAATTTTAAGGATTTTTTTTGCTTTCCATTTTATTTCTCAAAAGGAATGAAGAAATCTTGGGCAGACCTTCCTTTCCCATGCAGTTTTTTCCCATTAATAATACTGCTTTACCTCAAGAATATTTTTTCTTTCATAAATTGGTAAGTTTGATACCCATTTAGTTTAGCATATATATGACACAAATTTATGAAGAACATGAAAAACATTCATAGTATTTGGTGCTCATATAGTTAATATTAATGAACAACCACTCATTACCTGAAACTATGAAAGTATTTTTCCCAACATATTCCATTCTATTCTTTTCTCTCTCTCTCTCTCTCTCTCTCTCTCTCTCTCTCTCTCTCTCTCTCTCTCTCTGTCTCTCTGTTTCTCCCCCCCCTCTGGTAGAGATGGAAGTGAGTTGAAAGACAAGTTCAAGGTATCACAGTTTATTTCTAATCTGCTGTGAGTAGTTAGAAATTTTAGTTATCATGTCTCTATCATATATTGAGATTATTACATTTGTAAAAATTTTTATCTATTTCATTTTATTCTTATATTGTGGCTCCTAGAAGAGTTAAAACTACATATGTGGTTTGCATTATATTTCTTTGATAATCTATATTGTAGTAAACTAATAAACCTTTAAATGTTTATGTTAAGGATTTAAGGAAGCTCCCACATTCCTACTATGAAGTCACTGCCTTTCTTATACCAAAATACAATTTGATTTACTCATGACTATTTGCATAATTCATGTTACTTTTAACATACATTAGACTTTTTAATGTGCATTTAACTTAGCATTTTGGATTTGTTTTGGTATATAAGTTGACTTTTTTTTCCCCCACAGCAGCGGCATGCACATAATCCAGTGCTGCAGCTTCCTTTCTATGAGATGACAGCCCAATTCCCAGTAGCACGTCTGGGTCTTCCTCACTGAGTCATGTTCCAGATCTAGATGCTGGACCTAGCTCCTATGAATGGACTATCCAACAACCAAGTGACTCTGACCTTTATGAGATGAATACCCGAAAGAGGCAAAAGCAAACCAGTGACAGTGATAGTAGCACAGAAAACAATAGAGGAAATGAATTCAGCCAAAAATTCCTAAATTGTAAGAAAAAGAAAATATATTAGTATTACCTTCAGATAATACATATCTTCATTGATCTCAATTCTGTTTAAAGAAAACTGACCAATTTCTTGAGTGTCTTGTCGTTTTTGAAATATATGAAAACATGACTTATCTTTTTGCCTCAAATGATAAAAGCTTTTAAAAATAATATAATGTACTACTTTTGTATGTCATAATATATTTGACCCATTGCCAATAAAAATATACTTTGTATAATTTTATTTTAGTACTGATGATGAAATTTCATTAAACTATTAACTAAAAGTCAGCTACTGAACACTTGTGGATAAGGTACTGTGATTTCTCTATATTGTTAATATAATATTCAAGTACAATTAGGCTGTAATTAGGAACATTAGATTTGCCAAAAGAAAGTAATGCAAATATTTAAGTGTTGCATGTGGTTCCTAGTGAATATGTTATAAATAGACTTTGTTTCCTTTGTTAATAACATTTTATTTTTTACATTCACTCAAGTTTTTTCTGTGCCTTAATGTTCTTCAGGTTTATTTTATCAAATGAAGACATATGACAGTGATACCAAAGGAAAGATTATTATCATGGGATTGGCTTTTGAGTCATTAACTTGTTTTATGAGTTCAATGGGGATTCCTGCCTCTTCTTACTTGTTTATAATGAACATTAAGTTGGCTATGTAAGTATTACATTATCTACCTCTTTTGCCAGCCAGGTTTGAGAGAATATGCTTAATGTATTTAAATCTTGATAATTAAAAAGTAAATAGAATGATATTTCATTAATGTTTGATATCTAATACTTAATTGTCCAAAAAATGTTTCTATTTTGGGTTCATTTATTTTAGAAGATAGAATACACATTAAACAAATTGGGGTTTTTTAAAACATTTTTGTTAATTTTATAGCCCACCATAAATTAGAATGATAAGAATTATATTTATTAAAGCTAATTGAAAGAATCATGCAACTCCTTTGTGCGTAGAGCACCAAATTTAGTAGGAAGGGCCATGCTTAAATGTTTCTTTTGCATGTTGAATAGCACTTTATAGATACTTACTGTTTAAAATAATAAAGATCTGTTTTTAACAAAAGGAGTAACTGAATTTAACTAAGTAAAGTAGAATTTAGAACAAACATTAATATACTTTAATCTGATCAATATGAAAACCTGACCTGTGCTTTATGTAGTTTTAACTATGTTTTCTTGGCTTTTGAAACATATACTCTTCTCGTTTTACATTCACATTTTTTTTTTTCAATTTAGAATCAAGCCAAAGGGAAAAATGGCTTCTGCATAATTAGGAAATAGCATATCTTTAAAAAGCTTAGCTTCACCTTCACCTCAATCTTTTCTTTAATTCTGTAACTTACCTTAAACCTAAATTATTTTGTTGTGATTGGTATTATTGGAAGTATA
This sequence comes from Callospermophilus lateralis, assembly GCF_048772815.1. Lineage (NCBI taxonomy): Eukaryota > Metazoa > Chordata > Mammalia > Rodentia > Sciuridae > Callospermophilus > Callospermophilus lateralis. The sequence continues at coordinate 692,192 of NW_027513332.1, read as the reverse complement.
TAAAAAAATGTTTCTTAGCAATTCAGAATAGCTTTGTGTAAGAAATATATCTTGAAATACTATTACATTAATTAAAATGTTAGAACTGCAAGATATTTTTGTTAAATTCTTCCATCACAGACAGGAAAGTGCACGTTGTGACTTAGAAATGTTGGGTCCCACAAAGACTCATGTGTTTGAAGATGTGGTCCCAAATGCAGCAGTATCCAAAGTGGGAATCCTTGGGATGTGAATATATCATGAGGTCTCTGCCGTCATCTGTGGGTTAAGTGAGAGACTAACGATTTGAATGGACTATTGGGAGGTAGTGGACAGTGTAGGAAGTGGGACCTAGTAAAAATGAGTGCATCCTTGGGGATTCACTCTTGGGGACTTTATCTTGTCCCTGTTTCTCTCTCTCTCTCTCTCTCTCTCTCTCTCTCTCTCTCTCTCTCTCTCTCTGTCTCGCTCCCCATCCTACCCTTTATCTGTCTCTATCTACCTATTTATCTGTCTCTCTCTGCCCCTCTCCCTATCTCTTTCCCTTTCTCTCTTTCCTCTCTTTTTCTCTCTTCCCCCTCCTTCTGCTGCCATGAGTTGACCAGCTGTCCTCCACCATGACCTTTCTCATGATGATCTGCCTCATCTCAGGCCCATAGCAATGGAGCCAGCTGACCATGGACTGAAATCTCTGAAACTATAAGTCAAAATGAATCTTTCTTCCTCTAAGTTATTCATGTCAGGCACCTTTTTTTCACAGCAATGAAAAGCTAATACAGTATCTCAGTATTAACTTGAACAAGTCAACCAACTTGAAACACATGGAAGACTAGAAAAGTCACCTTTACCATGGTGTATTTCATTATTTAAAAAATATAAAATAGGGGCTGGAGTTGTGGCTCAGCAGTAGAGCATTTCCCTGGCATGTGTGAGGCCCTGGGTTCGCACCTCAGCACTGCACATAAATAAATAAAATAAAAGATCTAAACAACTAAAAAAAATACATATATAAAAATATAAAATATGCCTGGAAATATCTGTCACCATCCTATAAAATTTTGAGTTATCAGTTTTCCCCAATGCTGTATATTTGAGTTAAGAATTATTAAAATTATTTAACTTTGGGGATTTTATTTTCCAATTTTTAATCTCTCACTCTCAAAATCTGTTCACTTTTAAGTAAGCCTGAATCCATTCTACTATGCTGCAAGAATCTTAAATATGAGAACAAAATTAGACAGTATGCATATTCTCATATTTTCTAATTTTTATAAATCAATATCTAATGCATGAGGAAGTGGCAAAATCAGAAAAATTACCTACAATTAAAGTTAGATCACAGTCCCAAACAGACAGATTAACAGAAAAGTTTAGAGCATATGAGAACACTCTATAAAAAGTGGCTCCAAGGGCAGCCAGGGTAAAGGTTTATATGTAAACTTAACTAAAGACAATGAGTTTGGGGTTTCAGTGGTAACATATGGCAGGTTCCATTGGGAGCCTTCCATTTTTCACCCAGACACTGATGGGCAGTCTCCTTCCTGGCTGGGAGCTCACCAGGGAAGGATTTATGGCAAGTGAACTCTCACCTTCCAGTGCTAAGAGTCAAAGAGGGAGATTTTTGGCAGCTGTGCATTCAGAAGGCTCTGGTTAACTCCATGAAGATAAGCTTGGAAAGGTTTCTTTCAATGACTGTTGTTTGTTCATATGTTTTCAACTTAAAGTCATTTTTATGCCATTCTGGTGAGTTGGTGGTTACTTCATTTCCCCTACTTGAAACTTCACAAGAAGTTTCACAAAGAGCTGAACCAATTGCTATGGGAAGAAAAGTCAAGTTCATATTTATATTGTATGATATCTGAAAAGAAAAATAATAATATAGATTAAAAGAATGAATAAGCAAGAAGGAACAAATCTAAACACATTTCCCCACCCCCATTGAAGCAGTCTTCTAGTTCTGGGAATGGGTCAATGCAATTAAATGGCTATGTCTCCTTAATGTCATATAGAATATTACCATCTTTGAAATGGTGTAAATCAGATGCTACTTGTCCATTCTGATTTAAAAACAATCAGAAGTGTTCACTGCAGACTGCACAACCTTCTCCTTGTTGGGTAGTCAGTGTATCTGAGATGGGATGATTTCAGAGTACAACTGGAAGCTTCAAAGAACCACATAGAGACATTAAATATCTAGATAATTGCTTTGTAAATTCTTATAATTGTTCTTTCTAAATCATAAGTCCTCAATTTGGAAAAACTATCCACATTATTGAATGAAGCTTGATGTTTCAGTTCAAAAGTGAGTTTTCTAGAATGACTTACCTGGTACATCTATACTGTGATGTTTGTGTACAAAGGACCTCACACTTTGGCATTTAAGGCAGGATATCTGGTGAAGAAAGTGGCACCAGGTATCTGAGTCTACATTGCCCTGACCACTTGAGTAATAACCTTTTATATACTTCATTGTCATAACAAATAAAGAGATCAAGGTTGAACATGACCAAGGTCAGGCTAGAATCTGTGACCCACAAGGATGAGGTCTGGTGACTTATGACATTTATCATCAGCTGTATTAACATCTATATATTTCCGTATTCCCTGCACCTCCATCAGGCTACAATAGCAAAATCAAATTGAGAAATAGAAGGTACAGGAAACCTTCAGCTTAGCCTCCACAGAGGAAATATTACCCAATCAGGATACTCCAGATCTTAAATGTACTCATCTATATTTCTGGTCACCAGGAAAGATAAGAATAGGTAAGCTCTATTCCATGTTCCCTTGGTAGAGCCTTAAGCCCAGGAATATTTTCCTGTGATTGAGTAAATATCCATCTAAATGTCATTCTCTTTCCCTGTGATATTATTAGAGAACTGAAAGAAACCTACTTTGCAGTCAAATTATAGAGAATGATTATAGTATTTATTTGGTATTTTTTACTTAAGAACAGTTCAATGCCATTTATGTTTTCAATTCAAAGGAAGAAATTTCCTTCCAGTAATTTTACCTCAATGAAATGTAGACCATGCTGAGATGGTGGAGCACATCTGTAATCTCAGTGACTTGGGAGGCCAAAGTAGCAGGATCACAAATTCAAGCCCAGCCTAGGAAATTTGGTGGGTCAATGCCCCAAAATAAAAAATAAAGGACTGGAAAAAGTGCTCCTGGGTTCAACTCTTAGTACCTAGACCTAAAAATTTTTTTTAAAGTACTGGAGATACAGCTCAGTGGGAGAGCACCCCTGCGTTCAATACTCAGTACTGCTAAAATGCTTCTGCATAACAAAGGAAAGGGTCAATAAAATAAAATAGTAATCTACCATTTGGGAAAAATTTCTTTACAACCATATATCTAAAAAGGGGCTAATGTCTAAATTTTAGAAGGAAATCATACAATTCAATAACAGAAAAAAAACTTATGGGAAAGGATTTTAATATACACATTTATCTAAAAAGACACTAACATAGTCAGATGTTAATGAAAAGGTGCTTAACATTACTCATGAAAAAAATGCAAATCAAAAGTACTGTCAGATATAACCTCACAGCCAGTAGGATAGCTAGTACCAAAACATCAGGAAAGAACAAATATTAGCTATGTGGAGAAAAAAAAAAAAAAAAAAAAAACCTTTTGCACTGTGGGTGATAATGTAGATTAATGCAGCTATTGTGGAAAAAAAAGTAGGAGATTCCTAAAGAAATTAAAAATTGAACTATCATGTGCATCAGCAATTGTCCTTTTAGGTATACACCCACAGGAAATGTATTTAGCACCTTGATGCGATATCTGTACTCCCATGTTCATTTCAGCGTTATTCACAATATCCAAGATATGTACACAATCTAAGTGTTTATCGGTGGACAAATGATACAGAAACTGTGGTGTGTGTATGTTTAATATGGAATATTGTTGAGCCTTAAAAAGGAGACTCTGACATTTGTCACAACATGAATGGACCTAGAAAACATTATGCTAAATGAAATACGCCAGACAAAAAAGAAAAATATTTCATAATCTCTCTGATTGTGGGATCCAAAATAGAAGTCAAACATACAGAGTTTAGAGAACAGTTACCTGGGTTAGGATTCAGAGGAAATGGAACAATGGATATAGGTCAAGGGATAGAAATTACAAAGATTTAGGATGCACGAGTCTAGAGACTAGTGTACGACATGAGAAACCATAGTTGGAAAAATTGAATTGCATTAGGGATTTCTGCTAAATGAGTAGAGTTTGCTGTACACACACACACACACACACACACATACACACACACACACACACAGACAAAGGTAACTATGAGATGATGAACACAGTAATTTGCTTCACTATAGTAATTATTGTAGCATTTCTATGTGTCCCATAGCCCTCTGTTGTATACCTTAAATATACACTATAACATTTATTTAAAATAAATAAATAGAAACTTTGATATGTACTCTATCTCCTCATTGAAAAAGATGGCAGGATTTGTCAGTGGGTAGAAGCCACACTTTTTATACCTGTTGATTATACATTCCAAGCATATATATATATATATATATATATATATATATATATATATATATATAGTATATAAATAGACATCATAACAACTCTTCATTGAAAATCCAATAATGCTTGCTTAATCCTGGAATGAGAGGCTTAGAGATGCCTGGCTATAGGACAACCAAAAGCTAATTCAAACAGGGTGAATCCATGTCTCCTATTTGGGTAGTCTAGATTTGCATGTGTGTGAGTGTACCAGGGATTGAACCCAGGGGCATGCACTTAACCACTGAACCACATTCCTAGTTTGTTAGAGTCTGTAAACAAGTCTGGATGGCGCCTGGCAAAATGCCAGAGGGAATAGTTTCTAAAGTAGCAAAAGCAAGCCATTAAGTGTGAAGATTCCTGATTGGTTGACTGCTGTATCTAGTTTATGCTAATAAAGATAAGCTGTGCAAAATGTATGAATACCTCTGTTATCCTACAATAAAGGGCTTCCATTCCTGCTGCATCAACGTACACAAGTCATTCGTCACCCCCCGGTTATTTTGCCCAGCCAGCCCGGCTGCGGCACTAGTTCTTTCATTATTTTGAGACAAGATCTTGCTAAGTTGTTTCAGCCTCACTAAGTTGCTGAGGCTGACTTTGAACTTGGGTTCTTCCTGCCTCACCTTCAAGAGCTGCTGGGATGTGCCACCACACCCAGCGTTGGACTGGATTTTTATAAAAGGAGAAAGAGGAGAGAGGTAATGCTTCTCTGCTTCTGAGGTTTGAGAATGATAGGAGATATTAAATTTCAATGACTACCCTAGTATTTTTCATCAAAATTATTTCTACAGTAACGTGGCTTGATCTGATTTGATCTATAAAGGAATGCCAAAATAAGGGAAAACCTCAGTTTTTATTTTTTTCACCACTATTTTAGAATCAGCATATCTGGTTTGATAGTTTCAGTTAGTCCACCAAACAGACAGACAATAACCAAAGAGTAAGAATATGCAAAGGCTGGAGATAAATTTTTAGAGTATACTTGGACTACTGCCAAGAGCAGAATGTGTCTTAAATAATTCCATGAAATATGATGATAACTTCCAGAAACTTGTTGAGATTAACAAACAATGCATTGGGAAGTGGCTTGGTCAGAATGTTTGGGATTTTAGGACAGAACCAATTGTCATTAAGTTTCCTGACCTCCTCTCTTTTTTACATATGTCCTATTAGATGGGAGATAAAAGTCAAAGGATAGGGAGCTACAGCATGTGCATTTGTTCCAATGTATAATAAACACATCTAATCATTGTTTGGCAGCCTTTGATAGCCATTTGTCTTTTTCAGGTTGTTCAACACTTGCCTGATAGTAATATCAAGGACAAATGCAGGATACTTTCATCAGCTTTTTAGCCCCATTGTTTCGTAGAGATTATTAGTTTTATTGGTGTGTGCTGAACAATAGCAAGTTCAGTAGGAAGATGAACAGTCTATCATAGGTCAGCATATTTATGTCCACTAGCAATAGGAGTGCTGGCAAAGGCCAAGAATCTAAGACTTGTAATTGTCCCAATAACATGCAAAACTTCAAAACTATGTCTGGAATCAGTAAATATGGTTATTTTCTCCTTTGACAAAGTATAAGAGCTAGTAAAACTAGGATTTTGACAATGAGCTGATCTTAGAGAAGGCAAAGAGTATGCCTCAGGTGTTTCTTGTGAAAAAACTATTGTGTAACCAGTTATTATATACATTAGAGTACACGGAAGAAACAAAACAAATAGGATACATGTGTGGCTAAATGTATGAATATATGTTATCTACAGATATATAGTCATATGTCATTTAATGATGGAGATCCATTCTGAGGAAAGTGTAATTAGGCATTTTTTATTATTGTGCAAATATCAGAGCATGTGTACAAATAAATACATGGAATAACTTATTATATAGCTAGGCTATATGGTATAGACCGTTGCTCCTAGGCTATACACTGGTACAGCATGCTAGGCTGAATACCTAATGCTATAGACAATTGTAACATAATGTTATTTTTGTGTCTATACAGAGAAGATACAGTAAAAGCAGGGTACAAATTATGAAAATGGCTACATTTATTAAGACACAATGAATACAGCTTATAGGATTGGAATTTGCTTTGGGTGACTCAGTGAGTACTATGTTCATGAGTAAATGTGAAGGCCTAGGCTGTTACCATTGACTACTTGTTTTAGATAGCTTTTTTTTCTTTTCTTTTTTTATTTCTTTTATTTTTTATTTTTTTTTTTTTGCTGCTGTGACTAAAAGACCTGACAAGAACAATTTTATAAGAGGAAAAGTTTGTTTAAGGGTTCATGGTTTCAGAGGTCTCAGTCCATAGACAGCTGGCTCTATCCCTCTAGGCCCAAGATAAGGCAGAAAATCATGGTAGAAGAGTGTGTTGGAGGTAAACAATTCATATGATGATCAGGAGGCAGAGAGATTCTACTCACCAGATACAAAATATATGCCCCCAGTGACCACTCGTCCAGCCACAACCTACATGCCTTCAGTTACCACCCAGTTTTCCCAGCTCAGTTAATACCATCAGGGGAAATTATTCACTGATTAGATTAGTATTCTCATAACCCAATCATTTTTCCTCTGAACCTTGATTTGTCTCACACAAGAGCTTTTAGAGGGACACCTCACATCCAAACCATCACACTACTGTAGACTTTGTTAACCATGTACATTGAAGTTACAGTAAATGTATTAAATAATTTTCTTTAATGCTAAATAAATTAAACTTAGTTTATCAAAATATTTTACTTTTTTAAACTTACAAATTTTGAGTTTGTAATGAAACAAAACAATGCACGTCTTTACAAAAATATTCTTTTTGTCATATTCAATAAGCTTTAATTTTTTTTTTTTTGGTTTATAGACTGAGATATGAATTAGCCTAGGCAGACACAGGGTTAGGATCATCACTATTACTGCTTTCTACCTCTATCTCTTCTACCAATGGGAGGTTTTCAGAGATGATTACATGCATGAAGCTATCACCTCTTATAATAGCAATGACTTCTAGAATACCTTCTAAAGGACCTGCCTGAGGTTAGATACAGTTAACTATTTTCTTTAAATAGAGGAAGTACACTCTAAAATAACAATAAAAAACATAGAATAATGAATACATAAGCCAGTGACCTCGTTGTTATCATTAACACATATTTTATATTGTATATAATTGTCGTGTGCTATACCTTTATACAATTGGAAGGCAGAAAGTCTGTTTACACAAGTAATACATCATGTGTGTCTGCTCAATGATGTTACAATGGCTGCAATGTCAGCAGGCAATAGAAATTTTTCAGTTCCATTGTAATCCTATGCGACTGTTGCCTTATATATGGTTCACTGCTGATGGATATGTTACTTAGTCCATGTCTGTATAAGTGTGTGTGTGTGTGTGTGTGTGTGTGTGTGTGTGTGTGAGAGAGAGAGAGAGAGAGAGAGAGAGAGAGAGAGAGAGAGAGAGGTGTTTATTATAGGAATTGGCTTTCAAGTTTATAGAGGCCGGAGACACCATCATCTGCCATCTGCAAGCTGGAGAACCAAGAAACCAACAGTATAATTCAGTCTGTCTAAAGGCCCAAGAACCAGGAGAGATAAGGATCTAAGTCTAAGTCCCAGTCCAAAGGCTTGAAAATGGTGTATGAATGTGTGTTGGGGGTGGGGGATGCAGTTGTGTCAATCCCAATTCAAGTCCATAGGCCTGAAAACCCAGAGTTCCAGTGTCTATGAGCAGGGAATATGAATGTCTTAATTTATACAGGGTGCAAATTCATTCTTCCACCCTTTTATACTATTCGGGCCCTCAACAAATTGGATGATGTTCACCCCTATCAGCAAAGACGATCTTCTTCTGTCAGACTACCAATTAAAATGCTATTTCTTTTAGAAACAGTCTCACCAACACTAAGAAATAATGTTTTAGCAGCAATCTTGGTGTTTCTTGGTCCAAACAAGTTGATCCATGAATCAGCCAGCAGATTGTGTTTCCCTAAAAATTTCATTTGCAAGGGATATTGAAGAAGAGGGTTAAGTCTAAGGAAGTGTCTGAGAGAATAATTTTTTCAGCTTTGAGCACACTTCTATAGATGTAAGGCAATCACGTGGAATAGACTGGGGATCTCCATCACTGAAGAGGAATGAGAGCTGGATTGAAGTAAGGGCCATGGCAAAGACCATGGAGTAGTGAGGGATCATGAAAGAGTTTATGGTTCATACTTTTTGCACAAATTAATAGATTTGACTTCCTCCTGAATCCAATGTCCTTTATTTCTTCACTGAAAAGACTGTAGTAGTGTGGGGTGAAAAGGTGAGGATAAGAACACCCTGTTGTAAAAGGAAATCTATAATTAAACCAGTTTTTCAATTTCATCTCAAGAAAGAGGTTTGGGGGCTACTGATGGGATAGGTCTGTATTTTCCCTCTAGATAATGTGTCTGTGAGGCCAACTAAAACAATATACATATAGTACTTTTGACTGTGTTTTACCCTTTGATTCTCATTTTTTATAACAAAGTACACTTAGTATAAGACAGAACAATAGCACAAGAGAGAGACAAATGGATACAGTGGCTATCTCTTGGAAGCCTCTGAAGTACTAATCAAACCAAGTCAGAACAGTCAAAGAACTTGTTCTAAACAATAACAATAAAAAAATTGTAAATCTAAATTTTGGAAATTCCTCTTTTGTAAAGGGCAAGTAAAGATTGTTTTTACCTTGCTCCACCAGATTCTGAGCAGAGACCCAGCAGAATGACCTGTGGGAAAGCTTAGCTTTTTCAGTTTGATCAGAGTTCCCTAGATTTCATCTGCAGCCTCCAGAATAAGCAGGAAGTCCTGACCATACTTTGACAACTTTCCTTGTTCTCAAAACATTTGGAGGGAAAATATTTGAATGCTAAATCACTTCTGGGTGGTCAGGGTCCACAATTTGATTGACAATAAATAGATAGATTAGCAGGATTTATCAGAGTTCTTCAGAGAATCAGTGTGCACTTTTATGGGTAAAGAGAGTTATAATAAGGAGTTAGCTCACACAATCATGAATACTGACGAGTCTCAAGATTGTCAATAGACCAGCTAGAAACTCAGGGCAGTCAAAAGAGATCTCAGTCTGAAGACCTGAGAACCAGGAAAGTCAATAATGTAGCTCTAGTCCGAAGGCCTGAAGATACTGTTGTTTCAGCATAAAGGCAGCCAAGCAGAAAAATTAATATTTCAGGCAGGATTAGTTCTTTCCATTCAGGCCTCCAACTGATTGCAAGAGGCCTACTCACATTATGGAGAGCAATCTGCTTTACTCAATCAATTAACTAAAATGTTAAGCTCATCTCAGACACCTCCACAGAAACACTCAGAATTATGTTTGACCTGGTGACTCTGTCAAGGTACAAAAATTAGCAGTCATACAGGATAAAAGTTTAATTCACACAGGTGCAGTACTCTGCGAGGAGTGGCTTCCCAAACAGCCAGGTGCAAGTGCTTGTCTACCCACTTAACAAAGGAAAGGGTGTTAAGGGCTTCAGGGGGAAAGTCTGGAAGGGCTGCTGGGCTCATTTACACAATTTTTCATACCAGTGCTGATTGGCAGCCTTCTTCCTGGCCAGGAACTCCTCAAATGGATGAACTATAGCAGCTGATTACTCACATCCAGTAATAGAGATCAGTCTAAAAGTTGAACAGGAACCTCCCTCAGTGGGGGATTTATGGAAGCTGTAAGTTTGGGTGGTTTTGGATGTCAGGAAAGGGAAATTGAGATAAAGTTTCTTCCTGTGGCTTCTGTTTGTTCAGATGTTTTCGGTTTAATAAAATCCTTATACCATTTTGATGTGTTTTGGGTCCTTTAATAACAAATAAACTTTCCTGTTTATATAAAGAATCTGGCATTATATTTTGAAACAAAATTACTAATTGGTAAAAATTTAGTAACTCTTAAGCAACATTTATTATGATAAGGCATTTTGCTTCAACTAACCCAAGCCTTTAAGTCCAGACAAGTACTGTACTTTAAAAAAAAATCCAAATACCTATACAATACTTTGGTCTAAAAAAAGTGTGTTCTATTAACTAGAAATTCTTAAAATAATAATTTTAGTTTTTAAAAAATTAATTGTGTTTAAAAGTCCATTTCTAGATGGTGGCAAAGGTCAGGACCCTGTCACAAGATATTTTAGTACAAATCAATGAGTAATTTGCTCCAACTTCCATCCTCAAAATAAATGCACAGTAGTAAAAGTGATTAAGATAAATACCATATTCAGAAAATAAAAATATTGGTATCTCCATAGTAAGAATGTTAAAAAAAGAAAACTAAATTATCAGATCAGAAATACCTGTATTCCAAACATTCTTTGTAGTTCTAGTTACAATAGTCAAGATCCAGAATCAATCAGGGTATATATCAGTAGATGAATGGAGAAGACACATGGGGCAAATAAATGCAATGGAATGTTTTCAGTCATAGAAAGGCTGAATCCTGTCATTTATAGCAACATGGATGGAACTGGAGGTCATTGTGTTAAATAAAATAAGCTAGACAAAGACAAACAGCATGAGTTTAAACCCACTTAAAAAAAACTAAAATGTCTCTCATAGAATGATAGAGTGGAATAGAGTGAGAAGGAGGGGGAAGACATTATAGATAAGAGTCACTAAAGTTCAAAGAAAAGTAATTATATCTGGTTTTCTATAGCCAAGGAGGGTAATGATTGGTTACAGCAATTTTTGATAGACTTTAAAATAACTAGAACAATAAGAATGTTTGCAACCCACAGAAATAATTAATATTTAATGAGATGAAAATTTTCATTACTCTTATTTGATCCTTATACCTCATATACATGTATCACATTGTTATTTGTAAGTCATAAAGGTGTAAAAATATTTTAACTATATTATAAATAATATTTATATAATAAATAAAAGCTCAGAAGATCAGACTGTGTGTTATACATGAAAATGGAGAAGCAGCTACAGGTGACGGAATCTTAGGTCTACATTTCTGACGGACTGATAACCTTCACCACTTTCCTCCCACAGACCCCCCAGTTACCTAAACAACAGCTTCTACCCCTCTCCTTCCCCATCAAAGTATAATTTTGACAATCATTCTGATACACTGTACCACAGAAGTAGTTGGGAACCAGATGAAAGAATTTGTGCCGGATATCATAGTGTACTTTTCTGAGGAACACTGGCAATAAATTCACTGAACTGTTTCAAAGAACTAAGCAATAATAGGAAAAGAACATTAATCAAATTTTCTTTGTTTATCACCAGAAATGTTCATTATCCAATGTCAGGAGTAGATATTAATAAATAGCTGAGTAAATGAATGAAAGAATGAAGCAAAAGGACTGACCCGGAAAAAGGTTAATAATCACCATAACTACTACCTATTCAGGCTATTATGTGGCAGACATTAGTCTCCAGAATGATACCACAGAGAAGAGGAAGCCCAAGTTCATTTGTCCAAAGACACATGCCTTTTTCTAAAGAGAAGAGTCAGAATATAAGTCTCATGGAACTTGTTCCAGTGCCTCAGTATAATACCATATGTTTGGTACTAAAGATTTGCTTTCAGGGTCTGCAATTCTGGGACAGTACTTTTGAATGGAAATATGCTGAACCATTATCATGATTACCTATTTTTTTGGAATTGATTTTATCATCATTCTTCCTTGGTATAAATCTGAACATAACGTTTCTAAAGATGTGGCTCGATGCAAAGACTGTACAGTAATTTAGTCCAAATTTCGAATCTATTAAATTTGGGTAAGTTAAATGGAGGTTTCATACAATATTCTGTGTGAAACAGCTATATATGATAAAATTACTTTTTTATTCTTTGATAGCCTAATCATTCTATTTCAGATCCACATTTCCACAAGATTCAGTTGTATTTTCTCCATATTGTATGCACTATTTAGAAAATATAGACAAGATATTTGCAAAGAACTAATGCAGTGGGGGTTTTTTTAAGAAGACAGATATCAGTAGCAAAAAACAAAACAAACAGAATTTAAATAAATTTTTAAATTAAAAAAACTACTTCCTATTAAGATGAGTAAAAAATGAAATGCCATATTCTTAACTACTTTAAAACAATTCACTTATTTGTTTTGCCCAGTTAAAGCTTTATGTCTCTTGCTTAAACAAATCTGAAATTGAAGCATGACTTTATTGAAGCTTGAAAGAAAAATACAATATAAGGCAGAGTTGTTGGCTAGAGAGCTTGGCTTTCAAAAGCCCTTACATTGTAGAATCATTGAATTCAGCATAGTTCAGCACCTGGTCCTTAATTCTGAAATTCAGAAACCTGATTATGTCTGCATGCTTTCCTTGGATTGCCTCACATTGAATAATCTCACTTAAAAACCAATTCCTGTCAGGCATAATATCTTGTAATCCTAGACATTCAAGAGGCTGATACAGGAGGATCTCTAGTTGAAGGAAAACGTTGGCAGTTTAGGGAGACCCTATCTCAAAATAAAAATTAAAAAGTGGCAACCCGTGAACTACAAAAATAAATAAATAAATACCAATCCTGCTCAACATATTCTACAGTATATTAACTATTAATAATGGCACAGCTTCCTTAGATTACATATGTTTGAAGGAACTAAATGTACATGACAGAATCCCAGCCAATCAATCTTTCCTGCCATATCTTGTTTTTGACCAACAGTAACAGAATTAGCACCAGTCCAAGTAGGGCTAATAATGGTTGATTCTTCTAAAAAAAAAAAAAAACAGTAAATGCAGATTTAGTCATTCTCAGTAGCTGTATTTTTCATGTTGTGGATAAGTGAAATACTTGAAGCTCTTTACAAAATGAATTTACATGTAAATTATGTAGATATCTGTTTAGACATATCTATTTAGATATGGTGGGTAGCTAAATATATTATGGAGAGAAAGCAGAAACCATAGAAAACAATAAGGCATTCGAGACCCTGGTTCAAAATTTTTCCTAAAATCAGCAGTTTTACATTAATTCTCTATTATGGCTTAAGCCTTTGATTTAGATTCTAAATAATATATCCCTAAATCCCATTTTTAAAAAGTAAAGATAATAGATCATCTGGTAGCAATCTCTGTAGTAAAATCTGATTTCTATTACTTCTTATCTGTCACTTATGGTATGTTGCTTAATATTCTTTGTCCTGGTATTCTCTTCAGAAAAAGAGTGGTAATTTAGATTTCTATTCTTTTCTTTCTTTTTCTTTTCTTTTCTTTTAACAAGTTCTGCCAAGCTTTATGAAAGAAAATTTTTCCATGTTTTACTTTTCACCAGTCTGTTTTGGCATGCTTCTAATGATATCAGAATCACCTACAAAATAAAAACAGTAATTTTACAATACATTTACTGGCAACTGGTAGTAGCAAAATTTCCCTATTTTGGTTACATGTTCTTTAGATAAGTCTGCAACTTAGCCTGATTATTTGCAAGTTATTACACTAGCTGTTCTGTTATTTTTCTTAAGGTAGATCAAAGATAACCTACAATCATAGCCATTGTGTGGCCACACAAAAACATCATATAATAAATCAGATAGGGTTTATCACCAGCATTTATAAAACCAGATCTAAAGAATAAACTAGGTCTGAGGACAAATGCATGGTTCTAATACAGCATATGTTTAGCCTGTCCTGATTACTACAAAATCAGAACAGTGAGAATATTTGCACTAGATTTCTACCAGCTGTGTATGAAACAGCTCATTTTCCAACAGAACTCTCACTAGAAATTTAGCTTCTTTAGTATTTCCCAATCACCAGTCTAATAAAAAAAACATTTTGTTGTTGTTTAAATTTTCATATACTTTATTATAAATGAAATTTCTGAGGAAAGAATGTAGAATCTTTTTTCTTGCTTATTGGTAATTTCCTTGTCTGGGTGAATTGTATTCTTTGTCTACTTTTTTCTGTTGAATGTTCATAGTTTTCTTAATTATTTTTAAGAAGAACTTATATGGAAGGAACAGTAATGATTGGCATTTATAATTCTTGAAAATATAGATTCTTTGTCTTTTGCCTTCAGTTTTGCAAAGGTAACTTCAAACAAACTGGAGAATTTGAAATATGTGCCCAAGTCACCATTGCCTCCATCTTGATGAATGACTTGTGTGAGAGACTCAGGAAACTTTTAAATTATTATGTGAATATTCACAAATTCTCATCTTAACATTTAAATGTATTATCTACCTAGAATTAATATTATTGTGTGGCATAAGTTAAGGATCTAGCCTTGTTTATTCTTCAAATAATTAAAATGACTCTTTTATCATATAAGAAGTTCTAAGTTTATTTTTCTGTATCTTTTATTCTATTTCATTGAACTACTTTGCTTTAAAACAATTTTACATCATTTTCCTTATTCTAGATTCACAATCTAATATACTATTTCCACAGAATTTTGCATCTTCATAAAACATTTAAAATAATAAAATTTTATTGTGATTAAAAATTGGTTTTCTGCTTATTTTACTTTATTGATGTAAAATATTTTAAATTCAAAATCCACTTATCAATAATTTAAAAGTAGCCTGTCAAAATAATTACTTTGAAGGGTTAATTTTGCTTTGGTTTTCTTTTTTTTCTCATTTCTAATGTAAGCTAACCTAGCTTCAGAATTATTTGAAGCACTGGCATTTATTTTTAATACATTTGAAAATTCTGCCCTCTTGTGACAAAGTAATTTACACTTCTATCAGCCATACTAGTTTTGAGTGTATTTTAATCAGGATGAAAAGGATAAAACAGGATAAATAGTTTTGAAAAACTTATTTGCATATATTATTAAAAATAAATAAAAAGGGATAGTGAATTATTAAATTGTCCTTTTTTTCTCACTCTCATTGTTTACCTATTAGCTCTTATAAAAAGTAAATTTAATGTTTTCCCACAGACTATTTCTCAATTTAAAAAAAAATTTGTAAATTCCAGTCATAGTGGCATTTACACATCATACCTAACAATAAGGCAATGAGAACTTCAAAGAACAGAAGTTGTGAATGTGTTTTGTGTGTGGTCAGTGGGCAAATTATGACCTTGTAAAGATGGCCATAAGTTGTTTTTATTTTTACATTCCTCTCATGGAGTAATGACATATATGCATTATCTTAATCCATATTTATTGATACAAAAAAAATACCTGAAGCCAGGTAAATTATAAAGGTAAGTTTTAATTAGCTCATAGTTGTAGAGCTTCAGGAGAATGGTGCCAGCTATCTTCTCAGCTCTGGTAGGGCCTAATGGTAGGTGATCAGGTGATATCAGAATGGCAGTAGAGGTTAAAGCTAGTGAGCTACCATATGGGAAAGAGATTCAAGGATGGAGCCACAATCCCTTATAATAACTCATTCCTTAGGAACTAGTTCAGTCAATGAGACCTAACCCACCTGATAAAAAGCATTAATACATTAATGAGGATCAAGGACTCATGACCTAATTACCTTCCATGAGGCCCTACTTTTTATAAGTTCTACACCTTGATGTCATGTCGCCACACTGAGGACTAAGCTTTCCATACATGAAACTTTGGGAAACAGACCATATCTACACTATTCTATGACTTCTCCCCTTGCACCTGCATGGCCTTCTGACTGCTTTGGAAAACAGAGTAGAATCAAAGCAATATTGTGCCCATCTCTGGTCCTATCCCTTAAGAGACTAGCATTTGCATTTTCTGGGTCTTGGAATTCTTGCCTTTACAGTCTTGATTCTCAATGTGAGAACTCCAATTACCTTGCTGAATAAATCATGTGCAGAAACCTTGAGACTGCATAGAGGGAGGAAAGGTCATAATGAACACAACTTTCCAACAGTTTCTGCTAAGGCCAGGCATGTGAGTGAATCTATTTTGAACCCTTTAATCATCCTACCAATTGAATGTCACCCACATGACCCCAGTCAGCACCAAAGGGAGCAGGTGTTGCAAGATATAACAAAATGTTATTTCTAGTTGCTAAGTTTTGGATAATTGACTACACTATAATATAAAAATTAAATAAGTTTTTAAAGTAGAACAACCCAAATCCTGGCTGTTGGGACTGTGTTTTATGTTGAAAAAAAAAAGCCCACTTCTCTTTCCCTTGGTCTTCTGGGGGTGATTTGGTTCCACATGTCAGGTATTCTCTGTTCCTAATACCAAGAATCTTTCCAGCACTATCTTTACTGGGTTAGTAAGCATTTTAAACTTTGGATTCCAATAATTAGAAACCATTTGAAACCATTTGATCTCAACCTCATTTTTCTCCCAAGTTTTCCCAAGTGCAATTGTTATATTTTGGCCTCCATCTGTTCTATTTCTCTTATCTTCAGAACTCAGGTAGATGAGGGAGGGGAAAGAATTTCTTTTCATCCTCTTCTAAACCTTACCAATGTTATATGTCTGCCCATCACAATTTTCAGAATTTTCATGAAATCAGTTTGGTTTTGTTTGCTTTTATATGCCAGTGAGATGGAAAAGATGGAATTGATTTGTCATGTTCCATTAACCAACTCAAATAATTTTCCATGTGCTCCCTGAACAATTTAAATGAATTTCTGCAAATCGACAAGCCTTTAATCTTTTTGAAATATATCTGTTCACTGGGAGTTTTAGATCTACATGGGCACATGTTTCTCCTTATGGTTAGAGAGTGAATAAAATAATGTAGCTTTAATCTCTAGAAGTAAATTTTAAAGTTTTAACCTCTCATTTAATTTTAAACATTAAAAAAAGCCCATTTGATCATATGCTACATCCATAAACAGATATGTTTAAAACCTGGTCTAAAAAAGGCATAGGAAATGATTTACATTAAAGCTGCTCTAAGAATTTGCATATTCTACTTCTCATTGACTTTTGGTTTCTCTCCAAGTTGGCCCTGTGTGTGGCTCTCTCTTGGTCATCTTCCCTCATGCATGTACGCTGCCTATCACAAGCCACATGTTCTAGAAATTTTCAAACCTGGTTTGATCTTCTCTGGTCAAGATTTACAAAACACGTTTTATTTCACTAAATGGTGAAACACATTTTATTTTCTTTTGTTGTATTCAGGAGGACCATGTCTTCTCTCCCCATTTATTCATAGTCCCTGTTTCAGGGATCCGGCCTAGCTCTCTTGGGCTTTCCAATTCTAAATATATAAGCCGCACTAGGTTCCCAAAGAGTTCCTAAAACTATTAAAGAAGAAGTGGAAGTTTGAGAACTCAACCCTTCCTCCATAGAATAGATTGTTTGGAGGTCTCAACCAAAGGGCCAGCCATCTATGTATTGACAAGCTGTCCCTTATTCTGGCATCTATGCCTCCTCTAGCTCTTGTACTCAAAGTTGTTCCCTATTTCCTTTGAGACCCTTAATATCAACTTTATATGGTATTACCTTAATTTGCTGCAAATATTCCTAAAGCACAACAGATTATCCCTCATCTCTCAGACTGGGCACCATGAGGCATGAGAACATGTCTACTCTGATCTTTACTCCTTTCTTAATTTCTAGATCTTCTCACTCTGTTTCTGGAAGTCACAGTCATTTTACAGCTAGATGCCTCATATTCTAAATTTGTTCCTTTACCTTCCTAGTATAACTGAATCCATATTTTCTCCTGAGGACACTGGTTGCCTTGTAGCACTCTCAAGGGGTAGCAATTTTCTCTTGCACCCTCCTCACCCTTCTACCTAAAGACAGGTAGTTGCCTCTTGGTTCAACATCAACATTCTCATATCCTACCCACTTCTTTCTGACATTGTAATATATCACCAGCTATGCCTTCATTGTATTGTGTTTTTTCATAGTTCTTTTGTCTTGAATATAACTCTGGCTCACTGCCAGTTTCTTTTTTAGCACTCTTCTACAAAACTTCTGTGATGTAAATGTCTACCCATTTACCATGGTATACCCATGGTATACCCATGTATACCCATGTACTAAATGATTAGTACAAATCACTGGTCCCTTAGTCCCTAAATACTTCTCCAAGGAGCCAAGCTCTTGACCTTTCTCATACATTCATTTCCATGGCCATCATAGATCTTTCCACATTAATAAAAACCACAACCTCTTCTTATTTCAATTTCTAAAAACTCACTCTTTATGCACTGACACCTGTTTTTCCATTAATATTCATAGGCAAGACCAAGATAGAGATGTTTAGAGTTGAAATGATCATGTTTTAAACTTTGAGATGATGCAGGTTAAAGACATACACGTTTCATAAAATTGCTTCAGAACATTGCTGTCAGAAATTCGAGTAGTTTTTTACTTTTGTAGATAATGCCATACTAGATATCTTTGTGCAAATTGCTGATTGCTAATGAATTATATAATGACATGCATTTGGAGAAGTTAATGGATTTAGAAGGATGAGTTTTTTTGTTGCTTGTAGGAAATTATTTGAAAGTGGCTATTTTTGTTCAAATGAGTTATGAAGAGATTAGAGAATATTTTTAAAAACCTGTTATTTTTCTTCTGTACTTTGATATTTTTGTAATTTTTAAAAATTTTTAAAGGTTTGAAAAGAACTAGAATTTATGTATTAGTTATGTAACTGAAAGCTTTTAGTTTAAAAAAAAATAAATTAACTGTTACTGGTGAAAAACAATTTGCCCATGAATATATCTGGAAAAATTTTTGCAAAGATGATTTCTGAAGCCAGTATGAACATTCTTTTATTCTCTGCAAGCAAACCTCTACTTTATATTTTTAGAAGTTCTTGCTTTATAATTCCAATTTTAAAAAGCTGGACATATAATCAAGGTGTTCATGTTTTCTCATTTATAGAATCTTTAAGGTGTGAATTTATTCTCATTGATTTTTCCTGAAATGTTCTCCACTCTTCTTCCAAGTTATGTTTTTTTTTAACTTATAGAATACATAAAATCACTTTATTTGTCCATCTCTCTACTTACCACATCTTACACATTTTCATCGGAACTTGTTCCTTCCTTGTGGTCTTCTGCCCATTTTTAATTAATGCTGAAACATCCCGTGTTCTGAAAAGAATAGTAAAAAATGGTCATAAATGTTTATTACAATATAAAATTTTGAGAGTCTTCACTTCTCTGAAACTTCATGATGATTTTGTTTCTTTATCATGCATTTTAATATTCTCTCTGTTAAAAGTCCCTCATTACTAAATGAGGAGAATTCTCCCCAGACTTCAGTGCTCAGCAAATCACATGGAATAAGAAATGGTTATAACCATTATGTACCACCCTGAGTGCAGGTCCTATTCTTTTCTTGAACATGAATACTGTCAGGAGTGTGTGCTGATTTCATGTGCTCCTTCATTAACTAGAAGAAGTTTCTCAATTTGGGTCCTACAGTGACAAGAGGTGCCCTTTCTTCATTTACCCTCTATACCACTGGAGTTTTTAACATTCTGAGTGAAAAGCGCATATGAATCTGTAAAAATCCCACTGTGCACCATGACTGGTGGTCTGACCCCACCGCTGTTTCTAATACGCAACTTATAGTCATTACATCTTAATTTTTAAAAAAAGTAAGCTAACATTTTTCCCCCAGTGCCCTCTGGCTCTCTCCCACTTGTTTTATGGGAATATAGATGCTACACCCAAATTCTTATCACTCAAAAGTCCTCCCAAGGCCCATGTGTTAGAATCATGGTCTGCAGTTGGCACTACTCAGAGGTAATAGAAACTTCAAGCACTATGGCCTAGTGAGAGGTCATTAGGTCACCAGAGGATTGTCCTTGAAAGGGAAGTGAAACTCCCAGGCTCTGTTCCCTTTCTCTCTTTTGCTTCTTAGCCAAGAGGGAGCCCCTTTGTGTTGCCACGATCTTCTGTCACGATGTACTGTTTCATCACCGCCTTAAAAACAAAAGACCCAACTGATCGTGGACTGGAGCCTCTAAAATTGATAGCCAAAATAAACAATGTGTATTTGAAAGTTGACCATCCCAGCTATTTGTTATAGTAATGGAAAGCTGATGAACACAAACGGTCTCTAACTCAATATAGAAGATGTTGAGTTGACATGTAGATGCTGATATGATGAAGTTGAATCTAAGAAAAAGAAGAATGGCTGTCAAGTTGATAAAGATTTTGAAATCCTAAAACAGGAAGACAAGAGCAAAGGATCATAAGGGGACAGCTTATTGCTTTCTACAGCTGAACTGATTGGTTTCTTATTTCCATCAGCCTGCTGTTTATAGAGCATTTTCTCAGATTCAGAAAAGTTTACTACTGCGGCTGTTGTAAATTTTATTTTCTTCCGTTTCTACCATTGATTATCTTAGAGGCTGAGTGAGGCAAATTTATTATAGTCATTTTCTTAAAAGGATGGGAGGTCATTAACTAAATACTTTTTATTCATGAGATGCAAAAAAAAGGAAATCAAAGCAAGCAGGTGGGGAAAGATACCATACAAAACATTGATTTTGTTTTCAAATGACCCCCCAAAACATTTAGATTACTGATATTTTATGTCATTTGTGTTATTTTTTTTACCAGTAAAAATATTTAAATACATGCTAGGAGACAATTAATTTAAAATAGAAAAAGAAAGCTTATTTTTAAAAATCACATTTATGCCAATATTTTCTCTTTATGGCCACCTTATATCCTGAAAGAAAGCACATCTGTTCTGTCACTGTATTTTCTGAGGGAGATCTAGTACCTTCCAATCAAGTAAACAGTATGGATTCCTCTTACTGCTAACCTGAAACAGTTTTGTTTATTAATATTGAATACTTAAATGTGCAATGAAAAATTATTGGATTGCAATAACATGAATTTAAGTTGAATTTTATTTTTACTTAGAAAATTTTCAGAAATTGCCTTATGCTAGTTGTTTTTAATTCCATATGTTATAGAGCATCTAATATTTCTTCAAAAAACAAATGTCTGAAATCTATGTCCAATCCATATTTAATACAGAATTGTGGACCAATGAAAATTATGCCATTTCATATGCGAAGTGGGAATTTATAGCTTTTTCACAAGTTGAGGTTAAAGTAATTAAGATTATTCTATATACCTGCATATGCTTTGTATATATCATTTTTTACTCTGAACTATGAAACAATGTTAATACATCACATTTATTTCAAGAGTGCTATCTGCAATCATGAGAAGGTGCATGGAAAATAGACAGGCATTCTCTCAATATAAACACTTGACACTTAACACTACAGCACAGTTTAGTAGTTTTCAATATTAACATGAGAGTATAATATGAGTACTCTCAGTTTTCCAAATCTTTGTGCCTATGTTTATGCATTGAGTCAGATAATTGATATAATCCTCAAATTCAAGTTACCTAGCCAAGGGTGAACCTGAATATTTCTTGTCCTATGGGAAAAAAATGTGATTTTGAGAAGTCAAATATACCTATTGCTTACCCATTATTGTACTAGTTTATTAAGATTGTAAGGGATAGAGTGCTACAAAGTGACATAGCAGGAAGAGTGAGTTAAAATTCCTCTTATAAACATGAGGCCACTGTCCTTGTATCCCAGATTGCATGCTAGGAGGTAGGAACAGGTTTAGTTCTTTCAAGTGCTCAATAAATAGATCATTTAATTCTACATTCTTCTCCATAAAGTTAAGGTTAATATTTTGACTTGTCATGCCCTTTTCAACCTTGAATATAACAATGCCTAAAATACCTTACAAAAATTATTTTTGCAATGAGAAATAGAAAAAAGAAAAACATATTTTTAAAGTGTCTTAGTACTGAATTCCTGCATTTTGGGGGGGAAGACAAATAGCAGTTATGAATATAGAATCATTACACAAAATCATCAATATTTCTTAGCAGATGTCAAAGGAAACCTACAGAAATAATTCCAATCATTAGCACTGTAATTGTGTTTTAGTCAGCTCTTTTGTTGCCATGATTAAAAGATCTGAAAAGAACAAATTTAGAGGAGGAAAAGTTTATTTGGGGCTCATAGCTTTACAGGTCTCAGTCCATAGACAGCCAGCTCCATTCCTCTGGGCTTTAGGTAAAGCAGAACATCATGGCAGAAGAGTGTGGTGGAGGGAAGCAGCTATAGGATGACCAGGAAGCAGAGAGGGACTCAGTTCAGCTCACCAAATATATACCCCAAAGGCATGCCTCTAGTGACCCACCTCTTCTGGCCACACCCTGCTTGCCTTCAGTTACCACTCAGTTAATACCTATCAGGGGATTAATCCACTGAAGGGGTTAAGGTTCTCATAATCCAATCATTTCGCCTCTGAATATTCTTGCATTTCTTAACACATGAGCTTTTGGGGGACACCTCACTTCCAAACCATAACAAAAGACAAACTAAATGCTACTTCTGGACAATAGTACTCTTCTTGGGTTTCAAACATAGGTGCTTTGGAGGAGGGTGTAAATAACCTTAAAAACAGGGTTTGGCTATTATTCCAGCTAATTATTATGTGGAGGATTTTTTGTTTGAATTTTTATATTCATAGAAAGCAATTATCAGTTAATTATATATTGTCTATTAGTTATATATAAGTGGTTACAGAGAAAGCAATATATAAGTTATATAAATTATATATAAGCAAAGTCAAACTTCTACTGACCTAATTCCAGAAGATATAGACATTTAACTTCTAGTAAAGGCATAGAATCAAAGCATTAAGGACTGCTCAAAAATTCTTCTTGACCCTCTGCTCTTCTCTCCCTACTTTCTATGTCAAAACTAGAACTCTTCCATTATCTCTGTGAATCACACCAGTGTCCATATTCCATCCCTGGGCTTGCCCTGAATGCCAGTCCCTAAAATTGTCGTGATGGACAAAGGTGCAACATATGGAGTCCAGGGGAGAAATAAAGAATGTCCATGTGCTTCTGCCTTTTTCAATACTTTATTCACTCAAATCACTCAATACAATTTCACTTTATAGGTTCTTAAGAAAATGACAATCCTTCATGCTGGGCACTGCAATAGACACAATCAATTCAAAATGAACAATTCTAAGTTAATTCTAAGCACTGCAACACACCTAATCATGACAGGCTCATGAAAGACATTCCTTCTGCATGCTAGGCTTAAGTGCCAGGTCTAGAGTCTAAAATCTTAGGGTTGAAGTCCAGCAGATGCACACTCACTCAGACTGCAGTAATCAGGTCTGGAATTGATGGAGGTCTCTCCAGGGGTAGAGCTGAAGGCCAGTTGAGGAGAGGGTCCTATGGAGAAGTCGCCTTTCTCATCAAGGTCAAGATGTGTCTGTAGAGTTTGAGAGTAGTGAGGATGATGCAGAGGATCAAGCAGATGATGAGAAGAGATGGGATGTCTGTCCAGGTCCTCATCAGGTTATCAGGCATGTGGGCATAAGTGTCGGCTGGCTGAATGTCCTACATTTGTTCCATCATTAATATTAAATTTGGGGGCTTCTGCTCACCCCTTAAGTCCCTATCAGCTGTTGGTTTTCTTAGTGACATCTTACATTCTCAGGTCAGGATGTCTGGTTTGGTGGTTTCCACCCTGATCTCTCATCTCTAACTCTCATCAGGGCAAAGGCAAATGACAGTAACTTCACTCTGAGTTTTATGAGGATTGTGGAAAGTAACTTGTCTTAATCAGGCTATGCCTGATTCCTATTGGAGGACTCTGTAGGCTATGTCTTGTGGAACTGCAGGTTTATTTTAAAAATGGAGTTACTTAGGAGTTACTTAGTTAGGTTAAGGTCATTACAATAATGTACCTTAGCTGGACATATTTGATACTGTTGATTATTTTGGAGAACAGAGGGGGAAAAGTCAAGTCCATACTCTGCTTCAAGAAATGAGCACTCCCTAGATTGCCCTCAGGCAGGAACCCCTCCTGAGATGTATAGCAGGAGTGGCATTTAACAGCTTTTTTTAGAGACATTTTTTAATCACATACTTGTGTTTGTATAAGTATTTAGCTGATATCTTATCACTGTGAATGGAAGATATTATTTTGGCTCACAGAATTTTACAAATAGGTTATAAAAGTCAGTTTTCAATACCATTAAATGAGACAAAACAAAATAAATAAAATAACTCAGAATGGCTCCTTTAAACTTTCTGATTTAAATTATTTCTTCTATTACACAAAAGCAGGGTAAACTACTATGAAATTTGTCCAAGTTAATCAATATATTGGAAAATACACTTATTTGATATTATTCATTGATCAATGATTTCTTTTCAGAAAATCCATGGTTTTGCATAATATGTAAAAATTCTTAACATTCTCCTCAAGAATTTAGATGAGTTTCTAAATGAAGTAATCATAAAATTGTGCTGAAAATTACTTCAGTCTATTGCTAATGAAGTTAAAAAAGAAAAGAAAAGAAAAGAAAGAAACTAATCTTAAAACCTTAAAAGCTAACAATGGAGTCTTTGTAAGGTAGATGTTTATTTACCACCACTAGAGGGCAATAATTAGCAGAAAACTAGGAAAATCAAAATGCATTAGGTCTTCATAGAAATGAATGGGACCGTGAGAAAGAAAACAAATACAGAGGCTAAAATATAAAGGGGAGCAAGAAAAATGTAGTGTTTGTTTTGGATATGGCTCAAGACTGACTTATTTGAGGTAGAAAACAAAAAGGATAGTGTTTAATATTCAATTTCAAATTATGTATTTTGCAGCAATATCAGTCTAGGTCATATGTACAGAATAAAGGTAAAGTCAGCTATGCCTTCAGAGATCTTCTGTGAGTACTGTAGTGTGTAAACTCAAAAGTTTTGAGTTCAATGAGAGTTAACAAGGTTTGGAACAGTGCCATATATTATTTGTAGTACTTTTTTAGAAGTAGTAGTTTAAAAACAAGATAACTATGGCAATGACCATGTTAGTTGTTCCTAGAAATCTAGGGGATGCCTTTTAGTTTTTCACAAGATGTATATTTAGGGTTTGAACCAAGCTTATTATAATACATATAATGAATATCATATGCATTACGTGCCAAAACCTAAAGGAGAAGAAACCATGAAGAATCCCAGAAGAAAGAAAAGTATAGCCTCAAACGTTTATAAACTACAAATATACTACTACTACAATAAAAGTACTCTAGACTCATAGTTTGCAGATACCTGGAGCAAAAGAATATTCAGGAGAAGCTGCCAGTTTGGCCTGTTGGGTAACCAGCAAAAGGATGATTTAGGCTGAGTGACACTTGGGTCCATCCACTGTAAACTCCTGCTGTTGGCAGCCACCCCAGGCCTTCTGCCTCCATGGGGATCTGGAAGAGGTGTATCATGCTTGCCAATGCCTATTCAACTGTTCTTTGTTTCCATTACCTTTATTTCTAGATTTTTATGATAGAGACAAAATTATACAGATAGTCCCCGACTTACAATGGTTTCACTTATGGTTTTTCAATTTTACAGTGGAGTGGAAGTGATAGATCTTCAGTAGAAACTGTACCTAGAATGTTGAGTTTTGATCTTTTCATGAGCTCACAATATGTTATTCTCTCATTGCTGTTCTGAGACAGCAAGCCATGCATCTCACTCAGCCATTTTTTAGAGTAAACCATCAATAGTCTCTGGCATACCATGCTGCTACACCGTGATGTTGGTTGGGTGTATTAAATGCACTTTAAACTTCAGATTTTCCAATTCACAGTGGGTTTCTTGGGACATAACTCCATTGTAGTTCAAGGGGCATGTTTAAAACTAATGTATGGGGGCATGTTTACAACTAATGAATCAATGTTGGTCTGAATTTCATGGCTTTTGATGGGACAGAAGAATTTAACCAAAAGTATTTCATGCTAAAGAATTCCTAGTCTACCTAACAAGTTATTTAAATAGTTACAGGGTAGGTAGATCAGCATATCCCCAAGCATTCGGATGGCACTTGGTGCTTTCTTAGAGAAATACTCAGCTCCTTAGTTCTGGAACATACGTCTCTGAGTTGGGGCACTACTTTGTCAGCTTGAAACTCACTTTTTGGTTTCTATCTATTCTATCTCATGGCTTCCTGGGAGGAAAAATATAAACTGCTTGCTAATAGTCATAGAAGGTAATCGAAAAAATGTAGTATTTGTTTTGGTGAAGTTGGCTTCTAAAGGTTCATGCTGTTAGCCCTGATAGAATGCAGATTCCTTCTAAAAGAAAAGTCCTGCCCTTGATTGATCATTAGCCTAAAGATCAAATCCAATAGGTTAAGAGAAAAAAATACCCACAGATGTTACAGTTACAGAGCTGTTCTCTCTCCTTGTGTTTCTATCCCACCAGTATCCCCAAAATAATTTTTCTCTTGTCCTATCTTTTAGTTACTTACAGATGTGAGGTACTGAATTACAAAACATGATGGTGCACATTTCTTGATTATATGGAAATATCTATAAAAATCTGAAAATCCTAGAGTTTTAACAATTGTAATTTTCCCTCAATCAGTCCCTAACTTGTATGATGCCACATTCCTAAGACAGTGTGTCTACTCTGCTCAATAGGACAAAATACTCACAAATTGTTCCAGTTTTTCTTAATTCTTTTAAAAAGCCACCTTATAATCTGAGTGTATGGTTTGGATGTGAGGTGTGCCCCCAAAACTCATGTGTAAGACCATGCAAGTACATTGAAAGGAGAAGTGATTGGGTTATGAGAGCCTTAACCCCATTAGAGAGTTAATCCCCTGATGGGATTACCTGAGTGGTGGCTGAAGGTAGGTAGAGTGTGGCTGGAGGAGATGGGCACTGGGAGTGTGAGTTTGGTGTATATATTTTGTGTCTCGTGAGTGGAATATCTCTCTCTCTCTCTCTCTCTCTCTCTCTCTCTCTCTCTCTCTCTCTCTGTCTCTCTCTCTCTCTGTTTTCTGGTCATCTTGTGAGACACTTCCCTCCACCACATTCTTCTGCCATGATGTTCTGCCCCACCTCCAGTCCCAAGGAATGGCCCAAGATCTCTGAAATCTGAAACCATGTATGCCCAAATCAACTTTTCCTCCTCTAAAATTGTTCTTGTCAGATTTTTCGGTTACAGCAACCAAAAGGCTGACTAAAACACTTGGATAGCAGGCTTTTTGTTGTGTTTCACAATCACAGAGTTTTATTTTTATTTTTATTTTTATTTTTGTGCCTTCAAATTCAAAGCTCAATTTTTCATCTAGGGTCAAGGAATTGGAATTGGAATTGAAAACTGGAATTATAAGTTTCAATTTTGCATTTGTATTATGTCACAACATGATAGCTGATGTAGGCAACAAGAGGTGATATAATGAATTCAAGTCACCTTGGGATAGTGCAAGAATAAAATTTATGAATGTTCCAGTAGTAAAAATGCCAGTATAAGATTTCTCAACTTTAATATAATTCCTTAGGACATTTGCAGGGAGAAATCAGACTAACAAGGATTAAGCAACAGAGTTTATCCTTTTACAACTCAAAATAAATTCAAAGAAATTAAAACCTAAGGGATTGCCCTTGTGAGTTAGTCCCAAAAGTCAAGTACAAAAAAATTCAAATATATTCTGAATTTTATTCTGTTCAGTCACATCCCAAGCAGTTCTCCATACGAGGGAGGATTTGAGAGTGTCTGCTGGCTATGTCTTGAACTCTGCCTCATAGTCTCTGTGAGTTTTTCAGACGCAATAAAATACATTGAGATGGACACCTATTAAAAGGTACATTACAGCAATATGTTTTATCAAATGTGTAAGGAAAACTTCATCTGTGTGTCTCATTTCATTTCCCAGACAAACATAGAGATTGTTGCCTAGTTGCACAATATAGGACATTCCCACAGTGACAGTCCCCTTCTCCAGTTTGCAACAGTTCAGAACATCATCATTTCAGTGCCCGCTTTTACCCTATTTGTTCCTCTAAACCTGCAGGAAGTGGAAACTCCCTCTAGACATTGAGTTGTTTGTTCTTGTTCTCTGGACACTGATTTCTCCCATTGCCCTTGTTACTACCACCCAACTTCTGCACTGCAGCTGTTTTCTAAAACTTCTGAAGTCTATGGCCAAGCAGGCCTAGTGACGAACGCTGCTTCTTCCATGCACCTCCTAAGATAGGACCTTCTCAGCATGGCAATGCTCTAGCACGAAAGAATAGATCATTTAGTAGATTATTTGGGAAGTGGGCTCAAGAAGCACAAGTGAAGAAGAGGAGAAAGTGATACAAGAACGGGAGAAAACTGACAAAGAACCCATTAATTAACAGTTCATGGCTGTGGGCAACTGGGAGTTCATCCTATAGGGATCTTCTGAGATCCGATGTAAACCAGGCTTATTATGGTTTGGATATGAGGGGCCCCCCCAAAATTTCTATGTAATGCAGTAATTGAAATTATTAGATTAGGAGAGGAGTAACCTAATCAGTGGAATAATTCATTTGATCATTTGATGGATTTATACTTTAAAAGAACTATTATGGTGGGTGCTACTTGTAGGTAGACTGGTGGGGCATGGCTGGAGAAGGTGGGTCATTGGGATCATATCCTTGGGGATAATACCTTGTTCCCCTATCAGCAGCAGCAGCTCCTCCTCCTCCTTCTCCCCTTCCTCTTCCTCCTCTTTCTTTTTTTTTAAATTCTCCTTTTTCTGCCCCCCGCCCACCTGTTTCCTAACCACCATTATCTGAGTAGCTTTTTTCCACTCTGCCTTTCCACCATGATGTTCTGCCTACCTCAAGCCCAGAGCAATGGGGTCAATGAACCATGAACTGAATCCTCTGAAACCATGAGCCAAAATAAACTTTTCCTTTTCTAAGTTGTTATTTCCAGTTATTCCAATCACAGTGATGAAAATATGACTAACAAAAGTGCCCTGGAGGCTGGGGAGGCTACCCATTTATTTTTGGAGTCCCATCTCCCATCAGTCAAGAGTTGCCCTGGCATATTAACTACACCCCCCTCTAGCCTATCCAGGGCTCTGGACAAGCTTCCAGACAAAGAGAGATTGGTCACCTGGAGGTAG
This sequence comes from Callospermophilus lateralis, assembly GCF_048772815.1. Taxonomy (NCBI): domain Eukaryota; kingdom Metazoa; phylum Chordata; class Mammalia; order Rodentia; family Sciuridae; genus Callospermophilus; species Callospermophilus lateralis. Next base: position 662,829 of record NW_027513332.1, on the reverse strand, counting down.
ACAGCTGTGTGCACACAAAGTGCTTTCTTTAGGTGCTAGTGAACTCAGGTGGCCAAATGTACATAAGGAAGATGTATCCACAGCACATATTTTAGAGTATAATTTCCCTGTGCAACCCCTCCAATGCTTCAGCAAGACTCAAGAGTCTCTGAAAACTTCTAGGAAGTTAACCTTGTACTATGAATTTTTGTTCCCCTAATATTGGCTGTACCTCTCATTTTAGCTTTCTTTTCTTTTCAGACTAGACAAGTTTTCTTGTTTTGAGAAGCCATACTGAGATAGATTTCACACATACTGAGATAGATTTTAGAAAAATGCATAATAAATTCTGAATCTTCAGAAGCATCAGTTGTGCAATTCTTTCCACTTGCTCCACAATGAATTGGTTTGCCTTGCCCAGGAAGTATTCTTTTATCAAAATATCTAACCCAGGTAGGGTATCTTGCACACCATCTGCTCAGATCCCCCTCAGCCTATGTCATCTCTTTATTTTCTTCTTAAGAAATAAAGGGAACTTCTTAGGGAACTGATGCCTTAGAATCTGAAGAATCTCTCCCAGACTTGGGACAATATTGGGTCACCTTACCTCTTGCCTAATAATGGTCCCTATACATTATACAAATTATGGATAATTTTATGCATCAGCTTGATTGTGCTACTGAGTGTCCAGAATGAACATTATTTCTGAGTGAATATGTTTCCAGATGAAATTAGCACTCATGTCAGTGAACTGAGTAATAATAGACAGTCTTCCTTCCAAAAAACATTGGACATTGTATTAGTCAGCTTTCTTTCACTATAACAAAATTCCTGAAATAATCAATTTGTGAAAAAAAGAAACCATTATTTGGACTCGAATTTGTTGAGGTACCAGTCCGTAACATTTTGGCCCCATTACTTTGAGCTTGGAGCAAGGCACCATATCTTGGTAAAAGCACCTGGAGGAAAAACTGCTTCTCTTTTAGCCAGGAAACAAAACAGAGTGAGGATGGGGCTGTGGTCACACAGGTCCCCCCAAAGACATGACTTCAGTGACCTTTGGACTTTCCACTAGGTCTCACATCTCAAAAGTTTTATCACCTACTTATAACCACTCCAGGAATCAGTCCTTTCATGTGTGGGTCTTTAGGAGACGTTCATGTTACAACTATGGCAGGTATCATCCAATAGATTGTAGACCTGAATGGAACAAAAGAAGGAGAAATTCAGACCCCTGTTCCAATGTCAGTGGCTTGAGCTGAACTTTGCATCTCATCTGCTCCTTGTCTTCTACTGGAATTTACATCATCTGACTCTCAGGTCTTCAGACTTAGCCTGAATTACACCACTGATTTCTCAACCCCTATAAAAATCATGCAGGTCAAAACCTCCAAATAAGTCTTCATTTGCACGTGCATGCGCACACACACACACACACACACACACACACACACACACAGATCCATTCTCCTTTTGGTTCTATTTATCTATATAACCTTGACTAATAAAACACTGATCTTACCAGCATTCACTGTCACATTTGCCATACTTTATGCAATCCATTGGTATTGCCCCATAATCTTTAAGATACGTGTCAAAGGTTGCATCTTCCATAAAATAGACTCTGTGATTGTGTAAGTCTGTATTTTGTAACTGTGACTAAAATACCTGACCAAAACAACATAAAAGAGGAAAAGATTATTTTGGGCTCATGGTTTCAGAAGTTCAGTTCTTGCTCCATCTCTGGACTGAAAGCAAAGACTGAACACCATGGTTGATGGGTGTGGTGGAGGAAAATTACTCAGATCACAGTGGCCAGGAAGCCACAGAGAAAGTGCAGGAAGGGCCAGAGACAAGATATGTAATCCCCAGTGTATGCTCCCAGTGGCCCACTTCCTTGGTCTGTACCCAATTTGCCAACAGTTACCACCCAGTAGTCCATTTGTTATGGTTTATATATAAAAGCTCATGGAGACAATGCAAGAAAGTTTAGAGTAAAAATGACTGGGTCAAGTATCTTAGCCTAATCAATGCTTTAATTTGATAGGGACTGACAAGGTGATAACTGTAGCCAGGTCAGGTGTGGTTGGAGGAGGTGGGTCTCTGCAGTTTCAAGAGAGAACATGTCAGCATTTCAGTAATTACCAATTTTGAAGAAGAACTTATCAATAGTTTCTATCTAAAGTTTTGAAATTAAACTATAATAATTTTCTAGAGCTGGCTCCTTGTGGGTAGCATATATGCTCCACCCTTTTTTCTCTTTGGGGTTTCTTTGGGGCTTTTCAATGGTATGTTCCTTCATCTAATATCACTTCTAGTGGTTGTTGGAAGTAAACAGCTCTAGGTATGTCCTCTTAGCTATCGTCCCTTTTTCCTCTTTCATAACAGTCTAGTTCACTCAAGTACTTTGTAGCTTCATTGATTGAAACTCCCATAGTTTCTTAGGGCTAAATCTGACAGTCCTCTATTCATCCAAAGTACCTTAAAATTTTCCTCTCTACTGACCCATTCACATGTTCTTTCTTTCTGTGCCACCTTAAGTCCCAAATCCAAACCATTTTAAAAGTATAAATTTTTTTTTAAAAAGATTTTGTTTGCTTTGGATATTCATCAATGACATCCATATTTCCCTCTCTTATTACCCAAGTAAAGGTGATATCCCATTCTTTCACTTTCTCAATGGAGATCACTACAAATCTCTGGGAACAAATACAGCCCAGGTCTCCAGTACTCCCAAGAGTAAGTATGAGTTCTGGTAATTAAGTCCTCAGGAGAATGCAAAGGCAGAAGAAAATTGAAATTCAAAGCTCTAATTTCAATTACTTGGCCCTAAATGAATGACGAAGCATAAAATTCCAAGGTAGAAAACTCTGGCTATGAAACATAGTGCAAAGCTGCCAGTAGGAGTGGTTCTAAGCCAAGCCTTTAAAAGAAATAATAAAAACTCAAGATCAAAAGCATGTGTGGTTCAAACATAAGTGAAGTCTGAGGTCAAGCCCAGAGCCCATGAATAACCAAAGTTGTTCTTGTGTCTCTCTGACCTTCAAATTCTACCTGCTGTCTTTATTTCTCAGATTTCTAGTCGAATGCATCAGATGTTAGTGGTTAAGACACCTCAGAGAATGAGTGAAAAGTCAGAGAAAGGTCAGGTGTATAACTAAAATTAGAGTAAAGGAGAAGTTAAACAAGTTCTGATGTCATAGGCATATTTAGTCTTAGTGATAACTAAATAATAACTGATATAAAATATGGACAATATATGGTTCCTACCTGGCATAGATTAAGTGCTAATTACATGAATGAGATTTTTATCAGCCATTTCAAAAGATTATTATATTGGACCTATAGTTCTCCTTTTATTGGAAGGAATGAGGACCCAGGCAGGGCCACCACAAATGGCAGATGAAGCAGTTATGGCAGAGACCTCAGGGCTCTCAGGAATTTGTGTTGTGCTAGTCTAGTCATCTTGGTACCCATGGAGAACTGCATCCACCAGACACACAGTGATATGGTTCTATTAACACAGAATTTTGGCCCACTTCTGGCCACTTGAGGCCAGGAAACCAACAGGCAAAAAAAGGATTGAATGTTCTGGTTGGCAATTAAGCCTGACTCTCTAAAGGAAATTGATCACTATTACACAAATGGTAGCTTACATCCTAAGTGGTAGGTCTCTCTGGGAGGATTTTCCATCATCTCCTTTTATTTCCAAGCCCAGTAAGTTGGCTGTTATATAAAATTTCCAGTAGATGGTGCTCAAATAACACGAGTTGACTGGGTCTCTTGCAGACTAGGTCAAAGAGGATTTGCTTCCACTGCAGGTCATCCTTTGCCTTGGAAAGGTAATTGTGTTTCCAATTGTTAAGGGCAGTTGGAACAAACTGCTATCTGTATATTGAAACTGAATGTTATGACTTATTTTATTTTTTTATGTTGAAATTAATGGTCAAACAATGATCTTAGAGTTTTATAGACATTTGCTGATAGAGTTTTTATGGACTCATAAAATAAATATATATTTGAAATTAAATCAGAAAGTGTTATGAACATGAGGACAATAATTTATAATCATATGTCGTATTTTTATTGAAAAGTCATATCTGAAAAGTGTTCTCTTTTATGACCTATTTTTTACTGTGCACAGTGTTTTCTTCTAAGAGTGGCTTTTAATTCTAAACAAGGATGCTTTTTAAGCCCTGTTTGATCTTTCACAGGGAAGTCCCCATCAGTTTAAATGAATAATCATGAAGCTATGAAAAGTTTCAGTTCAAATTTACACAGAAAATAGATAGTCAAAAGCATTCGGTAAGCAAATGGATGAAAGGTTAACATAAAAAAATTTAACTATTTTTGGAAAAGTAATTGAGAGCATACAATCTAAGGACAAACAACTTTGGTTTAGATATATGCTCTGTATTGGAACAAAGCTCTTAAAATTCCTTTAAGAGTTTCCACAGCTATTAAGTTGGGATAAAAACAGTTTTTTTCTCATAAGTTTCCTCTGAGATAAATACAAATAAAACCCCTAGAACGTGCCTAAAAATAGAAAGTTCTAAATAAATGCTAATACAATTATCATTATTATTATTTAACAAACGTTAAACTTTTTAAACTCCTGTCTAAAATATTAAAATTTTACTAGATAATTTGGGCCATTTATTCAGGGTAAACTTGTTCTTTTTTCTTATTTTTAAATATTTATGTAAATCATTCTTTTTCATAAAATGCAGTGCTATCTTCCATTTAAATAGCATACCACTCAGGGTATGTTTAATTGAATTTAAATGGATTTCAATTAGAAAGGATTTATTTCATTAGTCAGATTTAATTTACTCATTAATTTTAAATGAATGACACATTATGGTTCAATAGGACGAATATTTATGTTCTTGACAATTAAAATACAATAGCAATTTTTATATTTAAATGTGATAAATATATTAGAACCCATATCCTGTATATTTTAAACAAGATATCCAACTTAATATGGTTCATTTGGTTCTATAGCTACAAGTGCCCACAGGTCTTGATTTTGTTATAAAAGTTTATTGAAACCAACTTTGTTGGGACCATTAGAAAGTGATCCTCTCTTCTCACCAATCTCATGAATGGAGATTGCCTTGCCTATACTACACAGAGATCACATCAACAGCCTTTGCAATCTGACTTGAATTATATGGAACAGTAAATAATATTTCTGAAATTAATATATATATATTTAATGTTTTGCAACTCAAAATAATTATAAAGTTTTCTGGTAAAAATAAATGTGCAAGACTATGAAATAATACTGCAAAATAAATTGAAAAAAAAGATGAATTTAGAAAGAAAAGTAGAGTCTTCCAAAGAATGAAACATAATCATTAAAATATTACCTAATACATTGATAATATATAAGTGGAAAAAGAATTTAGAAAATAGAACTAAATAAATTAATTATGATAATTTAGAGTATAAGGACATGCATTATTAAGTATTAATGAAAGGATAATATTTAGAAAGTAATGCGATCAATGAACAATTCAGAAAAATAGATGCACATATTTTAACATATTAAAAATAAATTTCAGATAGATTAAAGGATAAATAAATAAAAGTTCAGGTGTTATAGAAACCAATTGTCAAAAAAATTTTCCAGAATTTTTAGTATTATACGCATAGTATGAATGGAAAAGCTTATGTGAAGGAGGTTAAACAACCTGCCTGAGATCACTTTGTTGCTTAGTAGAAGAGCAAGTCATCAAATACAAGTTCATTTGAATACAAAGCTTACAATTGTCCATTGCAATTCTACATAAATTGCTTAGAATAATGCCCACCTGCTTGATCCTTGTCAGTAAAGATGTCATCATTTCTATCATTATTATTTATAGAAAAGGAGGACCGTTGCAGAATTAGTTGAAATATCAATTGATAAATACATTTGGGGGACAACGTAAGTTAGTAGCATACTTTTGAATAATGTGGCCATATTTCAATAACTATTGAAATCTTCTGAACTAGCACTTCTTGATCATTCATTTTAAAGTAATAAAAAAGAAGAATAAAAACACTTTCTACACAAAGATTTATGTGATATTAAAAATTCAGAAATAATAAAATGCTGAAAGATCAACAATACTTCATTAATTAAGCTACACTGTGCCGCAGTCTCTGGCTGGGCACAAATCACGAGTCTCCACATAGCTTGTAGATTCAAACAGCAATTCTTTATACCCGAACTCACACGGGCCGTCTACAAACACGTTCTGGGGAAATCCACGTTCTCTGCCCAAATCCACTACTCCTGGGCTTCTCTCTCCCAAATATACTGTCTGACCCTAAGAACTCAAGAGGACCTCAGGCAGCAGGATACACCCTATTCTAAAGGGGGAACACCCTAATCTCCTATTATGCTAAACCACCCTATTCTAAAGGGGGAACACCCTAATCTCCTATTATGCTAAACCAGGGACACCCTAAACACGGATCCGCCCTGGTCCTTGAGCAAGGTCACCTTTCAGAAGTCCTTCCACTAGACAGCATGGGAGTAAGCTGGCAAGGAGATTGTCATACCTACTTGGCTGATGGCTCCCAGCAACACTGTATTAGCACAATAAAATAATTTTAAAATTATTCTTATGGAGATAATGTAGCAAATGAAATCCACTTATGAGATATAAAAAGAAAATAAGTAATCTTGGCAAAATTGTAATTAAATATAATAATTGGACTTAGAAAAGAAAAATGGAGCACTCCATTAGGGATAGGATGGGATGAAGTTTAAGTTATTTTTTTTCTTTAGTCTTTTTTAAAAATCAGTTTTACGTTTTCCATTTCATAAAATTAGGGGATAATGCATTTAGGTGTTTGTCTAAATATACATTCACAAATATTATTTCCAAACACGATCATAAGTAAATCTATTTAAAATCAAAATAATGTGAGCTTTAATTAGCTCATTTCAGCTATTAAAAGAGAAAAATTAATAATACTAAATAATACATTTTCACATTTTACTTCCTTTTTGTCCAAGTTTATGAATAGGATTTTTTCTTTAATTCTTAAAATAATTTTCAATAATCATTAGGAGTAATACTATTTTTTATACAAATCAATGATTAAAACTAGATAATTATATGATAGTCTTTGAAGAATCTAAAGGCTTTTCTGACTTCTTTGTTCATTAATATGCCATTTAAAAACAAAATTAATAAAACTCTTCCTTTTTCAGCTCCTCCTTACCCCATCAATTCATCTTAGTTAATATTAACAGAAAGATGAAGACTGTATGCATGAATCATAACCCACACCCTTAACAGATAAAGATTGATTAGAGATTCTAAGTGAGAATGTTGACCAAGGCCAGGCCAGGATGGGAGGTAAAAATTGTGTACCAACCTGTTGTGAACTATTTTTAAAGGTTTAAAATACACACGATGGTGTATCTTTTTAATGAGAAGACTGATTCCTTTGAAAATCTTTGCCCTTGAATGGATTCCTCTCAGTGAATCTAAGAGATCCATGTTTGTAAGTCTTACCATCACTGACCTCTAAAAACTGTGTTGCAAATTGCACTATGAAACAATGTTTTTCTTATCTCTGAGATAGACCATTTTATTCTTAATTAGGGTACTTGAGTAGACTGTCTTGATATAGTACTGTTGTGCCTTCACAGAGATAAGTATCAGCAAAATAAATCAATTGTATATTTCTAAAGCTTCTTTGCACTCAGATCTCACTTCACCAATTTCTTTCTGAGTCAGAGTTGCTGAAGCTGTCTTTGTCCACACAAAATCATCCTCTGTGCCATGAAGAGTCCTGGTGAAGTTGAACAGATGTGTTCCATCCACTGCTGTTCTGGGATTCTTCCAAACTGCTCACACCTGTTCTGCAGGATTAGCTACCAGGATTTCCTTGAATAGCACCAGATAGCCATATTTTTTCTTCCTCTTCTTTCAGGGATTAAAGAACTCAAAGAAATTTGGGACATCCTACCTAAAAATGTGCATTAATATACTTCTTATTTTGTACTAAAGGCTCTTGGAAAACAACCAATTCACAGAGAATCTTTTTCCCAACTCCCTTCATCATCGGAAAACAGTTGTCACCAGTCCCCTCCCTGAGAGTCTTATCAACCCGGAAAGACTGATTCATCACAGAAGAGAAGACCAGTAATCACTACACCCAACAAATTTTATTGGGGGGCCACTCATCTTTCCTAAAAATAATTAACTCCCCCCAAAAAGTTACCTACATTCTCCCTTCCTTTCCCTTATTAACATGTAAGTTCCAAACTGTCAGGGCTTTTTCTCATATTAACTTTTCTCATGTAATACCCCTTTGCACTTAATAATAAAAGTTAATATATTTATATACCTTTTCTCATATTTCTCTATCTGCTGTCAATTTGTTTCATAGACTGAGCTATAGAACTCAGGAAGGTCACAAGAATACCTTGCCTCTCCTCCGATTCTTCTTGGTCCTTCCCAGACCACTATATACAACTGCAACATCACCATATTTCCTGTCCTCTTCCCCTCATAATTTCTCTCTTCTTTATCATCTGACATCAAAGCACTTCATTATTTATGTATGTATTGTTTCTATATTCAACTGTTAAGTTTTACTTGGGCAGAATTTTTCTTCCTCTGCTTTTTTCCCCCATAGCATCTTGCAAACTGTATACTCCATAATAAGAATTCTTAAGTACCTGATGAATGAATAAATGACTATTGATAGATTATTCACATAAACAGTAGAAAGTATACCTAGTTCACAGGAAGTTTCCTCTCCTTGAAAGGCAGGGTATTCACAATGAGAGGCTGTATTTCCCTCTGAACCTTTTTCTATGTTGACTTCCCCACACATACCACCACCACTTTTGGTTGACACAAACTTTTCATGGCTGTGTTAGTGTTAAAATGCATATAAGCAGCCACAGCTCTTGAACTTCTTGTGCACCATCTCCTTCCATCCTGAATAGCTTGATGGTTTAAAATTGCTTCTGATCAATTAGCTATAGGAATCTTTTCAAATTATTAAATTTTTCTAAACTCAAGGGTTTGGTTGTATTGTATGGACTCAATTGGATCCTTAATGCAAGCAGCTGAATATACCATCTAATGCATAATAAATACACCATAAATATTAGCTATTATTGTTTTGATCTGAAAAACTTCAGGGCCCTATTATAAGAACGTACATTAATTTGATCAAAAATACTCAAGTCTATTTGAAATGCATTATGTACAGAAAAGAAAACATACAGATTTATGAGACATGGTACAATAAATGTTCATTGAAATGGGATAAATGTGGACTTTATCCCATTTATGTCTTCTAAACTAAATAGTGACTCAGAAAGTGAAAGATAGTGGGAAAATAAAGAGTATAGTCCTGCTTTGGGTTTAGCAATGTTTAGTCATGTGTTCAAATAAGTTACTTATAAAAATAATGAATATCACACATAAAAAGAAGCATTTAGGCTTCTATCCACATAATTTCTGTTCCTGAAATGGTCTGGTTTGCTCCAACTATTTTTATCATTGGCCCCTTAGTTTGTTCATTATGTTATAACCTGTTCAGTGAAACTTCTCAGCTAACCTGGAAGGTGGCACCTATATTAATAGATTATTCTCTAATATTGCATCCTGATCATTTTCTTTAAAGCAACTTACATTTTGTAGTGTTTCTTTTTATTTTATTTTATTTCTTATTTTGGTATATGCACTTGTCTTTGCTTGTTTTCTCCCACTAGTGTATAATCCATGGGGACAAATTGAATCCCAACATTTCTGGCACCTACCAGAATGCTTGGAACAGAGATGTTTATCAATTAATACTTGTTAAATGTATTAATGAGATAATAACATCCAGCATAATGTGGTGAAGATTCCAAGAAATTCTTTGGAAAATATTTGGAAATGTGTTTAGCTAAATCATGTGCATGGATCTTTGAAGTCACAACAAAAATGATCATAAATAAATTGTGTTACTCTTTGTTAATATAAAAATGAGCTCACATGCAGTTAGATAGTTATTTGTAGCACAAAGGAAGGTTTTTGGATTGGTAGAAGAGAAAAACAAACACAAAGAATCCTGGATTCTGAGGAAATATGGTTTTCTTTGGCTTATGTTAAAACTGTAATGATGGATGTCAGTGGACTCTCTTGATTTCATCTCTTCTGTGATGAAAAAAACTTTGGAATAAATCCTCAGAGCCCTGTGTTATTTTCTGCTTTTGCTTTGCTTTGTATTTCACTACTGCTGTTTTTTTAACTTTTGAACAGTCTAAAGTGATGCCATTTGTCCTTGCTTCTTCTAAAATCCACTAGACTATATCCACTGATGTTTTCCTAGGCCCCTTTTTCTATTGGCTCCCAAATTAGAAATAATGCAGGGATAAAGAGTTGGTTATTCCAGCACTGCCAGATCCTGGTATCTGAATTTCACAGAGAAGCCCATGCATATTTTACAGAAAAAAAACCAAGAGGTTCTATCTTTAAAAACAGTTGATTCTGTCTGTGAAAATCAACATCTGCCCTTTAGATCAGTGTGTGAGTTCTGCAGAGATTAGCTCTGCTCACTACTAGGAAAAAAATTAGTAGCCATGTTCAATCAAGAATAACACACTGGATTCCAAATTACAGACCTGCATGCAGATTTCCCATAAGAACTTCTTCTGGAAAAAAAGGTAAAACAAAGCCAAGTTCACTTTTAACTAGCAACACTCTGTTGGCAGAGAGAGCAAAATACTGCTGGGTCTGTCATTTCCAGGGCATCCTTGGAATTACAATCTGGTGACTGACTATTTAAATACAACTCATGAAGGTCTGTCCTCCTTGAGATATTCAGTATTTTGATCCCCTGGTCTCCAGTTTCTAAAACCGTTCTCAGCTTCTACTTTTTCTCTATTAGCACTTATTGTCCTCAGTGACCCCATCATCAGTGCTCTGAATTCTTGTGATTTCTTAGCCTTTTTCAGATTCTCTATATTGAATAAATCTGATCATTCCCTTTGTTACTCCTATTCTCATGTTTGTAAACAGATCTAAGAAGGTTGCAAAGTTAAGCTCAGCAGCTGCTTCACATTTGTGGTTTTCAACCTCTGCTGGATCTTAGCCTTTAGACTTTTTTAGATATGGCTCTAAATGAATGAGTATAGTATTTATTGAGGATATTTACTGGTGTTCTACATCCAGCATTTTACATTCAGTCTCTGATTTAGTACTTCTGATTCCCTGTGAGGTAGGAAGCAGGCCATCGAAAGTAAGGCTAAGAAAGAAGGGGTAAGTAAATTGTCTTATTTCTCAAAGCTCGAAAAGGCCCTTAAGAATTTACCTCTGGTTTCTTCGGCAGGCAATCCCCTGTCTTCAACTAAGCCCTGGATCTCCTAATCCCTCCATGCTGATAAAACACTGGCAAAGTTTGGGCCATGGAGGTGCAGGTGAAGGACTTTTAAAATCACATTTTGGAAAAATGTTGATTTTAATAAAAACACATTAGCCTAATGAAGAAACTTCTCATCACATTATTTCTCTCTAATTTTAAAATAAATGCATGTTTGTTGTAGAAAATTTTTTAAACTATGTAAATAAAAATAAAACAAAAATAATTCATAATTTCACTTCTTAGTAGGGACACCACTATTAATATCTAGTTATTTGTAATGTTAATTAATCTAACATTTCTAAACAAAATAATTTAATTGTTATATACATTTAAAAATGAATGCATCATATGTAAAGGTGCTATCTTTTCTGAAATTATTATGTTACCATCTAGGGGTCTTGGGTTCATTGTCTATGGCCAAGAAAGAAGTGAAGAACGGGACACAGAGATAGCTGGCAAGCAGTAGGTTTATTGCAAAAGCTGAGGGAGCAGATTTCTTCAAAGAGAAGAGATCCCTGGGCCTGGAGGCCAGTGGGAAAATTTGGGATTGTTCTTTTTATGGTCCCTGGAATTTCCTTCATTCTTTCTCTCCTCCCCTCCCCAAACAGTACTTTCTATTGTCCACACATCTATTTTAGGTTTTCTGTTGGATATGCCCCTTAGAAGCACAAGTATAAACATATCTGTCTGATTGGGTCCCCAAATCAGACAGATATGTTTATACTCATTGACCTCATTTGAAGACCCTTCCCAGGCTCCTTTTGTCCAACCCTGCCCCCTGACTTCCTCACTTGTAATCTTGCCCTGGCTGCCTATGCCCTTCTACATCTCCCTCATTTATACTGTCAGAACTTTCTGATGCTAACTTTTATCATAAATGTTTTCATGATAGCATATTTCATCATAAATACATATTACAGAAATGTAAGGGGCTTATTATTGTTAACTTTAAATCTAATTTTTATATAAATTTTAAATTGTAAGATGATAAACATAAGTATGATGCTCATAATCTAGATATTTAGCTCCTTAATAAAATTTGAAGACTATAAACACTTCCTGAATCACACATTGATCCTTAAAAAGAGATGTCACTCACAGTACTGACCATGGAGTTAGCCTACATATTGATCACAAGGCGAACAGATATAACAGCCCTTCATACAAGTTGTTCTATAGTTCTAACCAAAAACAAACCAAGAAAAATTTTTTTTAAAAATCCAGATATTTTGGGGAACTTGTTTTTAAACTCCTGGTTTTTGTTATAATTCCAGAAATTAAATAAATATAACAGCTATTTTTCTGATTATGTATAAAATGAAACTATAAAAAATTTTTAAATTAAAAAAGTTGCATGTAAATTATGCTTTTAAAAGTTTATATAATAGAGGGGTTCAATAAACCCTTAAAATATGGAAAAGCCCCCTCAAGACAATATGCCTTTTTCATCTTACAGTAGAGAGAACAGGCTCAATCAGTCAAATTGGTTTAATGTCATTACTGTACAGTGAAGTTGCCAAAGGCCCTAAATTACAAACTTACATAGTGGGAAATTGTAAAACTCAAGCAATTTCCTCATCAAAAATTCCACTGTGCTCTTTCTCTAGAATTCAAATAATATTTATTTTCTTGATTGTTTTTCAACCTTGATAGTCATCATAAAAAAAATCTGCTTAAACAGAATAGAAAATGTCCATTTTAATTATATAATGCCAAAAAATTTAAAGTTAATGTTTTGAAAGCATATTGGAAATTTTACATGATTACATTCATGGTTGAGACAATATTTTTGAAATAATGAATTTTAGGTAACAAATCTCTTCCTAACCTATAAGCTAAGAACATGATTTTGTGATTCAGTAGGGCTGGCATGGTGATCTAAGACTAAAATGCTTGTAAATGTTTTTTGTTGGTAGTAACTAACATTTATTTGTTCATTCATTCATTTATTTATTCATTCATCCAAAATATATTTATTATGAACTAGGTTCTAAGAAGAAACAAGATATCCAGAGTGAAATTTAATGTATTGTCTGTCCTCCAGAGATACTGATTATACTAGGAGAAAAGCACATGCTAGAAAAGATGACATTCTGGGAGGATGGGGTGAACTTTAGTGAGTGCAGATCTGAAGGAGCACTCAAGTCCTCCCTAAGGAGTACGTTGAGATTTCCTTGATGACATAGAACCACCATGTGAATAAGAGAAGAGGAAAAACAGTTGGGCACAGTGGTACATGCCTGAAATCTCAGTAGCTTGGGAGGCTGAGACAGGAAGAGCCCAAGTTCAAAGCCAGCCTCAGCAATATCCAGGTGCTAAGCATCTCAGTGATACCTTGTCTCTAAATAAAAACTTTCACATTTCTTTCACAGAATGTTAAAAATTATATTAGGCTTACAAATGTTATCTCCTTAAAGAGAGGAGAGAGATATCTTGTGATAATTCCTTGTTAAATATATAAATTCCAAATCATTCTGAGAGATAGTTAAATATGGAGTCAGCATCTGGGCCCTCATTGTCCTGAAGCAGTGCAGCCAGCACTGTTTTAATAAGAAACACATGTTCACTATTAAAACACAAAACCTCAATGCACCTGGACTCTCAAGGAAACCTAAACTGGAATAAATGAGATAAACTGTTATGGGTAAGAATTTTCACCTACCCTTTACCTTTACTTATGGCTCCTATATACAAACAAACTTCTAACATCTTGCCAGATTCTACCGTGGCTCACTTCATAACATTTGATAGTTGTCACTTGAGGTTATTTCCAGGAAGATATCATTGAAACTGTAGACATCAACTTCCTAAAGGACCTAAACAGAGTAACTTCCAAACACAAAGGGTGAAAAACAGTTTTGGCTTAAGTACAGATTTTTGCAAATGGAACTGAGAAAGTGAACATCCATAAAACAAATAAGCTAGTTATTTTAAAAAGAGAGTGTGATGTTCCTCTACTTCAACATTCTTGCTTCATTAGTTAAAAACAATGAAGCTTCGAGTAGTAGAATCTTGCTCAGAGTAAAAGAACTATTAAATTGTCCAGCCAGCATTCTTGATCTGATTCCTTTATATTTTCCTCTGTACCATATTCTCTCACATGACTTAGTCCTGTATCTCTAGGTCAAATATCTGCAAAAGGTGGCCTGTTTTCATTGAGTCTATAATTTAAGAACATTTTTTCTCACTTGTAACTTGTCAAAAAAAAGTAAAAAGAAAAAGAATAGTTTGTGATGTGCAAAATTTAAATTTTAGTGTGTATGAATAAAGATTTATTATAATCATCCCTTTTCATTTGTGTATTTCTTGTGGCTGCTTTCAGACCCCAAAGCCACCATTGACTCATTTGACAGAACTCCATTTTAGACTCATATAGTTGCACATATTTACCGATATGTGCTTTGGAAAAAAGTTTCCTTCCCTTTTCTCTGTTTTTTTTCCCTCACTTTGAACTATTATCTATTCATACTTTCCTTCCCTGCCCTTTGTTTTCTCTCTTGCAGTCTTTATTCCTCTCACCCTTTTTTCTTCCTTTTATTCCCCTCAGATTTCCCCCTTTTTATGGTCCCAAGCTCTCTCCCATGTCTCCCTTGCCTTCCACATATGTTAATGTCCTATTTTGACACCTATTATACCCAAGTACTTTGTCCAAGTGATTTTTTTTCAAAATGGCTTTTAACCTCACATACACACATTTGTTTTCTAGTCATATATACTGAAAAATTCAATCGGCACTCTCTTCAACACTGAACCATACCGTATGAAAACAAAAACAGAACCTTACTTGTGCTTGGGCTCTAAGAACACCTATGGTTCAGTTCTCTACCTTCTCTACACTCAGCTGGAATGCCCCCTTCCACCAATGTCTAAACTCACCCTGTATTTGAAGTTGCATAGAGAGCACGCTTCTATTTTTCCCTTCCCTGTATTTTCCCCCACTCTATGTGTATTTTAAATCTGTCTACTTGTGATCTATGTGTCTATTACCCTCCCAATAGAATAAGAGCTTCATGAAGTCAGAGATTAGGATCAGTTTTGCTTACTATTATATTGCCATTGTTTGAAGCCAAAGAGGCACTCAACCAAAATTTCTGGAATACCCTGAAGAATGAATTTTGGGCTTTTATCCACATATTACAAAGTGTTAATAAGATTATGAATTTTACTTAAATTGAAACTAATATTTTTTTGAATATTTACTTTTTTAGTTTTTGGTGGACACAACATCTTTATTTTATTTTTATGTGGTGCTGAGGATGGAACCCAGCGCCCCATGCATGCCAGGTGTGTGCGCTACCGCTTGAGCCACATCCCCAGCCCCCCAATATTTTTCAAATATCAAAGTCATTTTCAAAATGGTGAGAATTTTGACCAAGAAGTCTCCACATATTCTAAATAAAATAATTTCATATTATCTAACAAAATAAAAGAAAAATGAATTGTTTTACTCTATTAAATTAGTCGATGTGTTTGAATGGCCAGACAATGCTTTAAGATCCATTCATTTTGAATGCCAATAAGTAGGGAAAGAAATGACAACCAATCAATGGTTGAAAGAAGTAATGTCAAAATTGTAGCAAAATGGAATTAGTAAGAATATTGTTTCCCGATTCATAGTCCTAAAAACATCTTTATAGTAAAAATATCCACCTCAGAAGCAGGTATTGTGTTTCCCTTGTCTGGAACAACTTCTCCATTCTTCATTGGTTTCTTGAGTTTGATACCTTTGAAGTTTTAAGCCAATTATTTTGTCCTTCCTTTGGTTTTTTTTTTTTTTGGTGTGTTTTCTAATTTTTAGAATCAGATTATGCATCTTTGGAATATCATGAAAATAATGGCATTTACGTCTCATTGCATTTTATTAGATGACTTTGATTTTTCTTCTTGTCACTGACAATATACTTTGGTTACTTGTTCAAGAGGAAATCTTTTAACTTCTTCAAAGTAAATTTATATATTCTCCCATTTTGATCAGTAAGAATTTGGGGGAAAGGACTGTTACTGTAAGATAATGGAATAATTCTAATAATTCACATTTTTCAAGGAAATTTTAATTCATTCATTTTTAAATTTACCAATGTGAATTACATTGGGCCATATCTGTTATTATTATCTATTATGATACTCAGTAGATCCCATTTTTTCCAGTGAGAACCCCTTAATTTGGCTTTAACATGATTTTGTTATTCCCACCATTCTATCAATTGACCATTTCTTTCTGGTGTAAGAGTGTATACCAAGCTCATCTTGTATGTTCCTTTTGCCTACTAAGGTGTTATTTCCATTATTTCTTTTGAATAATCATTGTTTCCAGGTCTTTTCAGTGGACACATTGAGGGAATGCATGTATGTCAATATCAAAAAAAAAAAGGGAAAGGTTTCAAACCCATCTTACTATTTTTTCCCTCATGTGAGCCTGTGCATGTCCAGTGAATGTATATTACTCCATAATTGGGAAACAATTTGTTCTCTTAGAGCACTCATAAAAGCAATCACTCACTCTTTCAGTATAAAGGTGAGTGGCCAATTTCACTTTCAATTAACCAATTACCCCATGGTTTCATTTGCCATGCTTGAGCCCATGTGTTTTTAAACACTGTTTGTACTGCATCCAAAACATCCAGAGGGAGGTCAGGAACAAATTTTAAAACATTGGATTAATGCATTTGAGAAAGCACATACTTTCTTTTATAATAGAGGATGGAAATTTAAAAATGGAAATAACACAAATATATATTATCTTTTAGTAAAAAATACAAAACCTCACCTGAGAAAGTGCAGAATTGCAGGGTGAAGTCTCAATGTCAGTGCCTTTGAAGCTCACTGGCTTGTGCCTGGGCTCTCATTTCCTAGATCAGTTGTTGCAATATGCTTAACCTAGTGGAAACATGGGGCTTCCACAAACTAAGTCAGCAGATTTTAAGAAATGAATACAATTGCTACTCATTATTCTCTATTGTTGAGGTAAATATAGACATAGATGACAAAGATAGATAAATACACAGAGAGAATTGAAAGGTGTGGTTGTGAGCTTTAAATACTTTTTTCATTATTCATTTTACTTGCAACTAAGATATTTCATTTCCATAGGAATTCCACCAAACTATACAATGAAAATAATTTACTTAAATGTGAGATAGAAAAAAAAATTGTGTTTCTCTCTCCCATCCCTGTGACCAGCAAGGTCCACATATCCCTAGCCCCTCTCAGTTTTAAGATTTAGGTGTCCCAATCTAGTAACTTCCATAATAACTGTGAGGAAATGACTGATCCATTGTTTGTGGTAACTCTTGGAATTTGCTGTATTACAGTTTAAAAACCTGCCTTGGCCATTTGCCAAATGTGACCACACTTCATTCAAATAAGAAAAGTAACATTTGATCAATAGTTCTAGAAAAGCATGTGATAGTATGGTTAGCATACCTAGTCTATTCCACAGAGAGAGTTTTTAAAATATTACAGCAATGGAGAAGAGGAAAGCTTGAGCTATTATGCAAACTTTGCTCTATTTTACAAGAATTGAAAAACATTATTATTTGGGTTCTATTACATAATACATATTTTTAAAAGTTTGTCCTTACCTCACATTTCATAAATTTATCAGTGAGTCACTTTGTAACTAGGAAAATCTAAGGGCCTTCAGAATTTGCCTGATGGGGTCACCTCTGTTGAACAGCAAGAAGTCCTAATTCACAGTATTTGTACAGTCTCTGTCTTTTCCTCCATGTTGTTTGTGGAAGCCCCATGTTTCCACTAGGTTAAGAATGTCTACAGAATGAAATATTGTTTCTAAGCTCAAAAAACTCTTAAATCTACTGGGAGAAGTAGGCATAAAAATACTCAATAATGTATCACAGAATATTACAACTAGTGGTAATAAGGCAATTAATACAAACAACAAGAGAGCCACAGCCTAAGGGGCCCCAACAAACTTCCAGCTGCCAGCTGATGATTGGCTTACAGTGGCCCCAGCAAACTTCTAGCTGCCAACTGATTGGCTCCTCTGTGGTGATGCTCATTGGGTTGTTTCCCTGCCCTTTCAGACCACAGAGCTGCTCATTGGGGGACTTTTTTTGGCTCTGCCCAAGCGACCCAACCAATCGGCCTCAAGAGCAGGAGGATGGAGGAGGTTGAGAGGCTTGTGGGAAGCCGGTGGTGGCAGTTGGGTTCTGAAGGTTTTTCCTGAAGAGCTGTGTGGTGCGTGTGTGTTCTAAAAGTAAAGTTTACTTCTTTTGACAAGTGACTCCTGAATTGTGCCCAGCCAGACTGAGGCAAAGTATCACAACCAGTTTATGGTGATGACACATAGGACTGGTGCATGCAGGGTGGTAGAAAAGGCATTCTCTGAAGGACTGAGAAAAAGTATTTTTCATTAAGAAATAATAGAAGAGCAGAGGCATAAGAATATGGAAAATTTAAATAACTGTTTGAAGTTATAGAATAATCATTCACTGAATAACTATCATGCATGCTTTGTGACAGATTAAAACAGGGTACAAATCTTTGGTAATTTTTCCCTTGAATCTAGGAGGATTCTGCTTTGACTAATAGACATTGCTTTGACTAGTAGAACATAGCAGAAGTTATGTTGTGCTAGTTTCTAGGCCTAAAGGAACACTTGCTTTGAAACCCAGCTCCCATGTTTTAAGGAAGCCTAAGCAAGAATGTGGAGGGGCCCTTACGGAGAGAAATTAATGGACAACTCCAGTTGAACTCCAGTACTACATGGTAGCCATGCAAGTAATTCATCTTGGGGCACATATTTCCCAGCCCCAGTTAAATGACCAACTGGTGCCAAATGAAGCAGAGATTAAACAAGTCTATCAATTACTAAATATCCATGAATACTGAATCATGAGCACACTATTGTTTTTGTTTTAAGCCACTAAGTTTGGGCTAATATGTTGCAAGAGTAAGATAACATAACAGCCATCTACATGCAGGTACTATATGCCAAGCCCACAGTAGGTAGAGAAGACATTGACACTTTAAAACTCTGTGTTCTTGGTACTTACACAATAGTGCAATGAGGCTAGAAATAGGGTGAGAGAGAGTGGGATGTTGTACAAGAGCTGTCAAAAGCAAGTTTACACATGGTTATATTAATAATAGAGGCTCAAAATGTAGTCGAAGGATTTATTAAATTTTTAGATGTAAATAAAAACTGGAATTTTATTAAGTGGAAAAATCATACTTTAATGTAATAAAGGTGGTGTTGGTGTTTTAGCTTCAGAGAGAGAGACAGCAACACTGAAAGTGCATTTACCATTATGAGACCTAAAAAGTCCAGAAAAGGTAATAGGAGCCTGATCCAGTGCAATGAACATTGGAATGTTAGGTTTGAGGATACTCTTACATTTCCATAAGGGCAGAGATGTTATTTGTTTTGGTAATTCATAAGTTCAATTTCCTAGACGGGTATCTGGTACAAAATGGGTGCTGGCAATGTCTTTGAGAATAAATAAATTAAAAAGCATAAATAAATGTGAGAAAAGCAAGGTAATTTTGAGAAAGTTACATTCCACTTGGCTCAGCTTGCTTTCCCTCTGGCCCAAGTGAAACATAAGATAGCCATGCCACTGCACTCCATGTCTCTCTTGCAAAGGCAATCCATGTGCTGTTTTGTTTTAATACATATATAATATATATTACTTCACTTGAAAGTACCTCTATCCAAGGTGAATTTATCCAAATGCTTGACTCTTGGAGGCATGGATACACTTTAAGGTAGAGTACATTTGATTTCTCGCTCTCCCAGGAGCTACATTTTATTGTTGTGTGCTTATTTTGTTTATTTAATAGACTTAAAGAAATTTGTGGTTGTCCTGCAGAAGTTAAAAATTAAAAAGATATTAAAAATCTTCTGTTTACACTTTTCCAGAAGAAAGGACTAAAAAATTCCAGAAATACCCAAAAGATGAGAATATGAAGGCATCACCTAAATAATATTATAGAGTAAAATTCATGGATTTCTCATTTGGGGGCTAAAGTATTCCTTTCTTCATTAAACTTACTTGATAGTATCTTTGGTGAGCAAAAACTAGTATTCTTTATATTTCCCAAATACACATAAAAGTATTACTACAGGACTCATACAGGACTCATTACATAGCACTCTAAAAATTCTATATGATTACAATAACAACAGCAGCAGTAATTGAAAAGAATCTGTAAAATGACCAAAAGCATTCGTTTGATCTTGACTGTTAGTCTAGATAGTGAAAATAGAAGAAACCAACAAAGATTGACAGGAAAATAGTGTGCTCATTTCTGAGTCTTTTGCAAAATTTACTTAAATTAATTTTTAGTAAGCCACCAAACACATGTGTGGAAGTTCATTGGATATCATTCAATGTTCAGGAACTATTGATACTCACATATATATTGTAGCAATGTTTAATTTGTCTTACATCTACATATTCAAATTGATTTAAAATATAAATAAAAACAAAATGTACTTTATTATTTAGAAAAATATTTGTTAACTAATAGCCCAAATATATCTTGTTTTAAAATTTTTAATTAAAAATATACTTACTTTAAAAATAACTTTTCCAAAACAGTTTGATAGAGCTTAATGTATTTTTAAAAAGTGTACACATACATATTTAATTTTTAGATGCTATGAGGGAAACTTCATTGTATCTGGAAGCTAGATGCCAAGAATGTTCAGTAATTATCAGTTTATCTATGCATAAAACATAGAAATGAGATTTCATGTCATAATTCATCTGAATGTTCATTCCTGTGGAACAGTGCTTTCCACAGATAGTAACAGATCTTGGAACAAAATGAAATTGTAATATTATATACATTTTCTATTTCTGCATTTTTCCACTTCTGGAAATGGTCATAGGATAATTTTGTGACAGATTAATATCATCCATAATCCTGAATCACTAAGAATAAAAGTGTTAGATTCATTTGATTAAGTTGCCATAAGGACTAAATTTATTTATTTTTAACAAATTCCCTGGAGTAGCAAGTGATTTTTCATTTTACAGCATATGTTATCCCATCTTCATTCATTCTGCCCCAATGCTAGTATTTTTCCATTCTTCAGTAGTGAGCATGAGAAAACCTATAGTCATATGGATATGGTTGATTTGAAAACTACGTTTTTAAATGTTTGGGAGTTTTTCAAAACCAAAACCATATTTGCAAAGTGATCTCTTTCCCCTACTATCTTAAATACATAGGCAACTTAAAGAAACTTAGTCCATATGCATACAGTAAAGTCATGAAAATTGTGTTTAATTGCTATTTGACACTCAAGAAGCTTTTAAACTAAGCTTTTCTAAATTTTATGTCTTTCTAAACAGACACTGCTCCCCATCTACCCTCAGCATGCCTTCCTACTCAATAAAAGATCAGATTTAATTCAAGAGCTGAAAGTTAGATGCCTTTATTCTATCAACAATGATCATGCGATAAAAACGCATTGAGGACTTTCCCTTTTATAGTTTTTGCCTATTTAAATATCTCTATGAAACTTCTGAAAGATTTTGCTCTTATCAGAATAAATAATCTGAGAAATAAAATAGTTTTTTGCATTTGTGATTTTAACATTTAACATTCCTGCCCGGTATGTTAAATGCACGGACTTTTAAGAACTTTTTTTGTATTTAGTTAAAAATAATGAATGAGACTTGTGTAGCAAAATTAGTATAAAACTGCATAAAGAAAAATAATATTTTCATCTTCTGTCTCCTTCAATTGCACTGGCATTAATATTATTATTAATGGTATTAATAAAGGTATTATTAATGGTGCTGTGTGTACCCTCTTTACGTAGAGTAGATGGAATTGATGCAGGACAATGCTTGTCCAGGTACAACCACACATGAGTATAACTAGATGATTTACAACTCAAGATTGGGATATTTTAAATGATGAGGAGAAGGAGAAAACTTCTTACATATAAACTAATGAAGAAAGGGGTATAGAAAGGGATCGCCTGTCTATATTACATCTGAAGTTCATTACATCTGAAGTTCTAACCACTTAGCAACCCCATGGAAACATGGAATAATAAGGGTCAAATACTTTGAAAATTGTGAAAAATGTGAAGGTCAATATGTGATTGTTAATATTACATTATTTTATTGTTTTGTCTTGCCAAAGATATACAAACTTATACTTAGGCTGTTCAAATTCATTTAAAAATCCACCAATTTATAAATTTGATCAAATTCTGACTTATTATAATGCTGTACAAATAATAATTAGGTCCATGTGTGGTGCTTACTGTCCCTGAAACTAAACTGTTGCTAATTTACTATTCTGATTTTCAGTGACAGTAAGTAGTAATTTGACACACTGTACATGAGTTTGTAGTCATTGATTGAATATGTTCTACTATGGGACATAATGTTGGAAAGGATTTTCATTGGTTTGTGAAATACATTATTCTGAAAAATGATAGAAATGGATACAGATGTTAAGAATAGGGTGAATCTTACACTGTAACTTTTTCAAGCTACTCTCACTTCTGACAAAATATGCTTTCTGATATAAAAAAATTGGTCTCAACTGTTTTTAAAAAATTACAGTCTCAAGAAATTCAGAGTTGTAATATTATATGATTTTTAATTATACAATTTCAATACTACATTTAATAGCTATAAATGTTATAAAATCTAAATACAAAAGTCCACCCATTGTTTGATTATTTTCAATTGTGCTTAATAATGATGGCTTCACTTTTGCTCTTCCCAGGAACATTATCTTTAACATAGTGCTACATGCATACTCTTATTACTTCTATCTAATGGGTATGATTGACAAAGCACAGAACTATGTTGCATAGACATGTATGTGCCCACAGCAGCATTTATCCTAGGGTGGACTGAGTCTTGGGTTTCTTAGTTTGTACATCTTAATTTCCAACTCACAATTTGTAAAATCTTGATGTTGCGAGAACTTTGAATGCCCTAATCCTCTCCCCCTTAACATGCACCTACTGCTTTGGTTCATTGTTGGAATTGTAGCTCTTCTTTAATTTTGATGGGTTGAGACTGATCCATCTTTGCTTCTTTCAATCTGATTTCTTTCATTATCAGAACTCTATCCTTCAAACTCTTGTTTTGTTTTGTTTCTATTTTCTTTTTCTCTTCTATTTCCTCCAAGAGAAGTAATGGGGGAAAATATTAATTCTTTTGACTGAAACTTATTGTATAAATCTTCTGTTCCCTCAAGTTAGGTTTTGGAAATGCCTGAAACTTATTTTGCTCTATACACAAAGTAGTTAGAATCTGTAAGAAAAAGACTTCCTTTCATATTGTATCAAAATTCTAAATGTTTACTCTCCAATAACTTCTAACTGCTCGGGAAATAACAAACAAATCTTTAAAGATCAAAATATTGTTACCATTTTCACTAAAAATGAAAAACTCATATCAGCTGGATTAGGCCTTCCTCACTCTAATTCAGTTTTTAACTGCTAGATAACTGATGAGCCACTCACTGGATCACATGTGTCTATGACAAGACATACCTGGAGATAAGGTGATTATTGGCTCTGACTTTATTGTTTTCTTATTATTTTTATTTTTCGTAATTTTGGGGATCAAGCCCAAGGGGCTTCACGCAAGGGAGGGAAGGCTCTGCCACTGAGCTGTACCCCCAGTCTTTGTTCTTTTTTTTAATATTTTTAATTAGGTATACATGACAGTAGAATGCACTTATATACTTTGATATATCATCATACATAGATGGGATCTAATTTCTCATTTTTCTGAGTATATATAATGTAGAATCACATTGGTCATATAGTCACATACATACATAAAGTAAGTTTCATTCTACTGTCTTTCTTATTCCCATATCCCCTGCCTTCCCCTCCTTTCACTTCCCTCTACCTAATCTAAGGTAACACTATTCTTTTTTTTTTTTGAATTACAATTCTTAATACACATATATACCACAATTTTTGTATCTCTGTTTGCATATAATGTATGTTCTTCACATATTCCTGGTCAGTCTGAAGAAACATCAACATTGTATGAGTAATTCTTAACTCTCTTGGGATGTTTGTTTCCTGTTAGAGTCTGTGAACAAGTCAGGATGGCGTCTGGCATTTTGCCAGAGAAATGTTAGAGTCTGTAAACAAGTCTGGATGGTGCCTGGCAAAACGCCAGAGGGAGTGGTTTATGAAGTAACAAAAGCAAGCCATTAAGTGTGGAGATTTCTTATTGGTTGACTGCTGTATGGAGTTTATGTTAATTAGATAAGCTGTGTGAAATGTATAAATACCACTCCTGTCCTACAATAAATGTCTCCCATTCCTGCTGTATCAATCTATGCAAGTTGTTCTTCACCCCCCGGTTATTTTGCCCAGCCAGCGGGGCTTCGGCAGTTCCCCAGGTTTAAAATTTAGTAATAATAGTTGAAAACAGTCTACATTTGTTAAGGTCTTTCTATGTTCCAGACCCTGAACTAAGAACATTATATGCAATATATAATTCAGTGCTCTTCCCCAATCTGTGGGAAAGGCATATTGTTTTGTCCACTTTTAAATAAAGGAATTAAAACGTAAGAAAGCAAATAACTTGACTAAGATCACATAGCTGATACATTTTTTTAAGATTTCAAGGTTAAAACTGTAAATTTTAAAGTTGTAGCTGACATCAAGGTTGCATATGATTATTCCACCCATTTTTGGAAATGGTCTGCCTGTAGATATATACCATAATTGTATTCTTATCAAAATGGGTCATTTATATTTAACAAAAAAATATGATCAGTGTGTGGAATTTGATTAAAAAGTTGATATTGGTTAATTTTGATAAAAGATGCCATTCCAATGTAAGATGTCACCAATATGCAAAACTGAATTGAGGTACACAACAACACCCTATTCTATGTTCATAGCTTTTCTAGAACTTTGAAGTTTCTTTAAATAAAACCTCTATATTAATAATTGGTTCTATCTACATAGCCAATTAGTGTTTAAATTAAAATTTGTTTCTCAATGTCAGAGGCCCTTATTGCATCTTTTCAAAGTCTCTGATTTTGAAAGTATTGGGAAAAAATATGAAAGCAAATCAGTCCAAAGGAAAATGTTTACAAACATGTTATTTACAGAAAGAATCATCTGCAGAATTGTGAACATATTAATTACCTTAGACATAGCAGCAAGAGTCAGTATAAAAAAAAGTTACACGTGTAAAGGCTGATGGAAAAAGTTGTAGCTTCAGGCATTAAGGTCTTGGTTTATAAATATGAAAGAAAATAGAATAGAGACATTAGAAGAAGATGTGGATAAATATAGGAGCATAAATGTGTCTATCATGAATCTTTGAGAATGCATGTCAACAAACTACAAAAAATGGGTTTGTTTTTTAAGAATGGCTATGAATTCAGAATTTCACATCACTGGAAAAATAAATGCATATTATTCGCGTCATAAAACTTTCTCTAATGAAACATATTTGCCACTTTAAAAATGAAAGGTGATTTGAGAATGTTTTGAAAGATTATCAACATACCAAAAAATCATAAATACTCTAGGTGCACCTAGTTGAACTTGATTAAACTTGACTGAACTTGTTCATCTGCAGTATTCTGGTAGGAGGGAGGTGTGTTCTTTACTGGCTTACTTTGGACAACTTATCTAGAAAACCTCTGCTCTGCATATCTTTTACCTTATCCCTGAATCCAGCCACCTAGTCTCCTGATGACAATGACAGAAGCAAAAACAGTCAAGTCCCATTGTATAAACAGAACCCAAGCCTTGCATGTAACATGCTTGCTGAAATTCTATGGATCTTGGTAGACTCAAGTAGTATGTATGTGTGCATATGCGAGTGTGCTCACAGGAGGTGGGGGTAAGTCATCATTATATTCAAGTAGCATCAGATGTGCACTGTGGGAGATGATACTGGCTGTAGCCCAGGGTCAAGATCATGCCCAAGAGTAATTTTAATGAGGAAAGTCAGAACACTGGACAATAGTAGGAAGGCAGGACACAGGGATTGAATTCAGGGAAGTGTGACACTTTTAAATCAGATATGCAATCTACAAAAGACTGGGACTTTCACAAAGTTGGGTTTAAATATCAGCCCCACTAAATACCAGCCATATAATCATAAGTTCAGTTTTTCAGCTATAAAGCAGGGAAGGTAATGCCTACAACATAAGAGTATTTGTGAAATTAGAAGGATTAAATGAGATAATGCAAACTGTTCAAGGTCCCAACTTAAAAGTTAGAAAATAATCTATGGCAGTCTCCTATTTCAGGCAGTTTCATTTTCTGAGGGTTTCATCACCCTTGTTAATGGTATCCTCCAGAAGTCTTGTCAGAAGGACCATAGGAGCCTAAATTTATGCCACAATGCTATGAAAACCTCTCTCCATCTCCTCACATAGACACTGTGTCATCTCATGGCCTGATAAGAGGGGAAAGGATAAGTACAGTCTAATAAAATATTTTGAGAAAGGAAAAGAGAGATCACATTTACATAACTTTTATTACAGTGTACTGTTATAACGGTTCCATTTTATTATTATTAGTTATCTTGCTAATTTCTTACTATGTTTAATTTATAAATTAAACTTTATTATATATATATATGCATATCTAGGGAAAAAATACTATATATAGGGTTTGTGACAATGTGCAGTTTCAGGCATCTACTATGTAATCTTGGAACATATCCCCTGCAGATAAGAGACTGCTGTATATTCTTTATAAAATTTTTAGTGCCGTATCAATTCCTTTTAATTCTTATTCATGCATACTGAAAACTATAGATACATGTACTTTTTTTAAAGAGAGAGGTGAGAGAGACAGAGAGAGAGACAGAGAGAATTTTTAATATTTATTTTTTACTTTTTGGTGGACACAACATCTTTGTTTGTATGTGGTGCTGAGGATCGAACCCGGGCCGCACACATGCCAGGCGAACGCGCTACCGCTTGAGCCACATCCCCAGCCCAATACATGTACTTTTTAACTATAAGAAAATTGCAGATTTTTTTGTGGACTTACCAACAAGCCTGAGCAAATAATAATCTGAAATGTTATGCCCTACGCAACAGCAAATTTATCTTAATTAATTCACCATAAGTTAAGATTATCTGATTTTCAATAGCACATTTAATTTTGGAGTTGGCAATTTGAAAATTTACTGTTTTGTTTTAAATAATAACAGCAACTTGAATGTCTTTTAATGTATCTATTAGTCTAGAAGGTAATTCTGTGGTTCTTACAGAAATAGTCATCTATTATTTTCAACCAAGAATTGATTTTTTCCAATAACTTTTCATTTTTAGTCTTAAGTTGCAAAGTGCAGTTCCTTCTCTGTGATCTGAGAGCAAAATATTTGAATTTTCATATAGATTTCATGCAATTATGAAGTGTTCAATAATGCCCACAGAAATGATGCATTATCCTTAATTCTTTCTCCTGTAATGACCGTGATTAATTAATCACATGGAAAAATGTATTAACTCTCTTTCCACAGGCTTAAGACTCACATCGCATCTATCTTTCAGATTTCAATCAATATCCCTGTTTGTAGAATTGAATGCATTATTTCTGACATAGAGTCAGCAGTCTATAACTTACAAAGTTTTTATATGGCTCCAGCTACCATCCAGCCACCTTTGCTATTCCTTGAAAACTTTTCCTGTGCAACTTTAAAACTCTCTTAGGAGTTGAAGTAACTAAAAACCAAGGTCTCCACCACCATTCCTTTAAATGGTTCCTCAGTGAAGATGGATAGGACTGAGATGGGTTATATAGTTCTTTTCTGTACAATGTTTATGAAATGCACTAATGAAAATGTTCACCTTTATGTTCCTTTTGATTATAACCAAGTAATTTCTGATGCTACATAACATAAATTTCTGAGTCTTGATTGGAAAATGTTAGGTTGCTTGGAGGGTCTAATTGCTGCAAGATAAAATTTAAGAACTGGAGGTCATTCTAAAGTTATAATTCTTTCTCATACTGATAAATAACTAAAATTTCAGTTTTTTAAAACTTGAGGTGAAGCTTTATTTTGTGGCATTATTTCATGCATTAGCACTTTCTAAACAACTGTCTACATGGATAGAATAATAGAATATCATTTTCCAACATGATACAAACAAACATGTATAAGTTAGCCAAAGAACACCTTTCTGTAATTGGCAGCAATAAAGACCCAACCAAAAAAGAAAAAGAAAAAAAAAAGAGTCAACAGATTTCTTGACTCTTTCACTACTGAAAATAATGCATTAATTAGCAGAAGAGGCTAGAGATTTTGGTTAGAGACCCAGAAAGATAACCATTATCTAATTTTTTCTTCTGTTCAAAAATAAAAGAGATGATATACATAAATGCATGGAGATCATGCATAATTGTGATCAAGACATTGCTAGTTATATAAGAAAAAAAAGTTTACCATAACTGTATTTTTTCAGTTTCTACTGTGGTAAAATATGTATTCTTTGAGATATTAGGAGTTCTGTAAATTTAATTCTTTATGTTTCAAATGCTTAAATGAATATCAATTTACATATTTATCTAATGTGTATGAAATAAAAACTTTCCTTATATAAGGCTAGATTAAACTATAATAATATTACTAAACACTCAATTTGCTTGGGCAAATCACTTAGAATTTAGTTGCTTTTGTGATCTATAAATAGTAATTCCCCACCTTTCTCCCTTCACTAACTTATCCTAAGGGTTAAATGAGCTAATGAACCATTGCAATATTTGTAGTCTGTGATATCTGGGATACTATCATATAAAACTGATACATAGGTTTGATTTTTTTGATATGGTGGAAAGGCTGTCATCTCTGGGGTTAAGGAAATCTCATTAATTCTTTTTTTTGGGGGGGTGCTACCAGGGATTAAACTCAGGGGGTACTCGACCACTGAGCCACATTCCCAGCCTTATTTTGTATTTTTATTTAGAGACAAAGTCTCACTGAATTGCTTAGTGCCTCGCTTTTGCTGAGGCTATCTTTGAACTTTCCATCCTCCTGCCTCAGCCTCCTAAGCCATTCGGATTACAGCTGTGTGCCACCGCACCCCAGTGTATCTAATTAAGTCTTTCCTGTATGACACGGAGACAAAAACATACCATATACTCAGATATAGAAATATTTGGGAAGAATTTATTTCCTTTCCTGAAATACATACTCATTGTTTTATAACTATTATTCCTATCAATACTGATCTGAACAAGGAGTCAAATTACCA
Organism: Callospermophilus lateralis; assembly: GCF_048772815.1. Lineage (NCBI taxonomy): Eukaryota > Metazoa > Chordata > Mammalia > Rodentia > Sciuridae > Callospermophilus > Callospermophilus lateralis. The sequence goes on along the minus strand of NW_027513332.1, from coordinate 633,279 downwards.
GACACATGAAACATTCCAAACAGGATGGGTACATATAGCAATGCCCACAATTTTCCATTTAAAAGCAGGACCCCAGACAGTAACTAGGAAGACATGAAAATCCTCCTAGTCCCTCGAGAAAGATGCAAGTGACCAGAGTTAGGATGTACAAGGAAAACCTTTTTTGGAATAAAAGAACCAAAGTACTAATCAGAAAAAAAAGGCTAACAGCTTTTATAGTGACTGCAAAAATATTACCAGGCTTTGAGAAGAGGGATATTGAGACATCTGTGGGCATGAATATTCTATTGTAGGATCCTGAATATGGGGCAAAAAATGAATCTGGGGAATGGCAATAACACGTGATTTTATATAATATGTAAATGTATATTGTCAGACATTCAGTACATAGAGAACTACCTGCAATACATTTACATGTCACCTTGATTTTTCAAGCCCTATATATTTCAAAGCCCCTTATGATCACTCCATTACATATTTTTTGAAGCACCAGGCTACCTACTTGCCATCATCTGTGTTAATCCCTGTGTTTACGTTTCCCATCCACCTTTATGAAATGTGATTTTTTTAAAAATGTTTGTTTAGCTTCTACCATCTTTTCAAGCCTTAACCCAAATTTCTTCCATGAAACTTAATCTGAATTCTCTGCCACACTCTAATCTCTTTTCTTCTGATTTTCTATTGAGCGTAAGCTGTAACACTCAATTTAACACATGCCCATCTCTAATCTTGTCATTCCATTAAAGTTGTAAACTTCTTGTTAGTACAAACCATGGTGAAGAGTAAAAACTGACTCTCAACCTCCATTTTACCACTAACTAAAATTTTTCAAAGACTTCTTCACCATTAAGATTCCAGAAGAGATTCAATTTCCACTAGATATTCTTGCAGAAGAACCAGAGGGTAGGGATGAAGGAGAAGTCATTTATTTACACCTCTTTGGTTACGCTGATGAGCAATGTTGTAGTCATATGGTGTTTTCCTGAAGCAACATTCTTGTGTCCATTTTCCACATTACTGAGTATTTAGAACCACGTGCATCAGAAACAGCAGTATGACCCTGTTGTGGTTATTTTTTTTCACTCCATCTCACTGACTCAACTGCAGAGGTATGTTTTTTAATTTCTGGTACCACTGGTCTCAAAACCAGTTGTCCCCAAAGAGCCTTACTTATGCATTTGATAGTTTCCATTGTATTTCTAAGCATTTACTTCCATCTAATAAACTCCTTCCAGTTAATAGTTCCTGCAGTGGTTTTTACTTTCAGCTTTGAGTAAAAGTAAAAGATACAGTAAGATATCGATAAACCCTTAGGTGGTTACATTAGATATCCATTGTTATACAAGAAATCACCCCCAAAATTTGGCTACTTAAAACAATAAACACTTATTTTATCACTTAGTTTATGAGAGTCAGAAATCAGGATGATTCTGGCTCAGAGTGTCTCAGAAGGATGTAGTCTAAAAAGTTTGGGATGAGGTCTGCAGCAAGCTTGACTGAGATGAGAAGACCCCTTTCCAAGTGCATTCACATGGCTATTGATGGTAGCCCTCAGTTTCCTACTAGTTATGGATTGGAAACCTCAGTTCTGCAACACTTGGGTCTCTCTGTTATGCTGCTCATGATTTAATAGCTGACTTTCCTAGAAAAACATAACCTGAGGTAACCAGAGAGGGAGAGGAAGAGGAAGGGAGAAGGTGGAGGGCCTGAGAACATCAAGAAGAAATTCGTGATATTATTTATAATCTAACCCAGATGTAAAAATACAATCACTCCAAATATTTTCTATTTGTTCCAGGTCTATCCTTGTTAAAATGTAGAAAGGGACTATAAAGTCTGCATTTCAAGAAATGGAGTTTATTAGGACCAACTTGGAAGTTCAATTCCATAGTCTACCCTCTTTCCACCAATAATTAATTCATACCTGTCCTACATGGGGAATTCTTTCACACCCTCCAAAGAATTTCAACTTCCCATGCCATTACAAATTCAGTGTGATAGGGTAGAATCTTGTCATTTATATTTAGTCTAGGTGCAGTGGAGGGTATTCTTGTGTGATTTCTTATGGAAAACTTCATGGGCCTAGATATTCTACAGCTGGAGATCAGTGAGCTAAAGACAGATGATCATTCCTCATTACACACAAATGCACAAAATAAAAATACAATGACCCAACAAGCTTAGGACAATTGTTACAAGAATTCCTACTTGAAATGGTGGTGTGGGTGGGAAATAACTTGAGTGGTCCACAGTAGTCACCTTTAGGCACAGTTTGAATGTTTCTTCATTAGAACTCAGTCCACCTCCCACCTGAAAATGACTTCCCATGGTCTCCATCTTCTGGGATCCTGGTTCTGCCCTGAATTATTCTTTCTTTTTAACAAAAGAAAATGTGCTAATATTTGCTTCCTGCTTGCAGAACTTTGTAAATACAAGAGCTTTCATTTTCTACTATCTTTTCCTTTCTCTGTTTACAAATGTAACTGTCATTAACAACATATTAGTGTCCTTGAATATTATTGCAGTTACTGCATGGAATGAAAGCCATACTCCCAAAATCATTTTAGATAAATCCTTTTCTACTTTGGACTTCTGTTAAAATAACTAAGGGAAAATTCCCTTTTCAAAGTCTCCATTTTTTTCTTGAAAAATAAGTGTCCACCACCTTCTGCAATATCCTATTGTTTACACAGACTTCTCTCTGTAAGAATACTACTTAATAGTATGAATTCCATTTGGGAGCTGGATCATTGAAATCCATCTTGAAGTCTGGCTACCATATTAGTTGAAAGATTCCCAGGTAAAGTTTCCCAGCTATACATGTCACCATGTTTCCTGTTAAATGTTGTATTCTAAAAATACCTATATCAGCTCTGAATTTTTCAATTTTAACACATTTAGTCACATATTTTTGAATTATACACACTAGTAAACATTCTAAAGAGAAACAAAACCAATTTAATGTGTGTGTGTGTGTGTGTGTGTGTGTGTGTGTGTGTGTAGGGTGGAGGGAGGAACTCATGTGTTTATGGAGGCTGGAAGGTCCAAGTGAGGCCAGCAGGCTGAATGCTCAGTTTTGTAAACCATTAAAGTTGCTGAAATAAGATGTCATAAATGAGGTAGCTTATAAAAAACAGTAATTATTTTTCCAAAGTTCTGAGGATCAGGAAGACCAAGATCAAAGCAGACAGATCCAGTGACAGTTCATTTTCTGGTTCATAAATAGTATTTTATAGCTGTGTCTACACATAGGAAAAGATAGTTCTCTTGGGCCCATCCATGAGGATTTTACCCTCATAACCTAATCATCTCACAAAGATTTTCTAATACTACAAGAATTCCTATTTGAAATGGTGGTGGGGGTGGGGAATAGCATGAGTGTTCCACAGTAGTTCTGAAATCCATTCGGCACACATTGAATGTTTCTTCATTAGAACTGAGTCCACCTCCCACCTTAAAATGACTTCCCATGGTATCCATCTTCTGGCAACCTGGTTCTGCCATTTTTCTTTTTACCTATAATGACATATATTCCCACAGGGGTTATATAAATATACTTGTTTCCCTACATTATAGCCAATACTTGATATTGTCATATTTTTAATCTTTGCCAATTCAATGGAGAAAATGAATTCCACATTAAGCTTTGCCAATTCAATGGTTTTAATTCAATCTTACATGATTTCTTAATATGCATTTTCTGATTACAAATGAGTTAAAGTTAATCATCATATGTTTATTGGGTATGGTAGGCAGATTAATGCTCCCATAAGATATCCATGAGCTAAACCCCAGAACCTATAAATATGTTATCTTATATGAATAAGACCTTAAAGTGATTATGGTTAAAGATTTTGTGAAGGTATCATTCCAGATTGGCTTTTTTTAGTATAATTACACGAGCTCTTAAAAGCATGAAAGATGACAGAAGAATCAGAGAAATCCAATGTAAGAAAGTCTCCTTCTGTCATTGCTGGCTTAAAGATGAAAGAAAGGGAACAAGATCCAAGGAATGTGGCAAATTCTAAAAATTGAGTGAACTGTTTAGAGTATTCAAGAAAATAGGGACTTTAGTGCTACATCTTCAAAGAACTGAATTCTGCAAACAACCCAGATGAGCAGGAAATCATTCTTCCTCAGATCCTCTAGAAAAAATGCAGTCCACTGACAAGTTCAATGTGGTGAGTTGACAACCATCAGACTTCTGACCTTCAAAACTATAAGATATAAATTTATGCTGCTTAATCCATTTGGTTTGTAGTAATTTATTATGGTAACTATAAAAGTTAGATATTATTGCTGATTTTTTATAGCTTACCCATTCATCTCATTTATCCATTTTTCTGTCAGATTGTTGAGTTATACTTATTAATTTGTAGTTTTTGTACATTTTGTTTCACAATCCTTTTTTTATAGTCTCTCATAAAAAGTTGCAAAACTCTTCTTTAGGTCTATCACTTATGTTTTTACTTTCTTTATGGTCATTTTTATATACTTAGGCTTATAATTTAATGTAAAATTTACCAAAATATATCCACCAAAATATGTATCTTTGCTGTCTTAAGGAAACACTCTTTTTCTTTCATTACTAAATGATAACTAGACTATATGCTGAGTTAATTAGTAAGGAGATTTTTATCCTTTGAGTGCTGATAATGTAAATTGACTTCTTTAAGTTGCATATAATGAGATTCAGAAAAGGAGAGGTGAACAAGAGATAAAATTTCAGTACTTATAATTTTCATTATAGCACATAGTTGGCATTTAATTATTATAAACAATGTAAAACTGATATTTTTGGATCAAAACACACAATATTTTTCTCATCATTCAACATATATCCTCTGCACCCAGTTATTTAAATTCCTTATAGTAATTTGTCCAGGTTTATAACTTTTACATGTCAGAGGAAGTGCTAATGTTACTTCAATAATTAGAATTCCCATACAAAATTCAAACTATTTCATAAATTATAGAAATTTATACATTTGAAAAATTAGAAATTTATACAAATTAATTTCAAAATAACAATTAAAAATATACAGAGAAATATGCACAGTTTTCAGGCAACATGTCTGCGATAGACTTCTACAGCTTTTCTTGACCATGAATTGCAGGATCTTGTAACTATGGCTAGACTTGCAGGCAGCAAGAAAAGAATTCTGCTTGGCCTAAATTTATCACTTAAATCATATTTATGTATTACTACTATCATGCAATGTGGTGATTTTCCATCGTGGACTTACCCTGGTTTCTGTTTTACTCTTCAGCATATGCATGCCCTTTCACTTAGATTTTTCTTGTCTGTCTTGCATGGTTATTTAGGAGCCCTATAGCTGATGTTGGTTTATCATTCAGTTGGAACATCTTTGCTTTTTTGCAGAGGTTGCAAGCTACCATTTTTCAAAACTGGCTTTGAAATTTTTTGCGTTATTGTTATTTTTGTTGTTGTTTCTTTTTAAATAGAAATCAGGCAAAAAAGAGAGTTGAATACAAATACCAGCCTTTAGGCAGCAGATTGTTGGGGAGAGGGTAACCTCCAGTTTCTCTCATACATGTCATGAAATTTTGTGGATTTGAAAATGTAGATATAGTTTCTGTATCTAGTGCAAAGGTTTAGATATTAAACCAGTGGGAGCTTTTCACATGTAATGAAGCTCTTCGTCATCCAGGGATGTAATTCAGAAAATACCTAATGCATTTTTTTCAAAGTCCAAATTTTGTGTTGGCAGATGGAATTAGACTAAGAATACCCAGAAGCCAGTTCTCTTTCTGAAGAAATAATAATGGTGATGAATATCATTATTACGATGATTTATTTCATCAAGAGTCTAAGTATTTTATTAACCAGAGTTACAGTTTGGTATAATCTCATGATAAAAATAGATCTCTTTTCTCCCCTGCTGACAGACAAAGATTTCTGTGTTAAAATTAAACCACATTTTAATAACAAACTTCTTTCACAGTTTGGACAAAAGGGAAAGGCAAACCAGAATATAGATAAAACCAGTATGTGATTTATTTATTTGAGATTGTTTATTATTATCTTGCCAGTTAAAAACCATTTAGTCTGCTCATTAGTGAAATTCAACACACAATAGCAACCTTAAAAACATAATGGGTAAATTGACAAATATTGAATGGATAAAGTATATTATACAGAATTTACTCCCTAAGATACTTTCCAAGGATAAAAGAAATAGTTCTAAATTTAAATGCATTTGAAAACTGGAGTATGTGAGTTTGTGTGTGTGTATGTGTGTATAACTATAAGTATGTGATCACAGTCTGCATTAACATTTTATAGGCTCAAGGATGTACTTTAATAAGGAAATCAGTCTGGGGATGGAAGTATAGCTCAGTGGTAGAGTTCATGTTTATCATGAGGTTCTGGATTCAGTCCCCAGCAAAAATAATATAAACATTAAGAAGGAGGAATCTGATTTGTTTAAACCAGTTTTTCCCAATTTAATTTGAACACAGATATTTTGTCCTGATTAATATATAATGGTATATTTTAAAACTACATTTCTAAGAAATATACATCTTGAAAATCTGTTTTACTTATATATTTCATACTTGAAAGATCAGGATCTTAAATTTTAAATGCTTGCTTTAGATTTTTAAAAAATTTTTTAAATTGTTTTGAGTACTAATCATGATCTATATAGAATATATATTTTAAAAAATTTTTCTCCATTCCTTTCCATTTCAAAAAAGTATCATTCCAAAACAGGAAATTGTCCACATCTGTTGCACTGCTTCCTACCACTTTAAACTGGGAAAGAAAACGAACTTTTCTTTACAAAGAAAATAAACAAAGTGAATAATGTTTCTTTCCAACTGTTTACCAGTTACACATAATGATGAATCATTTTCCCTATGAACAACAAAATTAGTAATGCATAAGCACAAAGTATCTGCTTTTAATAAAGAATCTGAAATCTGCCAGAATATTCTGATATCTTTTCCATTAATGCTATGGCCAGGCTCCCTAAAGAGATTTGGCCATACACACAGCTATCCAGATATCCATATTTTTTTTCTTATTTTTTGAAAACTAGATTTGAAAATCTAGCTGTGTAGATGCCAGATTCTAAAATGGATTTAGTATTTGCATGACTATCAAAAATCATCAGGCAGAAACTTATCTGTCTTCAAATTATAGAGAGCCTGGTTATGAAGAAAATTATGATTTCAGTCCTTTTCAATGAATGAAGTAATATTTTTACAGGGTTCAAAACCATTACACATAAGGAATTAATAAAGAAAATTATTTCCATCATTTATTTAAAAACTACCTACTAAAGTATAGGCACAAGTTTAAAGCATTATGTTAAGTGTTAGCAGAATGTCTAAAAAGATTGCAGAACCCCAGATTCCTGAAATCATGCAACTAGAAAGCTGCAAGAAGTATCCAATGATTACCACTCTGTGGAAAGACACTTTAGGAAAACTGATTATGGAGCAACTTTGATGTGAAGTTTCTTTGTTTTCCTCCTGGAGCACACTGAACTTAGTCATTGGTGAGTTTCAACCAGTACAAAGAAAGATACTGTGATCATTTTGATCCTCAAATTTTACCATTTTGAGGAATAGTAGATTCAGTCACAAATAAAAGGAAGAAAGTAACTTTTTAAAAATTGCTATCATTTAACCTAACAAATTTCATTCTTGTAAAAGATACAGTTATCTTTTATAATTCTGCTATGACTTTCGTCTACATGTTTGAGTTGGTTATGATTTGAAGGTCCATTTTAAAATGTCTCCATCTGTAGAAAAATGGCCATCTGGGGTTAAAATGAACTTTATGACATTTTAAAACTCTGAAATTTTTTTACTGTGGTCTATTTATCTCCTTGAAATCAGTGGTGTGAATGAAGAAATGGAAGGTTATTGAGTTCCACCAAAAGTTTTCCATCTATGGGTGTCCTTATAGGGATTCTAGTCTAGGAGTCATTAGTGGTTGTCAAGTGAGGCTACCCATCAAAAGCTAAATAAAGAATAATCCCAGGCCTCACTCCAGACGTTCATATGTTTCCACAACCTTTAAAAGTGATTTCTAAAACTTCAGTATTTGCTGTAGTCAGGTTTTGGATTGCTCCTGGTAACTTTAATATAAAACAAACGACTATACTCTTCAAAGAAGTACAGAGAATTATCTCAGTATTCCATATTTGAACCATTAACAACATTGTAAGTTAATTGAGGACAAGGAAGAACACAAACTACTATCAAGATCAAAGGACAGGTAGCAAAGAAACTTAGAATCAGTACAATCAGTAACACAAATAAAGTAACATGCACCTGAGTTTATGCATAAGCGACACCACAGCCTTGGCTTATTCTTCATCAAAGGCTCCAAAGTAGACAGATATGGATCAGAAAAATTTACACAAAGTTATTTTATTCAATCATAGTTTGCAGGAAATAGAATTCCATTCAAAGTACTTTGAGTGAAAAAAATAAAGCTTTTTCATAAAAAATGGACCTCAGTTGGATGCAGAATGAATACTTCTTGAGCAAAATGAAAATGACCTTTCAGGGGTGACTCAGTAACTTCCAATAATCCCACCTCAACTTATAGCTAAATTTTAAGCATAGGATATTTGTAGCAGGGCTATCTAGCCATTTAGATCTCACTAAGAAGTCAATCCATCCTCTTTCTTCTACAACTGCTGAGTCAGATTATGCAATTTGGTAATAATGTATTTGAGTGCCAGAAAGTGATAAAACTCTTAAACTAGACACTACAGCCAATTATTGAGTTGTGTACATTTTCCACATAGGATACATAAATATTTAAAAGAAGATCCCTACAAAAAAAATCCCTTTCCTCTCACTTCTATTCTTTGACAGGACAAAAGATATTAAGAGGAGGGTAAGAAAGTGTCCTCTGTTTAGTGAGTAAGAGTTTGGTTTCTGAGTTTGAAATTTAACTCCTCACTCAAAAGGTATTGCCTTAACTTATATACATGTAAAAGAAATATGAATTTATTTCATTTTTTTTCTTTGGTACTTGTGATTGGACCCAGGAATGCTTTACCATTGAGCCACATCCCCAGCCCTTTTAGTTTTTATTTTGTGACAAGATCTTGCTAAGTTGTGTAAGGCCTTGGTAAGTTGCTGAGGCTGGCCTCAAATTTGTGATCCTCCTGAGTTGTTGGGATTATAGGCATGCAAAAGTTACTACTTCCTTGAGTTGTCATGAGGATTATAAGAGATACTGTATATGAAGTGCTCAGATGCACAGAAAAACTCAATAAATGCCAATCATAATTGCTTTCTCCTGTCTTCTCTTCCTCATAGCAAAACCAGTTTCACTTGTTTTCTGAAGTCTTACTTGTCAGAAAAGGCCTCATATTCAGAATAAAAATAATAATAAGCTTCCTTGGTTATAAGTATGTAATTTTTGTCTTTAAGGTAAATGAACCTCAATTCCTCATTTTCTTAACCCACCAATGACTAAGGTCCATTTCCTTTTTACAGTATCAGAACTATATTTCAATGATTGACAGAAGAATGCTTGAGCTATTTGTTCTTCCTGATCACTCCCTTTCAACTTTATGTATGCACAATCCTAATCACATTCTACAGCATTTTAGAAATGTCATTTGAATCTCACCTGAACCAAGTGCCTAAGAAAGAAGTTCCTACACCTCCGTATTCTAGATAATGACACTAAGGCTCTGAATGTTATGTGATTCGCCTTCACATAGCAAGAGAACAATCAGATTTACTACTGAGCAGCGTAACCTGAAACTATTTCTAGAGCTCCGAACCTCATTGTTGAAGCCCTTGCTCAGGTTCAAGAAAGCTACTCATTATTATGCTTCCAAACAACAACAGGCTTTAAAATGTGTTCTGGAAATAGCTGAAGCACAGAGAGAATTACTGAGGACTTTACAACCAACACTGATTTTTCCCCTGTTCTAGAGAAATATCTGTTCTATCATTTGATCAGTCTGGGTAGGACTATTATTCATCAACACATGCGTCTTAAGACGTCTTAACAACACTTTGAGATGGAGGTGAGCTTGATATAACTGACAACTGTTAAAATCTCTTGAGATCTGAATCTTTAGAGAAGCAAGCCACAGTCTGCTGCTTCACCTTGAACCCTGTATCATCTGAAGGCCAGAGTACCTAAATTATGTTTTAATGGAGCAGATATTGATGCCTTGTAAACATATTTGACCCTTTTCTCTTAAAATAAAAATGTAAATAGTTGGATAGTTAAAGCTTAAAAAATGACTTCTCTGTAAAAAAAATAAATCATAAAAGTGATTCATTTTAAAATTAAACATATGGTCTATTTTTAAAAAAATATTAAAAGATTTAGCTATTGTTACCAATATTTTATATTATATACACATACAACTATGATTTCAAATACTATTTTAAAACATCTGAGTTTTATTATATAGTTTTTACTGGTTTGATTTTTAACAAGAAGTACTCAGAACTTATATATTGAATGCATTATAAAAGTGTTTCAAAGAGGGTAAGAAGTTCACTCAAATAATTCAGAAATGCCCAATTTTCTTTGTCACTGTGATTATTTTAAATTGGTTACACCAATGTGCACAGATTTAAAAAAATCCCATAATATATGATTAGCTAGCCACAGGGCAGTTACTTCTTAGATTTGGCCCCTAGGAAACATAGCTATAAATTAAAGAATTAAACAAAAGTGTAATATTAAACTCAATTAGACTAAACTGTAAAAGGAATAATCACCTCACTCTTACCTACTAAAAAATGCTTTCTATCACCAATTCAAGTAATCCTGTATTCAAATGTAGATGAGGTAGTTAATATAATTCCTGGATATATGTAAATGTCACTCAAGAGATTAATGGATTCAAAAAGCAGCAAGCACCATTGTGAATCCTGTTCTGCTTTCAATTACTCAAAAGATAACTTTTAAATTCGGTGACAATCAATCTATACAGAACATTTAATGAAAGATTTACAGGTCTTATGGAGTCCATGGCTTGCAATATGGAGATTTCTTTTCATATATTGCTTGATCTTTACATATATTTAATGAAATAAAAAGAAAGATCCAACAAAATTACTTTTTAATTATTCAGAAAAATTGTGGGACTAATTATAAATAAATGCCAGCATAAATGACATACAAAGTCATTCAAAACATTCCCTTATATTATTAAGCCAGTTTAAATTCATAACAGATGTTTATAATTTTCTGAATTCTATAATGTACCTAATCCTACCAATAGGCAAGAAGAGCAAATGACTCATTTTGGAGGGAAGAGGGAGCATTAACATTTTCATTCTGAGAAGGTTCCATCTCCTGAAGAAAAGTAATTTAGTAAATGTAACCCTAATCCTAATGATAAGAAAAAGTTAACTCTTCATAGTCTTGATGCCTAGGAGACTGCACAGTATCATAGTACACTATAATCCTTTATTATTAATATGTAATTTTAAAAAACCAAACAAAAACTCCATAAAAACAATTAGCATATAATTAAGCATATTAAGTAAGTAGAGTCAGGAACCAGTCAGAAGTAGGCAGATAAAGGCATGTGATGTAAATAGGTGGAATTTACAATGTGGTTAATACAATATCCTCACATACAAAGGGAGGATAACTCATTAGGATAGTAATATATTTCTATCCAATAAAATGCGTTTTTCCTTACACTTGTTGGTTTAGCTGATATTTCTCAAATATATATAATACACAATATGGTGAATAAAAAAATAACAGGTTACTATTTTAAATAATGGATTGAATTGATATTTTAAAAAATACATGAAATCTGGTATTCACATACAAACATTCAATCCAAGTAGTTATACATGAGGTGGTAATAATAGGGTTACAAATTATAAAAAAAATGTGTTTGAGTTTTGCTTCAAAAATAATGATGGAATTCAAAAGTTATGTGATATAAAAGAAATCTCATGAAAAAGCAAGTAAAGCAACATGGAGAAATACATGGGACCTGATACAGGGAGTGAATGAAAGTGAATCATATGCATATCGATTTGTGAATTGTGGATGAAATGATACATCCTATGATGTATATATACTGAAGAAATAGGAATATAACAATTTTGAATAAAAATTTAATTTAAAACACACATCAGGTCCCATATGAATATACTTTCATTGATGTTAAACTCGGTCACTTACTATAGAAATATTAGGGTTAGTACTGAATATTCACTGAAGTTCATTTTGAGTATTCCGAAATGAAAATGTTTGTCATAAAATGAATATTTCTGAAAATATCTCCTGAAAAGTTGATTATAAATCCACACAGATGGACATGAAAGAATCAAGGTAGTATAAGTATATGAAACTTATAGTTCATGTTTGCAAATTTGTACTATATATATATATATATATATATATATATATATATATATATATATATTTAATACATTAAAATGTGATAGTATGTATGCCAATCGAAATTCATAAGGGGATATATATCCTTCACATATGTACCCAAAATATTCACTTTCTTCTACATTGTTTCATGTCTAAACTTGTTGAAGTATAAAGCTCACCACAGCTTGAATTTTCAGTTACCTCAGTGTATTGGGGGGCAGTGATCTCTTCATGAAATTCGTATTTACCAAAGTGAGAGTACTCTCAAAAATATACCTGTGATGGCAGTAGGATTATATATATGTATATAAAAATATACATTGTGACCCAGGTGACAGAGACAGGGAGTCAGGAAGTTACATATTTGTTCATTTTGAAAATTCATGGAGAAGTAAAATGAGAAAAATATGTCACAGGTTTTATAATATGTATCTCTGATGAAGCAAAAGGCAAGTACAAGTATACACCATGCCTCCTATCAAATGCCTCTACTTCTATTCCTTTAGGATTATTTTTATCGATGTTAGGATAAGTAGTCAGAGCCTAGAAGGTTATGGGTTAGTGTCACAGATTCAATATTTCAAATGGCAAAACGGAAAATGAGTCTAATACCTATGGGAACACGTGACACATAAAAATCTTCCACTGTCATCCACCACAATGCCTGGACATTACTAACACCCGAAAGAAGACACAATGAGAGGAGAAGAGGAAACAAATCAGTGAATACATATCTGGAATTGGAAATTCTGAGGAGCTCACAAACTTGGGTGTGGCAGAAGAGATCCCAAAAGTAGAGGACAGGGTAAACATTACACTAACATGGAACTTTGTTGGCCTAATGACTTCTTGACTATCTGCCTCTGACATTCATCCACTAGAAATAGAGCTTTGTGTTTTAGCTCTTTGTAGTGAGATCATGAAACCTTGGTCTGAGTCTATGTGAACAGGAGTACATGGGTTCATGTTTTCCAATAGGAACAGGAGGCAACAGAGCTGAATTCTCTCTTTGTAGGTAATGGTGGCCGTTGTGGTATGAATGTCTCCCTGGGTGCATTGTGAAGCCTTTGGCTCAACACTCAGTTTTAATGGCATTTCTTACAGCTTCCCTGGAAAATTGGTGTTTGTTTTTGAAATACAAAAAGATCAACCAGGACACAGTGCTGGAGGGAGCTCTGCCACATGGGTAAAGGCAAAAACACAAACTGGGCTGCTACCCCATATATCTTTCCCACTTGAGCGTAGCAACTTGTTTCTGAGCATCACACCAAATCCTCTACCCACAACAACATGCCTTTATATTGTCGGGTCTCCTGGCTGCACCTTGTCAGTCACATGTCATTTGGAAGCCAATGACAGAAGCACAGGGGCCCACCTCAGATGTTGGATCACACACCTGCCCTCCATTGCTGCAGGCCCAGTTCCCTGCTGGCTCCTACTCACTGGCATCTCTGTTCTTTACCATGGTCATGAATTCCACTCAGTCAAAAATGGCACTCGCTGGTTCAGTCATGATGAGCAACAGGAGATCTAAAGGTTCTCCAGGGATTTCTGGTCATGGGATTCTCAAAAACTTCATGGTATTGGCCTAGCCATATTTCAAGAATGAAGAAGTTGACACTGTGGGTTTTGATTCATTCAGGAGCCATTAAGTGTTGAGGAATCTCCTTTCAATAAAAGCTCTGGAGATCACATGCAGTCAAGGTTCCCAAGGAGTGGCGAAAGGTCACAGGAATCCAGGCCCATTGGGGTCTAATATATGAGGTTCCTGTGAGTTTCGGCTCTCAAGTATACCTGAAAAGGCTTTCACAGCAAAATCATGTGAAATCCTGGCTGAGATTCCCAAGGGTGTGGAGAAAGACACCCTCAGCCTAGATCACAGTTTCCAAAGGCTCCTCTAATGCCTGGTCTTCTAAAATCCCATCACAATTCATGGCAATAGTTCTCTGAGATCACTTCCAGAACTCAGTCTCTAATGGCATCACACCAGACTTCAAGCTGAGGTGGACCCAGTCGTCTTTTCCAACCACCACACAAAAGACCACTATTCTAACAAAAACACACCCACATGGCCCTCATCTTCTTCCATACAGACACTCATCATAACATTCTGGCTGGGGGTTTCTATAGGTTGAGCAGTCTAAGATGGTGTGCAAAGTAATCTCTCATGCCCATCATATGCCAAATGTATTGGTGGCCTGGACACCCTTCCTGAGAAACAGGAGAGATAAAATGGGCCTGTAGCTAATATTGTTCTGCTTGTCAAATTAAAGTCCTCCTGCCTGCCAGGGGTAGATTCTTTATGTGTAGTGGACTCTTGAAAAAACCCAAACCCCTGTGTGCTAGTTACTGGAGGGCTTGCAACAACTCATTTGACCCAGAGGATCCCTGTTCTGACTTCATAGGGGTCAGGAGCCTGACCAGAGGAAGGCAAGAGACTTCATACAATAGTACACTTCTTTTTCATCCTTTTAGATTGGGATGGACACATGGGATTTTTCTTGAGTTTCCTGGGGTGCTGAGAATGTAATTCACAGTCACACACAGGGCCAAGAGTCTGATTCAAACACAGCTTTTACAAAGCACTTTACTTCAAAGGCACTGATTAGACCTCTTCATTTACATTTGAAACTGTTTTCTGGAGGAGTCCCAAAGGAGTGCCCTAAGGCAAACACCTCCCTGACATTCAGGGGAACAGAACAATAGGGAAGAAAGAAGCCTGGAGAAAAACTTTTCTCTAATTGAACACTGTGGCACAGACAGCTCCTAATCATGCAACTTGGGTTACTATCTATCCATCTGGGATTCTCCAGAGAGATCCTTACCAGTCATGCTAATTTTTGAGTTTTCTGAGATGCTTGGCATGGCCTTCAGCAATCCAGTCCATGGCCATGTCATATAGCTTGAATGTGGTATACATCTTGGACACAAAACCAGGAACCACTTCAGAGAGTGGCCAAAATTCAGGAAGAATGCAGGAAATTAGGATCTTGGTAGGTGTTGCCCATCTGCACATCTGCAAGGCAAGAAGCAGTCCATTTATTAATTGGCCATGAGGAGTCATACAAAGATTTCCACTAGACAGGACACATTCATGGCTGCATTCTTCTTCTTCTCTCTTTAACCACAAACCCAGTGGGATCCACTGACATAAAAAGGCTCACTAGTTAACAGTCCATTTCAAACCAACAACATCAAAAACAAAAACAAACAAACAAAAAAACCGCTTTTTCTTCATGTTCTCAGAACAGGAGACAAAACGACAAATTGAAACACACATCCACTGAAACATACAAACCACCCCTGTATTTGGTCTGCACCTATCCACTGTGTCCTCTGACTGGTGGGTCAAAATATGTTCCTCAGCAGTGGCCTGTCCTCTCTCAGCTCTGGTCTCCTTGGCCATCTCTGTGTAGTTGTCAGGAGCCAGCAATGAGCCAACACTTCTTTCTCAGGAAAGGCCCCTGTTGAGACCATTCAAGGCATTTGCCTCTCCACACATCACTAGGTACCAACAAAGAATGACTCTGGCCTTGGTATAGACAATCAAGTGAGCCCACTGGGAGTGGAACTGCCTCTGGATGCCTCGCCTCCTGGATCCCAAGTTCAGAGAGTTCCATCACTAAGGAAGTGAGGTGAGGTCATTTCCT